>NC_059102.1:185035844-185370844 GCF_020740685.1 Jaculus jaculus | reverse complement strand
GTTTGACTATGGGCATGGCATTCCACAGAGTACATGTGGAGGTAAGAGGAGGTGCTAGTCCTTCCCTTACACCTTGGTTTTGGAGCAGGGTATTATATCATTGTTCACTTCTCTGTGTATCATAGAATAGCTGGCATGAAAGTTTCTGGGGTTTCTCTTGCCTTGCTTCATATTTCAGCAAATGTACTGGGATTGTAGATGCACACTGCCAAAACTTGCCTTGTGTGATTTCAGAGGATCCAAACTCAGGTGGTCAAGTTTTTGCAACAAGTGCTTTCACCCACTCAGCTGTCTCATTAGCCAAAAATAAAATCATGCAAATTACTTAGTATTTATGTTTATGGTTATTCAAAGTGCATAATATGCTGATATTTGTCAAGTACGTATCCAGCAGGTCTTCTGGTAGACTAAGAGGAGCAAATAGAGTGGTGCATTAGTTATTGATAGTCTATATTGAATCTGATTCGGGCCTCTTAAAAAATTAGCAAGAAACCTCCACACTGTTTTCCACAATGGCTGGACCAGATTGCATTCCCACCAGCAGTGCAGAAGGGTTCCTTTTTTTCCACATCCCCGCCAACATTTATGATCATTTGTTTTCATGATGGTGGCCAATCTGACAGGAGTGAGATGGAATCTCAATGTAGTTTTAATCTGCATTTCCCTGATGACTAGTGACGTAGAACATTTTTTTAGGTGCTTATATGCCATTCGTATTTCTTCCTTTGAGAACTCTCTATTTAGCTCCTTAGCCCATTTTTTGATTGCCTTGTTTGATTCCTTATTAGTTAACTTTTTGAGTTCTTTGTATATCTTAGATATTAATCCTCTATCAGATATATAGCTGGCGAAGATTTTTTCCCATTCTGTAGGTTGCCTCTTTGCTTTTTTCACTGTGTCCTTTGCGGTGCAAAATCTTTGTAATTTCATTAGGTCCCAGTGGTTAATCTGTGGTTTTATTGCCTGAGCAATTGGGGTTGTATTCAGAAAGTCTTTGCCAAGACCAATATGTTGAAGGGTTTCCCCTACTTTTTCCTCTAGCAGTTTCAAAGTTTCCGGTCTGATGTTAAGGTCTTTAATCCATTTGGACTTAATTCTTGTGCATGGCGAGAGAGAAGAATCTATTTTCATCCTTCTGCAGATATTTATCCAGTTTTCAAAACACCATTTGCTGAAGAGGCTGTCTCTTCTCCAATGAGTATTTTTGGCATTTTTATCGAATATCAGGTGGCTATAGCTACTTGGGCTTACATCTGGGTCCTCTATTCTGTTCCACTGATCTACATGTCTGTTTTTGTGCCAGTACCATGCTGTTTTTGTTACTATGGCTCTGTAGTATAGGTTAAAATCAGGTATGGTGATACCACCAGCCTCTTTTTTGTTACTCAGTATTATTTTAGATATTCGAGGTTTTTTATGATTCCAAATGAATTTTTGGATTGTTTTTTCTATTTCCGTGAAGAAAGCCTTTGGAATTTTGATAGGGATTGCATTAAATGTGTAGATTGCTTTAGGTAAGATTGCCATTTTCACGATATTGATTCTTCCAAGCCAGGAACAAGGGATGTTTCTCCACTTTCTAGTGTCTTCTGCAATTTCTCGCTTGAGTGTTTTAAAGTTCTCATTGTATAGATTCTTTACTTCCTTAGTTAGGTTTATTCCAAGGTATTTTATTTTTTTTGATGCAATTGTGAATGGGAGTGATTCTCTGATTTCATCCTCTGTGTGTTTGTTGTTAGCATATACGAAGGCTACTAGAGAAAGCAGCTAGAGATTGATCTACCATATGACCCAGCTATAGCACTCCTAGGCATATATCCAAAGGACTCATCTCATTTCCTTAGAAGTACATGCTCAACCATGTTTATTGCTGCTCAATTTATAATAGCTGGGAAATGGAACCAGCCTAGATGTCCCTGAACAGATGAGTGGATAATGAAGATGTGGTACATTTATACAATGGAGTTCTACTCAGCGGTAAAGAAAAATGAAGTTATGAAATTTGCAGAAAAATGGATGGACCTGGAAAGTATTATACCAAGTCAGGTAACCCAGGCCCAGAAAGCCAAGCGCCACATGTTCTCCCTCATATGGGGATCCTAGCTACAGATGACTGGGCTTCTGTGTGAGAATGAAAATACTTAGTAGCAGAGGCCAGTAAGTTGAAAAGGAGACATAAAGGGTGGAGAAAGGAAGGGAGGAGGATACTTAATAGGTTGATATTGTATATATGTAATTATAATGATTGTAATGGGGAGGTAATATGATTGAGAATGGAATTTCAAACGGGAAAGTGTGGGGGTGGGGAGGGAGGGAATTACCATGGGATATATTTTATAATCATGGAAAATGTTAATAAAAATTTAAAAAAAAAATTAGCAAGAAATTATGATGAAGTAAAAGGAGCAATATGATTTCAAAAAATAAAATTTACTTCCAAAGCATATTGTTAAAGTACCACTAACAGCAAATAATTATTGAACCTTGCATATAATTAATGTGGAAATATTAATATTAATGAATTAATACTAAGTAAATGTTACACCAGACATGTAAATTAGTTTCATTGCATTATTACAGTTAGTCAATATTAAAGATCTAACTTGGGTTGGAGAGATGGCTTAGTGATTAAGCGCTTGCTTGTGAAGCCTAAGGACCCTGGTTCGAGGCTCGATTCCCCAGGACCCATGTTAGCCAGATGCACAAGGGGGCACACGCATCTGGAGTTCGTTTGCAGTGGCTGGAAGCCCTGGTGCGCCCATTCTCTCTCTCTCTCTCTCTCTCTCTCTCTCTCTCTCTCTCTCTCTTTCTCTCTCTCTCTTCATCTGCTCTTTCTCTCTCTGTCACTCTCAAATAAATAAAAATGAATAAAATATAAAAATAAAAAAATAAGATCTAACTTAAATTATGGCTTTTATGTCTTTGCAAATTATTTATTTTTGTGTACTATTTTGCGCTGTCTGATTCCTACATCTTACTACATGCAAAATATTGTCACCTTCTCTCAAAATCTGCAATAATGCCAAAATTACGACCTTATGTGTTCAATACTCTGACATCTAAGCGGAGTATGGTAGCTCACACCTTTAATCCCAGCATTTGGGAGGCAGAGGTAGCAGGATAGCCGTGAGTTGGAGGCCAGCCTGAGACTACATAGTGAATTCTAAGTCAGCCTGGGCTAGAGTGAGATTCTACCTCGAAAAAAAATTAGGTGTGGGTGCACAGGAGGTTGGTGGGGGACAGTTCCTGATACAGAGTTCCTGGAGTATAATTCTTTACCTTTGCATCTACACAGCTAGAAATAAACAACTTATCTCTCATATTCCCACATTTTGATGAGGCAGGCATATAATACTTTATGTAGATATGCTTGTGTAAATTGTAAGCATTTATGTTGATGGATATGCTAATTGCCTTGATATGATCATCTCACTATGCATACATGAATCAAAACAAATCACACTATATACTATAAATATTGTGAAACATGAAAGTTACCAAAATCAAAATGGGGTCATCTTTGCCAACCATATTAAAAAAAATTAATTCAAGCTATATAGTTATAAAGTGAAGATTCTTTGTACTTGCTTGTCTGATAATTTTGCAATTATCACAAAATATTCCAATTGCCTGCACATGGGCTTTCCAATTACATGCAGTAGGTCCTTCTATAAGGACTTTGCCCAACAATTGTTTAATGTAGGACTGACATCACCCTTTTTATTCATAATTATTTCCATGGAATATTGCTTTAAAGTATCTAATGTAATTTTCATTTTTAAAAAAAATTTACTTTGTTCACATCATTGCACATGCCTATAGTTTTCAGTAGCAGGGGCCTTTCCCATGCCTTACTCTACTCTTCCTAGGGAAACATCATTATTCTTTGGAGAATACCCTTTCTACTCATGCTGTTAAGGTGACAATTTATAAAATTATTATGTGTCATAAGCAATAAAAAAGCCAGCAACTCACTCAAAATTAGGGAAGGAAACTGAATGGAATACTCTCAAAGAAGAAACAGAAATTGCCAATAAAAACTCAAAAAGATGTTTAATATCTTTAACTATCAGGGAAATATAAATTGAAATTATTTTGAAATTCCATTTCACTCTAGTAAAAATGGATGTCATCAAAAAATGACAATAAAGAGCCGGGCGTGGTGGCACACGCCTTTAATCCCAGCACTCGGGAGGCAGAGGTAGGAGAATCGCCGTGAGTTCAAGGCCACCCTGAGACTACAGAGTTAATTCCAGGTCAGCCTGGACCAGAGTGAGACCCTACCTCGAAACCCCCCCCCAAAAAAAATGACAATAAATATTAGTGAGTGAAAGATGAACCCTTATCCACAGCTGTGGAGAGAAGCTTGTAAAGCTGCCATAGAAATCAGTATAGAGACTCCTCAAAAATCTAAAAACAGTCCTACCATTTGATCCAGCTACAGTGCTCCTGGGTATATATTCTAAAGATTCAACTTTTTAATACAGAAATACTTGCTCAGCCATGCTTATTGCTGCTGTATTTACAATAGCTAGGAACTGGAATCATCCCAGATGCCAACCAATGATTATAATGTATAAAGTGTATAATGAATATATGATCCACATATGCTATATAATTCTACTCAGTGGTAAGGAAGATTAAAATAATGAAATTTGCAGTAAAATGGATTGACTTGAAAAACTTCATATTAGGTGGAGTCACATGGGCTCAGAACCACAAAGGGATGCTATGTATTCTGTCCCATATGAAGTTCCTAAAATGGAATAGCTTGATCTGGTTGAACAGTGTAGTAAGCATCAGTAGTAATGCTAAGGAGCTATAATGAGGCTAGAAGAGAGTAGAAACAGAGAGCAAGGAAAAGAGCAGACACTTGAAAGGCAAGTGTATGGAAAGAATACAGGAAATAGAAGGGACATGGCAAGGATGGGAGCAAGGAAGAGAGGGAGAATTTCACAAAATGAATTAAAGCATACATCAGTTTGATAAAAACCTTCCTCCTGGATAGCTAATTAAAAGATATAACACTTAATAAGAATGGAGGTGGGAGTCCCTTGGATTAGGGCCTTGTAGGGGGTGGGAGAAAACTATCCCTAAAATCATTGACTCTGGCTGATAAATCCAGGTACCAGAATATGGTTACACCCATAGAGAGCTATTGATAAGTGGTGCAGTCAGGTTCACATTGCTGGTAGAAATCACACAACCAAGAGAATCTTGTGGGAAAAAAGAGGTTTATTTTGGCTAACAGGCTTGAGGAGGAAGCTCCATGATGGCAGGGAAAATGATGGCATGAACAGAGCGTGCACATCACCCCCTGGCCAACATCAGGTGGACAATAGCAACAGGAGAGTGTGCCAAACATTGGAAAGTGTAAACTGGCTATTACACCCATAAGTCTGCCCCCAACAGTACACTGCTGTCAGGAGGTGTTAATTCCCAAATCTCCATCAGCTGGGAACCTAGCACTCAGAAAACCTAAGTTTATCGGGAACATCTGAATCAAACCACTACATTCCAGTCCTGGCCCCCATAAACTGATAACCATACATGATATAAAATACAATGCATTCATGCAATTTTAAAATTTTCCATAGTTTTTATCATTTCCAATGATCCATCCCCATAATCCAAGATCTTTTAACTGAGCCAAAACACCAAAAAATCACCTCAAAAAAACCATAATGCTACAGAATAAAAATTTACACTGCCAAAGATGGCACTGGGCATAGCAAAGAAATATTCAACCAATAAAAGATTTAAAACAATCAGGGCAAACATCAAACTCTGTAGCTTCATGTCCAACAACTCTAGTCAGTGACAAATCTCCAAATGCGATAATTCTAACCAGCAACAAGTATCTGGAGATCCAATTCCACCCCTCCAGCTTGGGTACTCACAGTCCTGGAAACCTTCATCCAGGGCTGGCAGCTCTCCTTGGCAGCCATCTCATGATCCCGGCATCTCCACTGGGTCTGCACTGCAATCCAAGGTTCATCCTCATGGCCCCATGGGGTCTACATGAAGGCAACCAGCAAACCTGCTTCATACTGCCCATGGCCATTTCCAAAACACAAGACCATGTTGAAAATTCAATGACCCTCTCTTTCCTGCATTTATTATACTCCATAATACCAGCTACAGGTCCAATTTGTTAATCCAGGGGGGGGAAGGGCAGAATAAGCAGACTTTGAAGAACAGGACACTCCTTGAGCACTCAGGCCCCTTCCAAATTGTCTACATTATTCCTGTTCTTCCAGTGCAGGTCAGATGGTCCAGTCTCAATGGTTGTAATCTCTCCAACAATTTGCAAGTGAATGGGCAGCAGTTTATGCCCAAAGATTTTATTTTTTCTGTGTCATATCCCTCTGCTCACACTAGTCCATTTCTACACAGGGCAACCCTGCTTCTCACAACTTCTCAGGAAACAGGTATTTAACAGCAAGCTTCCCATACAAACTGCTAGCCCAGTCCAAACAAAGTTCTTTCTCACCCTCATTAGCTAACCCTTACACTCCATAGTTCTTACTACATTCAGACCTTTCAACTGTGACCAGAATAGTCCATCAAGCTGTACTTGCATCACTGCAAGTTGTCTCTTAGTCCAAGATTTCAAATCCTTCCATATTCCTCTTGAAAATCAGCTCCAAAAGGCCAAAACCACACAATCAGGTGTCTAGCAGCATTCCTACTCCTTGGTACCATTTTATTCTTGCATTCAGGTTTGCACTGCTGGTAGAAATCATCCAACCAAGAACAGCTTGAGGGAAGAAAAGAGATCATACTGGAACTGAGAAGGAAGCAACCTCCCTGGTGGCTAGCCCTCATAGTGCTGGAAAGTGCTATGTAAGCTGCTTGGGGATAATGATTGACAACAATGTGGATAGGCAGTGGATCCTACAAGCTACAAAATCAAACAGAAGAGGAAAATGTATGTATATACCTATGCTATAGTTGTACACAGGCTATAGTAGTAATCAACTGCTCTCTAGTTGGATAAGGCCTGCTCAGTTGAAGGGAATCCATACCTGCCACTTGGAACCAACTCAGAATCCTATAACTAGGAAGGTCAGAGACTCCAGAGAGAAACTTGTACTATTCTTTGGCTTAGAAGAGAGGGTATGCCCATAAAAATATGAAAGCACTATGTTTAACCTTTTGATCCATGCTATTCTCACTTTTGGTTAAATATTTTTTTTTTTCTTTTGAAAATGGCAGTGACTATCAGGGAGAACCAAGATCTATTAATGCAGTAAGATGGCCAACTACCTAGCATGAGATGATTTCATGTCTATTACATCTACCATAGCCATAGAGATAGTAAAGATGAAGTGGTGATGTAAACCTGAGTGCTGCTATCCTGGAAACATTCTCCAGGGAGACAGTGGTAGATATTGAGGAGACTCAAAACTCTTCAAAGCAGAAATTCAGAGGACTCAAAGAGCTCAACCCTAAAGAAAATGTACAACATGCCTCCAAAGCTAAGAGAATATTGTGGGGGGCTGACAGAAAGCTGATAAGAGGCACAGTGTTACTTCACTGATTGTCACATTCATGACCCCAAGATGAATACCAACAACCTCACTGACAATGGTACTTGGTAGAATAGGAGAGAGGAGATACAAGAGTATAACCCAGTGGGAATATGACAATATACAAAATGTACATATAATAATGGTCATAATAACAAATAATTATTAGCATGAACTTAAATAACCAAATGTAAATGATGTGAATCTGTTGCAGTCAGGTTCATATTGCTGGCAGAAAGCACCTGACCCAGGGCAGCTTTTGGGAAAAAAGGGTTTATTTTGTTTTATAGTCTTGAGGGGAAGCTGTATAATCATAGAGGAAAAACTATGGCATGAGCAGAGGATGGAAATCACCACCTGGTCAATATAAGGTGGAAAATAGCAATAGGAGAGTGTGCTAAACACTGGCAAAAGGAAAATGGCTATCGTACCCATAAGCCCACCCCCAACAATGCAATTAATGCCAGTAGGCATTAATTCCCAAATCTCCATCAGCTGGGAACCTGGCATTCAGAACACCTAAGTTTATGGGGACATGGGAATCAAGCCACCTCAGAACCCTAAAGAATTGTTGTTTGTAGCAGTTCTGAAGCCATGCCTGGAAAATATTGGAAGTTCCTTGATTAAGTTTCATTTGTGGAACTAGTTCTTACTGTGTCACAGCTCTGCAAAATGGGATTTCTGTATCATCCATTCACAATTAAGTACTCTTTGAAAGGTAGAGTGGCTTTGTGGACGAGCCATTTGGTCAGTCTTATTCCCTTCATCATCATTTTAAGGTTCAGTGACCTTTGTTTGCATATTATACTGTCTTCCCACAAACTCATTACATTTCTGGTTTATTGAGCTACTTTTGTCCTCACTGTGACAAAATAACTTACAGAAGTAACCTAAAGGTGGAGAGATTAAGTTAAGTTCATGTCTGAAGGAGATATTGTCAATCATTGTAGGTAAACTTGCTGGCTAGAGCTCTGCCTAAGGCTGTGGTGGCTTAGAGCAGAATTCATTACATATCTGTGGATCAGGGAGCAGTGATCTCTTTCAGGAAGTGGGACCAGGCTATGACCTTCAATGCCTAACACTCCCCGCCCCACACACACACACCCTTCCTAAAGGTTCTACAACTTCAGTAGTGAATTTAGTTGGAAACAAGATTTTAAACACTTGTTCCTGTGGAAGTCATGACATCCTTCTAATGTAATCCTGGCTTTCTGTGATTCTTTATGAGGATTATCCATTTCACTTCCAAGAAGGTCTCATTTATAAGCCCTTACCTACTTTAGGCTTCCTTTGAAATGAGGGATAACAGCCTTAAGCTTCCTAGAAAATGAAAGAAAGAGGGAGAGAGAGAAAGAGGTGTAATGAAAGTATTTGATTTACATATTGAGCTTTGCTTTAAGACTATGTTTTTTTGGTAATGTTTTGCTGTCAAAATTTGCTCAAAAGCTAATCATTTTGCTAAATATTTTATTTATGTATGTATCTATTTACTGGAGAGGGAGAGTAAGAAGCAGAGAGAGAAAGAGAGAGAGTTAGAGGGAGAGAGAGAGAGAGAGAGAGAGAGAGAGAATAGGTGTGCCAGAGTCTCTAACCACTGCAAATGAACTTCAGATGCATGCACTCCATAAGCATCTGGCTTATGGAGGTACTGGGGAATTGAACTTGAGTCCTTAGGCTTTGAAGACAAGTGCCTTAATCACCAAAGCTCCAGCCCCAGAAGGTAATTTTTAATGTTGGCATCATTTTAATTTGGGAAGGTTACAAAGGTTAAAACCATCAAGGTTTGTATCCTTCTTTACCTCAAATTAACTTCTAATTTGAAATCATACTCTTAATATTATGATAAAATTATCCACCATGTTCAATAGTCTCCTTAAACATCTCTTGAGCTAGAGCATTTAGGTAAACTAGACACACTTTCTGCTTAGAACTTTAATATAGGTAATGGTGTAACAAATCTTCTTGGGGTTATATAAGAGAGATTTTTCCTTTCTGTAGTTACTATTAACATATTCTTTATCTGTTTTGAGACCTCCAGTGACATTGTTCTTATGTACAGAACTCTATGAACACCATCACTGTGGCAATTTAAGCTTGTTTAAAAAAACACTCTTAAGATTATTTCCAGACTCCACACACTGCTCATTCCCAACACTATGCAGTGGTTTACTCTTTTAATGGAGTTTTCATTTCAAGAGACCCAGTAAATACCTAAAGCCACACACACCTTGGTATTTACTGTCTCTGCCTCTTCAATAGTAGAATTAGATAGACTATCACATCAGCCCAGAAGTTATATGGGTGCTGGGAATTCCAATTAAGTTTTTCACCCTTGTGTGGCAAGTGTTCTAGGGGCTGAATAATTTCCTCCAACCCTATTTTTAAAATTTCTAATATAAAGTCATTTACATATTTTTATTTCTACTGGAAAATATCATCCATTGTACAGCTATATATTAATTTTTTTTATTTCTTTTATTTTATTGGTTTTCTTTTCAGTAAATATATTTTTATTAGTTTTCTTTTCAGTAAATACAGGCAGTTTGGTACCATTATTTAGGCTCTTCTGTGATCTACCCCCTCCCATTAGACCCTCCTTGTTAATGAAAATGGGTCGTGCATTGTGCAAGGAAGGAAGCCATTTCCCAGATGGTTAGCCAGTATGGTGCTGGAAAGCACTTCAAGAGCTGCTGGTGGAAAGTGGCCAAGAATGTTGTGAGGTATCAGGGGATCTGCTATTCAAAATCAACCAGCCTGACAAGAGGTACACACCTGAGAAATGGTGGGACCCAGCCTAGATGGTTAACCAACGTCTTTCTAATTGGCTAAGAGATCTTTCCACTGATTGGATCAGTGGAAGGAAACCCATAGCTGGAAGTGGAAACCAAGTCAGAATCCAATGGAGATGGAGATTATGGTTTCCAATGACAAACTCCCACTAGATTTTGGCCATAAGAGGGGCTACATCCTTCAAAATATCTCTCAATTAACAATGCTTATCCCCGTTAACATATGCTGATCTTACTATTGGATCTCATCTATTGGAGAATCTGTTCTTCTTTTTCATAAGGCAGCAAGAACCAAGGACAACCAAAAATCTATCATTAAGAGAAGAAAAAAATAGCTGATTCCATGGCAGGAAATGAGCCACCCCTCACATATCAGCCCAGCTTACATGAAACTACAGATGAATTGGCACATTGAGCAATAGTGCTGCATCCATGGTGAGCCTGACAACCTGACACAGGGTGCAGGAGGCAGACACTGAGGACACTCAACACATTCCGAAGCAGAAATCCAAAAGTTCCTGAGAGCTCAACACTAGAGTAGACTTAAAACATGCCCATCATGGCTTAGGGAATTTTGTGGAAGAGAAGGCAGAATGATTGTAAGAGTCACATGTTGGAAGGGAATACCAGAGGCATTGCCACTCCCCACCCCCACGCCCGCACACACCTTTTGAAGGTGCTCTCACAACTCATAACCCACAAGCCCATGATGAACAACAGAAATCCCACTGAGGAGAGCCTTCAGTGGAATAGGAGCAGGGCAGGGAGGAGGCTAATGATGTTGCTAACACATGATGTGTCCATACACAGTATAAACTTAATTTAAAAATGTGTTGAAAAATCTCATATTAGCTTTTCAAAACTTAAAAGCATAACATGCTAATATTTTTATTAATATCAAAATTGCTATTTTAACATTTATTAGAGAGAATCTATGCTTCTTTTATATCTTTACACATCATATATGCAAGGTAATAACCAGAATTTTTCCAGAACATTACATTTTAAATGATTTTTGTAGTGAAAATAGTACTGGAAGATGGACTATCTTTATATGGAGAAAGATATTAGTACCAATTTTTAGGTTTTTTCCACCTAAACCCAATGTTCTTACTGTACCACAGAACCCTCTATACATGTATATTTTGTTTGACCTTGTTAATGGGGAGATAGTGGGCAAATAAAGTAGAATAATGTGGACACTTTGCTTTCTGTTATTGTTACAAATCACAGATTTTACCTTCTTCTTTGATGCAGAAATCTTGTATATTTTGTCAGCTTCCATTAAACTGTGGCAGGTTCATGTGTTAGTTTCTAAGTAAAAATCTCAAGCTCTTTGATATTTTATCCATAATTTTAGTAAAATTTATAGTATCCTGTAATACATTCTTTAATGTTGCTGAGCAATGTTACATTGTCCATGGATAGTGCATATATTTAATGAGACAGAGTATCACTCTCTGGTCCATGATTGTCTGGAATTTGTCCTCTTGCATGTACCTCTTGTATTCTGGTATTACAGGATTGCATCAATATCCCTAGCTGGTTAATCAACTTGTACAGTATGATTCATTTGAAAGATGATATCTGATTTCAATTACTCTAAATTTTGATGGCCTAAAAATAACTGAAATAGTTTCTACTCATCTTAATCTATTTATGTCATTGAATGCAGACAAAACAATCAAGCTAAGGGTAAATACTAATTGTAGTATTTTATATTCATTGTAATAATATTTTATTGTGATATTATATAGAAAACACACCAGAATCTAATTACATGGGAGAATTTTCAACTGGTTAAAAAAGTATCTTTTCTTTCTCCTAAGATCATATTTTCTAACATGACAGTCTGAACAATGGAGCACCTGATATCCTGAAGTGTAGCCAGGGTCACGGCAATAGTTCATGTTCCAGAAAGGTAAACACTGCTGTGCTTGGTCATGGCATTAGTGACCTTATACTACTGGACAGTGAATGTAGCAGAAAGTTTCTCACTGTTCAAAACAGTCCTAATGTAAATGTTAAATAAAATGATTGCATAATTATTTTAGGAGAAGATTATGTAAGAAAGGATTCTGTTCATTCAATTATGTATCTATTAATTTTATACTTATTATTTAGAATTTTATTACTATATAGTAGATATAACAAGTTATTATATTAGTAGAGTTAAGTTATAAAAAAGTAGGATCTTCTCTAGGGTTTCTAAATAGTTATATGGAGAAGAAAATATACTTTCAAAGAGGCTGATAAGATGTAAGAACTTAGTAAAGAAAGATTTCAGTATTTGTGAAATTTTAGTGATGACAGATTTAGCATTATTTGCTAATGAAATTTAGCAGAACTTGAAAAAGGGTGGCTGTGAGCTTCAGATTCAGTTTTGTATCAGTTTACTTAAATGCCATAGATCATCTGTCAACAAAAACAATGGCATTACCATTGTCTTCTTCCATCTCCCAAATTTTATTCAATTGTTTTTAGAGGATATATTTCTAACTGTAACTTGATGTCATGAGGGTCTTGATATGGGACTCCTAAGTAGAAGGTTGATAATAGTGTATCAACAAAAGATACCTAGTAAAGGCCACCCTTCATCAACTGAGTACACCAAGATGCTCTAATAATAAGAAAGAATAAAAGAACATTAAAATGAGTGCCACACGTCAGAAATTGTCTATACATGGATTTTAAATTTATAAATTACAAGATAAGTTTTCATCCATAGAAAATATGGACCATATATATCCATCTGGGAATTTTAATACAATTAAATTCAATTTATAAGCGGGAAATGGCTTAGAGGTTAGAGCCTTTGACTCTGAAGTCAAAGGACCCCGGTTCGAACCTCCGTGATGCAGGCAAGCCTGAGACACAATTAAATTCAATTTATGATCAGATGAAATAGTATTTTTTTTCTAATTCTCCCTGAGTTCATCTTAGGAAGCTCATGTTAAATTGACTTGTTACTTGACTTATAAATAGAGTTCTTAGATTTCCAAACAAGTTAATGAGCAATTCTCCAGGCTCACAAAGTATTGACTCCTACTGATCAACCTGTATTTCAAAAAGTCATTTCTACATTCTGTAAGCCAAATGCAAGGGTTAGTTGGCAAGGCTGGAGAATATCATAGCTGTCATTCTCTCATTTACAATTTTCATTGTGCATGATTTAGTCATTCATTAGGAATTCTGCGTGGGATCTTTTAGTAATGCATAGGTTAGCAGCAAGTCAAACACCTTATAAGCTATCAAGAAACCTGATTTTTATATAGGTAAATAAGACATTCAAATAGTGTTAATTTAATTGAATACATATTGCTACACTTTCTCACTGGAAGGACTCTGCAGTGGATTGCTAAATAACAGGAATTAGGTGAAGCCTCCTGAAGATATGACATTTTGGAGGACTATGACAAAGTATGCACTTGGCAGTGACCAAGTTAGCCTTAGTAAAGTGTTCCTGGATATCCATGACCTCACAGCGCCTGACACTGCCTACACAAGACCATCATAACAGGAGGAAAAGATGATGACATCAAAATAAAAGAGATACTGATTGAGAGGGGGAGGTGATATGATGGAGAGTGGAGTTTCAAAAGGGAAAGTGTGTGGGGTGGAGCTAGAGTATTACTATGGGATAATGTTTACAATTATGGAAGTTGTCAATTAAAAATAAATAAATAAGCCTTTACACACTCTGCAGGCAAAAAGAAAAGAAAGAATATCATCAGATAGCATCTGACGCCTATGGTAGAGATGTCCCACTGTATTCTAACCCACCTAGTGATGTTTCAGCCAATGTACTTGGAAAGTGCTTTTGTTTGTGACTTTCTTTTATTAATATTTGTTTATTTGAGAAAGAGAAAGAAAGAGAGAGAGAGAGAGAGAGAGAAACAGAGAGAGAGAATGGGCTCACCAGGGCCTCCAGGCACTGCAAACAAACTCCAGATTCATGCTCTACCTTGTGCTTACGCGGCTCCTGGGGAATCAAACCTAGGTTCTTTGGCTTTGTAGGCAAATGTCTTAAATGCTAAGCCATCTCTTCAGCCCCAGTTTGTTAATTTCTTTGTTTTTGTAGCTATGAAAACTTTATAAACTGTTGACACATAAGAACATAGGGTTTGGAGTACCTAAATCTGTGTTCCCAAGCCATGGGCACTCATATTTGATCCAGAATATACTACCTCTTATTTCTGTTTGAAGTGCAAGCTGTGTCTTTTCAGTGTACTAAAACAAATATTAACTTGCCCAATTCTGAAATCAATTCACTACATATGTCTATAATTTTCACATCTTTCTTATTGGTTCTTTCATGTCCTGGATATTTGAGACATTATTGGCTCTTTATGTTGAGAGTCATCTCCATTTCCTGTTAATGATGTTCCTTTTCAATTGAATTAAATATCTCTTTTTTATTATTTTTTTAAAATTTATTGTTTATTTTTATTTATTTATTTGAGAGCAACGGACAGAGAAAGAAAGAGGCAGATAGAGAGGGAGAGAATGGGCGCTCCAGGACCTCCAGCCACTGCAAATGAACTCCAGAGGTGTGCGCCCTTGTGCATGTGGCTAATGTGGGTCCTGGGGAATCGAGCCTCCAACCGGGGTCCTTATGCTTCACAGGCAAGCGCTTAACCGCTAAGCCAGCTCTCCAGCCCCTGAATTGAATATCTCTTACAGGAACTTTCTGTGAAAGCACCTCAACTTTTTCCTATTCATTTAACTGATGACACATTTTTTTTCAAAAGACTATGTTCATGTTGGACTACAGGAGCTGTTATCTTGAATCATATTTATAAAGTCCTTGAGAGACGTCCCTTCACATGATCCTACAGAAGTAGAGAAATTATCAGACTCAAGCCTTTCTTCTGCTAAGTGCTTCATGAAAGAGTTTTTTTTTTTTTTAATTTCAATATTTATTTGATAGAGAGAAAGAAACTGGAGAGAGAGAGAAAGGATGAGCATGCCAGGGCCTCTAGCCAGTGCAAACGACTTCCAGATGCTTGTGCCACCTAGTGCATCTGGCTTATGTGGGTACCAGGAAGTCAAACCTGGGTGTTTAGGCTTACAGACAAGCACCTTTACTGTTAAGCTATTTCTCCAGTGATTTTTGAATGAGAGAGAAGGAGAACGAGGGAGAGAGAAAGAGAGAATGGAGGAAAGAGATTTGTTTTATGCATGTTTTCATATTTGCATGTGCTCAGGCATATACGCAGACGCCAGAGGAAAACCTGTAGAGTTATCTGCAGGAATATATTCCACTTCTTTTTTTGGAGATACATTCTCTCACTGACCTGGAGCTTGCCAGTTAGGCTAGGCTGCTTGGCTAGCAAGCCACAGGGTTCCTCTTTTTTTTTTTTTTTTTCTCCCACTTCCTCACTACTAGTATTTTATGTGGGTTCTATAGATCAAACTCAGATCTTAGTGCCTGAAAGGAATCTGTTTTACTGAGTGGACTATATTCCCAGCCCCTGGGTGAGACACTGTTACAAAATGCTAATCATGATAATTATACAAAAAGTTAAAACCAATGTTTTAGAACTATTTTCAATCTTTAAACCAAGTGAAAAAGTACATAATCTTCTTCCCCTATAGATTTTTATTTATTTTCAGTCATTAACAACATATGTACATACTTTTCAATTTGGGCTAAATTAGTGTGCTTCAATGCTCAGACTAATTGTATGTATGTTTTCTTTCCAACTATTTTTATTCCTAAAGGACTAACATATTTTTGAAGCTGTAAATTCCAGCATACTATGTATTTTTTAAAGTTAGCATACTGGGGAGGTAAAGAGATGACTCAGTGCTTAGTGGTTGTTGTTGCTCAAGCCTTACAACTTAAGTTTGATACTCAGTACCTGCATAAAGTCAGACACCAAGTCACAAATTTGTAATCTTAACAATTCTAAGTCAATAGGAGGGATATCAAGGAGAATCCTGAAGCTCATGGAACAGCGAGATTGGTTTTCTATTGGGAAAACCAGCCAGAGAGACACAGTCTCAAAGAAAGTGAGAAGGAGGAAGGAGAGGACCACTACCTCAAAGATGTACTGCAATCTCCACATGTACACGCACATGCACAGAAAAAGTTAGTATGCTAACTAAGGAAGTAGGTATGAAATTTCTTTTTATAATATATTGTCCTATGCATCTTCATTATATCTATTCAAAGTATTATTTCAATATTTATGGAAGATTGATAATGGGCATTAATATTTCAATAATGAAAACAACTCATGAAATGGGCCTCAGTTCAACAACTCACAGAGGAAATGCAGGTTACTTCTTTAACTTCATAAGGGTATTCCATTTTTTCCTTTTTATTTTATTTTATTTTATTTTATTTTATTTTATTTTATTTTATTTTATTTTATGAGTTAGGGTCTATCTCAGACTGACCTGAAATTTAGTCTCAGGGTGATCCTCCTACCTTTGCTTATGAGCACTGGGATTAAAGGCATGTACCATCACTTCTGGCCTCATAACGGTATTCTTAGTATCATTCCACTTCATGTTTGAAAATAATTCATAAACTGAATGATACCATTTGAGTAGAAGATATTTAAACAAGTATCACTTTCATTGTCCTTATTTTTGGTATTGCTCTTTTTTTGCTAATAAATACAGCATTTCATTTATCTGTGATTATAAAAATATTCAGGGATAATGTCATTCCATGTTTTTAAAGTAGCAGAAAAATGATCGAGTTACACAGACATGGTATATGCACTAGATATATCCATCTAAGTAGCATATTTTTGAAGGTCCACATAGAAGCATGATTAGATCAAAGATACCGTCTGCTTTTTTTGTCTGCCATATTGAAGTAATTTTTGCATATCATTACTTGCACTGTTTTTAGTCCTTCCTCCAAGAATGACCTTAGCTTTTTTTATTCTGAAGAAGCTGCTAAGTTTGTTAATGGTCTGTATTTTTGTATTCCATTCCTGGAGATTTGGGTAGAGAGGGTTTTGAGCCGCAAACAGTGATCTATTAATATTGGTCTGCTTCCAGATGATTATGACTCAGCTGGGAGATGCAACATGCAGCAGGATCCCATTATAGCCATTGCAGTGTCTACTCTTAGTATGTATGTTTGTAAAAATAGGCATAGCTTTTATTTACAACTCAATTTATGGATCTAGGTCACTTATAAGACCTAGTTATCTTCAGGCAATTTCTATACCACTCTGTGAAATTTGCTTAAGTACTTTGTCTCCCTAAGGGATCTACTTGCACAACACTTTATTGTGAGTAATTTTCTCCAACTTTATCTTTTTTTCTTACCTGACTTCGATTTATGTTTTGCAAAGCTGCCATTTATTGAACATTTCCATTGTATTATACTAAATAGAAGTTTGAATTTTAAGAAAACATTATTTTCTTAAGAATCAGAATATTTTATAAACCTACACCTTATATTTTGCTTTAAGTTTCCTCAGCTATGGGTGGACTATATGGTCATGGTTTATATATTTTTTCATTCATATGAACTTTAATTCAGTATGAAAATTCATATATATGTAATACACTCAGACATACACACACATATGTAAATATATATATATATATATATATATATGTATATATATATACACACACACATATATATATTCATATTCTCATTCATGTGGAATTGCCTTAATTCAGTACATACATATGTATATGAGTAGGCATATATGTAATGAATTAAGGCAATTCCACATGAATTATATACATATATACATATATATATATATATATGTATATGTATATGTATATGTATATGTATATGTATCAATATATGCATGTGTTTGGTATGTGTATGAATGACATCATAAACAATTTGGGGAAATATGTCAAGGAGCATATCATTTATTCAATCTTTTATTTTCTTTCATAGAATCAATATATTTTACAAAACACTGCCTTAACAAAATACAAGCCAATTATAGCTTGCAAAGTGTTTCAAAGGGAATATGTCATAATCTTCTGTGAATTATATATTATTGTCAGGTTCGTATTACTGAAGTTATTGTGGTTTTCAACTTTTTATTTTGTGAGAGCGAATGAGAGGGAGAGAGTTGGCATGTCAGGGACGCCACACGCTAATCCCATCTTGTGCGCCTGTGTGACCTTGCACGCTTGCTTCACTTTGTAATCTGGTTTACCTGGGACATGGACAGTCAAACATGGGTCCTTAGGCTTCACAGGCAAGCACTTTAATTGCAAAGCCATATTTCCACTCTTGAAGTTATTATATTGAAAAATCTCATAAAAAACCCTTATCACTTGTCATACTGAATTTGCCTTCAGTAAGAAGTCTATATATGAAGGGAAGAGAAAGGAAGGGAAGAGAGTACTTAATAGCTTAGTATTGTATATATGTAAGTAGAATGATTGAGATGGGGAGGGGATATTATGGAAAATGGAATTTCAAAGGGGAAAGTGGGGGTAAGGGTATTAACATGGTATATTTTTTATAATCATGGAAAATGTTAATAAAAATTGAGAAAAAAATGAGATGGGGTTAGGGAGCTGGAGAGATGGCTTAGCAGTTAAGGTGTTTGCCTGCAAAGCCCAAGGACCCAGGTTCAATACACCAGGACCCATATAAGCCAGTTGCACAAGGTGGTGCATGCACCTGGAGTTTGTTTGCAGTGGCTGGTGGCCCTGGTATACCCATTCTCACTCTCTTTCCCTCTCTCAAATAAATAAATAAAAATAAAATATGACATCAAAATAAAAGAGAGACTGAGAGGGAGAGGCGATATGATGGAGAGTGGAGTTTCAAAGAGAAAAGTGGGGAAAAGAAGGGAATTACATGGCCTATTGCTTACAATTATGGAAATTGTCAATAAAAATTTGTTAACAAATAAAAAAAAGTCTATATAGAGAAGCAATTATTAGAAGTAACACACCTCTATACGTTCTTTGTTATATCTATTCTCCTCCCACTCTCCCTCCCTCCATCTTCCTCCTTTTTCTTCTTTTATTTTGTTTGTTTGCTTATGTTTTCTCTTAATTAAAGTAATCTCTATTAAAATATTTGAAGGTACATTTATTTAGACATAAGTGAAGTAAATGACATATACTTAATTAAAGAGAGCATTTTATAAACATCTTTTTTCAGGAAAAGACACATCTATGACTTTCTTTAGTTTTCACTTTTGATAGATTGAATATAGCCAAGACAAGTATAGTGGCTTTGTCACCTTCAAGAATACAAAATCATGCTATCAGGAACTTCATTATAGTGGCTAAGAGCTATTTGGCCTCTCTAAAGGTAAGAGTTAATAAAAGGAGTATCACTAAACTACCTTTGTCTCTGAGTAATTGTTTAAGATTTGTAAGATCTAAGTTTAAAAAAATAATCAAGGTTATTATATATAAACTGATTAGCAAACGTAATTTTATATAGGAGGGTTGAATCACACTTTGCAATCAGTTCAGAATAATGAAACAATATATAGCTTAAGTCTGTTATGTGAGTGCTCAACAAATCAAAACAGACAAAATAAAACTCATATTTTCTTGACTAAAAATTAGTTTGAATATTCAAGGGATATGCCTGTTTAAAAATTCCAAAGGAAATGCCACATTCAAGGGTTGTAGATGTAGCTAAGTGGGAGGATGCTGAACTAGAATATTATATACAGGGCTCTTGATGAGATCCTGGCACTACAAAAAGGAAAAAGAAAGCAAAGCATGCAAAAATGCTGTTATTGATAATTTACAATTCCTAAATATTTAACAGTGCAGAGTACCACTTTGTATCTAAACTACATTAATATCTGGTTCATATTGTGACCTTTCCTATCACATTTTATCATGTGATGGTCCTCTGAAATTTCTCTGATGCATCTTTACCTTTCAAACTGCAGAGGGGGAAAAAAGCCCATGGAAAAGGTCAGAACACTGCACGGTCTACAGCTCCAATTTCAAGGGAATATGAAATTCAGGCACTGAGTAGATTTGGACTGCTTCCATGAAGCTGTCAGGAGAAGGCAGGGACTTTAATGATCACAGGCCTCTCTGTTCAATTGAGTGTGACTAGATGAAGCAAGAATTCAAACTGAGTCTCTGCAGTGAATTGTCTACTGATTGAGATGTAAGTCGGTGAGAGGAAAATGGTCCCCAGGGATTGTGATTCTATTGAGAAAGCAGGAGCTAAACCAGCTCTTGAGCTTGGAACTGAGTTTCTGATAGAGGCAGAGCAGAATGCTAATGTAGTAAATAAGTAAAGAGGATTCTGAAGGTCTCTGTACTTTCCTGTATGGCTACTAGAGTTCCCAAAAGGATTTTTATTTCCTAAAACCTCAAAAGATAATTTTACATCAGTACATCTACGCATCATTAGAAATAATCTCATTTTCTATTTGTACAACAATTCACAATGACACACATAACAGGTGGAGACATATTAATCTTGACAGAAATAGATCAATCCCCCACCTGAGTACTCAGGTTCCCACTGTGCCAGCTATACATAATGACTTCATGAAGTCTTGTGGCTTGAGGGGAAAGATCAAGAAACAATGAGCTCCACTAAGGTGGCTTATTGGAGTCTCTATGCTACATAATCTTTCATCCTGAGATTGAGGGAAGAGCATCCGTGGGGGTATTCCTAACATTAGAAGCTCCATGCTCAGGAAGTAATCCCAACAAACTCATTGATTCACTGAACTAGTATTGGTGCAATTGCTCCATGCTCAGGACATAATCCCAATAAACTCATTGATTCACTGAACTAGTATTGGTGCAATTATGCTTTGATCTGTAATCTCTGCCATCTCTGGGATGAAGATTTGTGTGTCCCCAGGGGACGACACTTGAACAAGGGAGATAGATCAGTTGGTAAAATAGTTCCTTTAAAAGCATGAGGACCTTTCCAGGGCACATGTAGAAAAGTTGGTGCCACCAGTTTGTAATACAAGTTTAGGGAGAAGATAAAGGATTATTCTAGGGGCACTATGGCAAGGCAACCTTGACTGACTGGTGAGTTCAAGACTAATGCGATTCAAAAGAGGTGGGCAGAATTACTGAGAATAACACTCAAGGTTGTTCTCTGGCCTTCAGGTTCACATGCACACATGTGCACCCTCATTTGTGCACATATATGTATACATACACATATGCAACTACACACAAAAAAATAGAAATAGAAATTCTCATGTTTCACTGCAGACTAGCTAATTCAAGATCCTTGGCATAGGGACCCTACTCTTGCGAAATCTCTGCCACATGCAAAAATGGGGATGAAGATATACACTACTGGAGAGTTTTAGCAAAGGTAGAAGAGTGACTCCGATAAGCATGGCATGGGTACTGCAGCCTGATATGTGATCCTTATGCTTTCCTTTCAGAATTTAGAATCAGCTTCTGAAATTTAAGAAGGAAATTGTCCAGAGATTTTTAAACTGTTATCACGTTGAATGTGTAGATAAATTTTTAAACAGTAATACTACTGGACATTTGATCTTCTTGTTCAAGAATATGGGACAAAGAAAGAAGAATTAGCTATTCCAAGAAAAAGTAGCTAAAGAGATATGTCATAATGGTTATTTTCTTTAAATTTACAGAATGCAGGCAGGAAGATTGGGAAGTGAAAATAATAGTAGATTTCATGTGAGAAAGGAGAACAGCAGATATCTGTACACACTCTGACATATACCTGTCTGATACTCCTTCTCTACCCCTGATCTTGTCCTTGTAGCAGCAAGGGGCCAGCAACAGCTAGGTGAAATAATCCAGACAGTTTGTTTTCTTGGATTCCAAAACCCTTTATTGATTCAAAACTCTTCCCTCAGTAACTGGTCTTTCTAAACGATTAATGATAAATTGGGTTCGTAGTTTTACAGAATAACTAACAAAACATGTTCTTCTCTCAGTTCTGGAAACTTGGAATCTAAGATTAATGTGCCAACAGGCTGGTAGTTTTTAAGCCTTCAGTTCCTATATTTCCACATTCTCCTTGGGTCTTTAGCTCTACATGGCTGCATTTAGCCTGCCTACTCTCTTCAAGGACCTGATCTCCAAATACAGTCATGCCGTGGCTAGGATTTCCACATATGTATGTTAGAGAGAAGCAATCTAGT
This sequence comes from Jaculus jaculus, assembly GCF_020740685.1. NCBI lineage: Eukaryota > Metazoa > Chordata > Mammalia > Rodentia > Dipodidae > Jaculus > Jaculus jaculus. The sequence continues at coordinate 185,348,440 of NC_059102.1, read as the reverse complement.
TCATAATAGTCTATACTCTTACTCATCTAATAGTCATGTCCTTCTATGTGCAGAATATATTTGCCCTACCTCTAAAACCTTGAAAGTTTTAATTCAACTAATCTCAGTAACAATGCAAAAAATTGAATCGACACATAGTCTCACTCATCTACAACACCTAACTTGAATCTACCCAAGATACCTTACATACCCAGCAAGCACCTCATGGACTAGACACAAGGATGGATGGTGATGGAGGGGAGGGCATCAAAGGGGTGGGAAATGCTAATCTGGACCCAAAGGGCAATGGTACCATAAAATTCTACTTCCTAAAAGGCAGACCAAATGGCTGAACCTTCACTAGACCTTTACAGGAAACACCGGAGCCACAGGACACTGGAGAGGGTAGGATCAAGACTAACCTAAATCTTCTACATCTTCCCTCCCTCGCTCTCCCCCTCTCCCCTCTCTCTCTCTCCTCTCTAACTCTTGTCAATTAGTTATGTTTTTCCTCATTTTCTTAGTGGGCACTGACCTGTAACCCCCACTACCAGCTTGGGGCTATCATTCACAATGAGCTTTTGATCAGAGAAACCTACAAGGATTCGCAAAACAATGATAGACTTCTGTTAGAGTACTTGATGACCCACCAAAGGTCAGTTGTAAGACCCTATTTGACACGTAAAATGGAACAGCATAGCTGGAAGCCAGGAGAGAGTCAGTCCCCAGAGAAGTCAGTGTGTCTAGTGCCAGAAGGTGCTACATGGGCAACTGGGGGTAATGACCAATGTTTGTCCAAGCAACTCATGGTCTAATCTAATTAGCAGCAAATAACCTGATGTGATGCCCACACAAGTGCAATAGTGGCACACAGCCATGGTGGGAAACCAACCGCTCTTGATTTGGCTAACTGATCCCCTCAGTGGTAGGAGACCCATAGCTGGAGCTGGGAAACAAGTCAGAACTAGACCCAAACATAAGCCCACTCTCCAATATCAAGCTACAATCAATCATGGGGTACAAGAGGGCCTACACCTATTAAACTCTCTATTAAAAAAGTAAGGGTTATCTCATTTGTCCTGGTGCTAACTCACTCTCCGTTGGAAATTCTGCTTCTCTTTTTCAGATAGATGCAGATCCTAAGGAGAGAGCTGCCCCAACATACCTCAAAAGGGGCCCAACTGAAACTAAGGAAAATTGGCAAAACAAGCAAGGGTGCTGTTTTCCTGATGAACCAGATACCAGCACAAAGAGGAAGGAGACCAATGCAGAGAAAAATCAACTCCTACCAAATCAGAGAGCCAGAGCCTCAGAGGCCTCCAAAACCTCAGCACTGAAGCAGACTAAAAACTAACCCAACATGGTTCAGGGAAATTTTGTGGAAGAGGGGCTGGAAAGAATGTCAGAGTCACATGTTGGGTCCTGATATGCAGAGACATTTATTGTACCAATAACTTTGGGCTAACTCCACCAGGCACGACCCATTTATATCAACAAGGAGGGTCCACTGGGAGGGGGTAGATCATGGATGAGCATAAACAATGGTACCAAACTGCTTGTATTTGCTGAAAAGAAAACTAATAAATTAAATTTAAAAAAAGAACAGATTATCTAGAATTCAAATAATCTGTGTCTCTAAACCACAATTGCAGAGAGATTCCTATCCCATAAGGTCAAGGTATGGAACTAGAAATTAATATATCTGGACTGGAAGGACCCAGATTTAATTCCCTAGGGCCCACATAAGCCCGATGCACATTATGTCACCACACATCTGGAGTCAGTTTGCAGTGGCTATTGGCCCTAGTATACCCATCCTTTTCTTGTCCTTCCAACTCTCTCTCTTTCTCTATCTCTCTCTCTCTCTCATAAATGAACAAATTAATTTAAATTTATATATATATTCATTTCCCAGATTGTACAAAATAGCAAATGTAATTCCATTTTACCTTAAAATTCTTTTTCTTAAAGGTACCTTCAATATATTCTCTCGCGTCAGATATATAATACACAATTTTCCCTATTATATGGGTTGCATTTTAACATTATCAAGTTATCCCTTCTTTCATTTTTTATTTCAAAATGTCCAATATGCTTATTTTTTTCTCCTCTATGTTTGGAACAGCCTTCTTCATCTCATTACTTATGTCAATAACACACAGCTTTGACTAATTTCATTCTATATGTTTCACACAATGAAAAAAAATCACCCAACAACACATTTTTAAGAAAGCATCCATGTTATTAAATAATGCATGTTGTTCATGTATTAGTCATGAAGATACCAATTTCCAGGTTAGCATAGTTACCTTATATTTTCCAGTTGTTCCAAACTAGAAATTATAATAGTAAATTTTTGTGAGAATATTAAGATAATTTTGTGGCTATATCATTCATTCTTTTAATGTGGTAGATTGCATTAATTTATTTTTGTATATTGAAACAACTTTGCATTGTAGAGTAAATCTCACTTGATCATGATGTATAATTATCTTTATATATTCCTGCTTAAAATTTTGTAAACATTAAGGTTGTATGCACCTCTATTCAGAAGAGATACATATAAGTTGCATTTTACTGTGATATCTTTGGTGTCAGTATCATAAATACTGGAATCCTGGAATGAGTAGAAATGTTCACTTAAGTCTACTTTTTCTGAACATTTATAAGTATTAATATTAAGGTATTTTTGAGTTTTAAAATTCAAGTTTTTTTTTGACCTGAGTAATTGATTATCTGGGAAGCACGGCCATGTGATGCTCCATAACTGTAGACTTATTGTTTTAATAATTTTAAAACTTATAGTTGCAGTGTAAAATGTCTGATAAAGAAATTTGAGACTTCTGGTTAATATGGCTATGTAGGTGCCATAGCAAAGCAGCCTTGGGGGGTGGGGGGAAGCCAAAAAAAAAAAAAAAAACCGCACTTTTACTAAATAGTGAGGTGTATAGGAAATTGAAATGGCAGCAGGGAAGTAGGAGAGATCCAGAGCATCCAGAGCCCGCAGGGGCCGGCAGAAGCGCCTCTGGCATCTGCAGCAGGGGCACAATAGCCAACTGCCAGGCTCGGCTTGAGCCACAAGAAAAGCCTGGTGAGGGGATTTTCTACTCACACTGGAGCTCTCTGCAAACTCAAGAAACGTGAAGGGAGAGAGGCAGTGAACAACGGAGGAGCAGATCACAAGGTAGAAGAACACGTGGAACAGCAAGAGAGCTAGAGCAGCATCAGCAGCCTCCCCTCCTCCACTGCCAATGCCCAGCTCCAGCGAACAGAGCAGTGGTCCAGGGACCAGGCAACACCTACTTGAACCAACAGCAGGACCCAAGAATAACTGAGACCAAAAATCATCCCCCAAAATAACTGGGATTACACCAGGTCAGTACCCATCTAATAATCCTGGTATATAGGCCTGAACCAGAAGTGTTAATTGCATCTTCCATATCAGGATAAATTATATGTTAAATCTGATGGGTGGTCAGATGTGCCATTAGTAAATAAGCTGTAAGTTGGGCTTGTTATTTGTTGCTTCTTGATTAATAGCGGTGTTGTTTCCTCTTCTTTTATGCATTGGGGAAGGGTCTCACCTGGTCACAAGCTGACTTGGAACCCTCTACAGACCAGAATCTTAACTTCCTTGACAGGATTAAGGGAGTGGGTGGAGCACCACACAGACTAAGGGGCAGACAGAGGATCTGTCTGTGCAGGCTATGGATGCTCTGGATCTCTCCTACTTCTCCACTGCTGCTGTTTCAATTTCCTATACACCTCAGTTTTTAGTAAAAGTGTGCATTTTGCTGGGTTTTTTTCTTTTTATTTTTGGATCCCCGACCCCCCCCGGCCAAGCTGCTTTGGCATGGGACCTATGCCACCATCTTAACCAGAAGAGCTAGTCTCTCTTTTAATTTGATGTCATAATCTTTTTCTCCTATTATGGGAGTCTTGTGTGGGTATCTCTAGGCACTGCGAGGTCTTGGATATTGATGCCAAATATGTCTGGACAATTGTATGTAAGGAGTGGTACCCTTCCTTTGGCTCTTATATTCTTTCTGCCACCTCTTTCACAATGGACCCTGAGCCTTTGAGGGTGTGAGATGTTTCAGTATTAGACACTCCTCTGTCCCTTCTTATCAGCACTATGTTGCCTTTTGGGTCATCCCAGTGGTCATCACCATCTGAAAAGAGAAGCTTCTCTAACCAGAAGTGAGAGTGGCATTAATATATGAGTAGGGCAGTGTTTTCAGGGCAGTTTGGTTAGAGTAATATATGTATTTATCCAGAGAAGAGCAGGCTTTATACCCTTAAGATTCTTGACTTCCCCTGCCATGGGCTTTTGATTAAGCTTTCTGTACCAGGCATGTATTCCTTCCTATAGAGTGGGCCTTCAGTCTAATTAGAGAGAAGTTGGTTTCCCCCAGAGCAGACATGCCAGCATTGCACTTGTTGAGTCATTTGGCCTGTCTGGCCAAACTTGAGGTGCCCACTGTTTTCATCGCTGATGACTTCTGTTTCCCATAAGGCTGCATACAGTGCAGCCTTTTCCAGTTTTCAGTTGGTTGGCTACAGGGAGAATGTTTTCTGCTTAGCACCAGCTTGATTTCTCAGTGACTTTGCCACTCAGGCATGTGAAGTCTTCAGCAATAGGATCTTACCATCTCTTTCTCATGGGAAACCAAGGGTCTTGGCAATAGCCTATAATATTTTGGAGGCAACAGGGAACTCCCTCGCCAACAACTCACTGGAAGGTATCCCATCCCTGGCACTGAAAATTTTCTAGTAACAAACTATTATTCATTATTCAAAAAAAGTAGGTTTTCATATGTCCTATTCAGAATATCTTGAATTTTGATTGACCATCCCCTCACCTTTCTTTTATACAGTCTCTTCCTCTGACCTCCCTTAGGCCTTTACCCTCCCTGTAATCTGTTCTTCTACTTACATATATACAATACTATACCCTTAAGACCTTCCCTCTCCTCCCTCCCTTATAGCCTTTTTCTAGTTTATGGGCCTCTGCTACTAATTTTTTGTTCCAGATCACACACAAGTCTATACATTTGTAGCAAGTATTCACATATAAGAGAAAACATGTGATGTTTGGCTTTCTGGTCCTGGGTTACCTCACTTAGTATAATCCTTTCCAGATCCATCCATTTCCCTGCAAATTTCATTTGCATCAATAATTATGGTTGAGCAAATATCTCTAAGGTAGTGAGAAGCAACATTAGGGTATATGCCTAGGAGTTCTATAGCTGGATCATATGGCAAATCTATTTGTAGCTGTCTCAAGGACCTCCACACTGACTTCCACAATGGCTGGACCAGACTGCATCCCACCAACAATGCAGAAGTGTTCTCCTTTTATCGTATCCTCACTAACATTTATTGTCATTTTTTTCTTGATGGTTGCCATTCTGATGGGAGAGAGATGGAACCTCAGGTTAGTTTTAATTTGCATTTCCCTAATGGCTAAGTATATAGAACACCTTTTTTTAGAAGCTTGTGTGCCATCTGTATTTCTTCTGATGAGAACTCTCTATTTTGTTACACATCCCATTTTTTTTTATTGGATTTCTTGATTTCTTATTGTTCTGTTTTTTGAGTTCTTTGTATATTCTGGATATTAATCATCTTTCACATGTGTAGCTGGCAAAGGTTTTCTCCCATTCTATAGGTTGTCTCTTTGCTCTATTCACAGTGTCTTTTGCTATACAAACTTCATAATTTCATGAGATCCCAGTAGTTGATTAGTAGTTTATTTTCTGAGCAATTGAAGTTATATTCAGAAATTCATTACTTATGGCAATATGTTGAAGGGTTTCACCTACCTTTTCCTCTAGCAATTTTAGTGTTTCCAGTCTGATATTAGGATCCCTGATCCACTTGGACTTTATTGTTGTACATGGAGGAAGAAAAGGATATATTTTCATCTTTCTACATATAGATATCCAGTTTTCTCAGCACCACTTTTGAAGAGGCTGTCTTTTCTCCAGTGAATATTTTTGGCATTTTTGCCAAGAATCAGATGGCTGCTACTACCTGGATTTATATCTGGGTACTCTATTCTGTTCCATTGATCTACAAATCTGTCTTTGTGCTAATACCATGTTGTTTTTGTTACTATGACTTGGTAATATATCTTAAAATATGGTATGATGATACCACCAGCTTTATTTTTGTTGCTCAAAGTTGTTTTGGCTATTCGAGGTATTTGTGCTTCCCAATGAATTTTAGGATTTTTTTTCTATTCCTGTTAAGAATGTCATTGGGATTTTAATGGGGATTGCATTAAATGTGTAGACTGCTTTTTGTAAGATTGACATTTTCCCAATATTGGTTCTTCCAATCCAAGAACATGGGATATCTTTCCATTTCCTTGTGTCTTTAGCAATTTCTCAGTTGAGTGTTTTAAATTTCTCATTGTAGAGATCCTTCACTTCCTTGGTGAAGTTTATTCCAAGGTATATTACTTTTTTTTTTTTTTTTTTTTTTTTTTTTTTTTTTTTTTTTTTAGGCAATTGCGAATGGGAGGAATTCCCTGATTTCATTCTCTGCATGTTTGTTTTTAGTATATAGGAAAGCTACTGATTTTGGTGTATTTATTTTTTATCCTGTTATGCTGCTAAAAGTGTAGATTCTAGAGATTAGGCCTCTATCAGTTGGATAAACTGAAAATATTTTCTCCCATTCTGTGGGTAGTCTATTGGCTTTGCTTATTGTATGCTTGTCTGTAAAGAAACTCTTCAGCCCTAACAGTTTTCTGGTATAGTCTTTAGGGTCTTTTATGTATAGTATCATATCATCTGCAAGTAATGATAATTTGATCTCATCTTTTCCAATTTGTAGTCCTTTTATGAGTGTCTCTTGTCTTATTGCTATAGCTAAGACTTCCAGAACTATATTAACTAGAAGTGGGACAGTGGGCACCCTTGTTTTGTTCTTGAATGTAGTGGAAATGCTTCAAGTTTTCTCCATTTAGTATTATGTTGGCTGTAGATTTGTCATAAATAGCATATGTTATGTTGAAATATGTTCCTTCTATTCCCAGTTTCTGTAATACATTTACTGTGAAAGGATACTGGATTTTGGCAAATGCCTTTTCTGCATCTATTGAGATATCATGTAATTTATGTCCTTCAGACCACTTACATGGTGTATTACATTTACTGATTTTCATATGTTGAACCATCTCAGCATCCCTGGGATAAAGCCAACTTGGTCAGAGTGAATAGTCTTTTTGATATATTCATGTAATCTCCTTGCCAATGTTTTATTCAGAAGTTTTGCAACTATGTTCATGAGGGAGATGGATCTGTAATTTTCTTTGTTCTGTCTTTGTCTAGTTTTGGTATGAGGATGATGCTGCTTTCATAAAGGAGTTAGAATTCACTCCTCTTCTATTTTATGGAAATGTTTGAGAAGCAATGGTGTTAGTTCTTTTATGAATGTCTGGTCAAATTCATCAGTAAATCCATCTGGGCCTGGGCTTTTTTTAGTTGGGAGACTTTTAAAAACTGCTTGGATCTCTTTACTTTTTATAGGTCTATTTAAATGGTTTATCATATCTTGATTTAATTTTGATAGATCATATGAATTAAGGAAATCATCCATTTCTTTCAAATTTTCAAACTTAGAGTCAAATATATACTTAAAGTATGCCCTTATACTTGTCTGAATTTCTTTTATATCTGTTTTAATGGTGGCTTTTTACTTTCTAATTTTATTAATTTTTGTCTCTGCTCCCTTTCTTCTGGTAAAATTTGCTAAAGTTTTACAATCTTGTTTATCCTTTCAAGAAACCAACTCTTTGTTTCATTGATTCTTTGGATTTTTTTTTTTTTTTTTTTTTGTTGTTGTTTGTTTCTATCTGCCCTAATCTTTGTTATTTCTCTAATCTTTGTTATTTATTCTCATCTACTGAATTTGGTTTGCCTTGTCCTTTTTTCAAGGCCTTATGGTGAAGCATTAAATTGTTTAGTTGTGAACTGTCTAATTTATTAATATAGGCAATTAGAGCTATCAATTTCCCTCTTAGGGCTGCTTTCATTGTGTCCCAAAGGTTTTGGTATGTTTATTATTATCATCATTCAATTCTATGAATTTATTGATTTCCTTTTTGATTTCTTCAATGACCCATTGATCACTCAATAGTGTACTGTTTACCCACCATGATTTTCTGTGTGCTCTGTAGCTTTATTGTTGCTGATTTATGTTTTAATCCCATCATGGTCAGATAGAGTACAAGGGGTTATTTCAGTTTTCCTGTATTTGTAGAGATTTGCTTTGTGCCATAATATATGTTCTATTTTAGAGAATGTTCCATGTGCTGCTGAGAAAACTGTATATTCTGCAGCATTTGGATGGAATATTATGTAGATATCTGTTAGGCCCATTTGATCCATGACATCATTTAATTCAAATATTTCTCTATTTGTTATTTTTTGCCAGGATGACCTGTCGATTGATAAGAGTGTGTATTGAAGTATCCCACTACAATTGTTTGATGTTATCTGTGACTTTAATCCTAATAGTGTTTGATAAAATTGGGAGACTCCATGTTAGGTGCATATATGTTTAGGATTGTAATGTCTTCCTGTTGGAGTGTTCCTTTCATCTCTATAAAATGACCTTCTATATCTTTCCTCACCAATGTTGGCTGGAAGTCTATCCTGTCAGATATTAGGATAGAAATCCCTGCTCATTTCCTAGACAAATTTGTGTGGAATACCATTTGCCATCCTTTCACTCTAAGGTGGTGTCAATCTTTTATTGAGAGATGACATTCCTGGAGGCTACAAATGGCAGGATTCTGCCTTTTAATCCGGTCTGTAAGCCTGTGTATTTGGGTTGGTACATTGAGGCCACTGATATTAAGAGTTATTATTTAAAGTTGTGTATTTATTCTCACCATTCTTCTTATTTTGTAGTATTTCCTGTTTACCCTTTATTCATTTGTTTTAACTGTTATGTGAGTATGGTTTATCTTTTTCTATTTCCTCCAGTGTGTGTTCTACTTTCCCTTCAATGTGAAGAATTCCTTCAACAATATTCTGTAGAGTTGGTTTAGTCATCATAAATTCCTTTAGCCTGTTTTTGTTGTGGAATATCCTTATTTCTCCATCAATTTGGATAGATAGTTTTGCAGGATAAAGTAATCTTTGTTGACAAATGGTTTCCTTCAGAACTTGGAATACATCATTCCAAGCCCTTCTGGCTTTTAAAGTTTGTCTTGAGTAATCTTAATTTACTCTGATTGACTTGCCTTTGTAGGTGATTTGCTTTTTTTCTCTAACTGCTTTCTTCTTCTTTTTTTGTTTGCTTGTTTTTCGAGGTAGGGTCTCACTCTGGCCCAGGCTGACCTGGAATTCACTATGGAGTCTCAGGCTGGCCTCGAACTGTCACCGATCCTCCTACCTCTGCCTCCCGAGTGCTGGGATTAAAGGCGTGCACCACCATGCCCAGCTTCTCACTGCTTTCAGTACATTTTCTGTGGTTACATGTTTAGTGGTTTAATTATAACATGGTGACGAGAGGTTCTTTCCAGGTTTTCTCTGTTTGGTGTTCTAAAAGCTTCTTGTATCTGCATTGGCATTTCTTTCCCAATTTGGGGAAAATTTTCCTCTATGATATTATTGAAAACACTTACTAAGCCTCTGGATTGAAATTCTTCTCCTTTTGTTATACCCTGAATTCTTATGCTTGATCTTTTCATGGTGTCCCAGATATATTGAAATTCCCATTCATACCTCGTTATTAGCTTGTCTTTCTCTTTGTTGGACTATATTAGGTCTGCCTCCTTATCTTACAGTTTAGATATTCTGTTCTCTCCTTTATCCATTCTACTGGTAAGACTTTCCCCAGAGGGTTTTTTTTTTTTTTTTTTTTTTTTTCACTGACTGTATTCTTCAGAGCTAGGATTTTAGCCTGTTTTTTCTTTGATATTTCTATTTCCTTACTCATGTCTTGTAATGACCTTTATTTCTTTAAGTTGGTTTCCTGTGTTCTCTTTCAGAAGTTTGATTTCTTTTTTAATTCCTTTATTTTCTTCTTTGATTCCCTTCATTTCTTCTCTGATTTCTTTTATTATAGATACCATCATTTTCTTGAAATCTTTGTCAGGCATTTCATCTACAACAGTCTCATTGGTGATCATTTCTGATGGATTGATAGCTTTTGGTGGGACTGTATTGTCATGATTCTGTATTTATTGTATTATATTGTAGTGAGTTTTGTATCCTGAATTGATTTGATGCTTGGGTTTTCTACCTATCTGCAGAATTCCCAGATGTGGCAGTCCACCTTTGTATATTCTCAGGATATAAGTTCAAAGTACCAAGTGTAGCTCTTGGCCCCAGTAAAGCCAAGGAAGTAATCCTAGGTGTTGGGTTTGCTTTCTAAGCAAGTTTTCTAGTGGACTGGGTGGAATAATTTACTGGCAAATTCTGAACTTCAACCAAGTAACATACACAATCAATAAATCCAGCACAAAGTATGCAATTGTGGGGATTAAAACAGATAGTCTTATAAAGCCAAAATCCCTAAGGGTGTATGTTGTTGCACACCCTTAATCTTGTTAGCTTGGAGGTAGAGCTTTCTGTTCTGAATTGTGTACCAGGTCAACCTGGGTCTGGATCAGACCCTGACCTCAATAATGACAGACACAAAAGACAAAGGCCCTATAAATATGAAAGCATCAAAGGCAACAATATTCAACCCCTAAATACAGGTTATTTGAAAATGGCAAAGCCAACCAACAACATATAACCCATAATATGCCCTAACAAGGAAAGGGAGATTGGCTCTTCCTGTATCTTTTTTTCTTTTGTTGTTGTTGTTGTTGTTACTTTTGTCAGTTGGCCTCCTTACTTTTTGGGGTGGCTTCCAATCTCACCAATGCTGAGTGTCTACCTTGATCCCTTGTTGAGCTGTGGAGATGGAATTCTGATCAGCTGTGCTGGCTGCACTGCCACTGGGTGATGAATGCTGGAGATTCATGGTTCTGATGGTGGGGATGTGGGAGTTCAGACTTCTGGAGTTGCTCACACTTTCCATAGCTCTTTAGTTGACCTCAGCTGTCTTTCCTTCAGACTTACAAGAAGGCTGGTGAAGTTAAAAAATCTGCTGTTTGGTCTCTGCTGCTGCCGCCCAGTGCACATCAAAGACCATGAGAACCTTAGTGAGAATCTGGCCGTTTTCCTCCTTTCTGGTGGTTCATCATCTCCCCAACTTCTCTGCTGAGTCTAAGTATAATCTATACTCCTTTATTTTTCAGAAAAAGAGCACATTTTGCTGGGATTTTGCTTCAGTCCCTCCCTAGGCTTTAATTTAGTAATGTTTGGGTATTACCCCTTTGTTTCCAGCTTTGAATGATTCCACCCTCACCTCTTATAGATTCTTATTCACTTCCTTGGTTAAGTCACCACTGTCCTTCTTTTAAGAGGTGTACAAAGGTGATATATGTACAACATGCCATGTTCCATGTGATTTGGCCCTCTCACAGATGATACATTCACTCTGTCTGACAGAACCGCCATAGTTTTCCAGAAGCTCTGCTACTATATTTGCATAATTTGCTCCTTATATAATATTGCATATGTGATTAATAGTACAATTAGGCACTTGCCTCAGAATCTTTAGAACCATCGTTAATTCTTTTTTTTTTCTTTCTTTTTTCTTGGCTGCAACCCTCAACCCTTTCAAATAAATATAAGAGTTAATTTGCCTCCCCAATGTTCTATTCACCATTCATTCCCTTATCAAGATGTTCCTTATCTTCTCTTATGACTACTAAAATGGGATGTTTGTAGAGATCTCTGCATATTTTATGTCTTTATTATGCTGAAAGAACTGTGAACTTTAAATCACAAATATTGCCAAAGTGAGATTTAAATTTGTGCATTGATTTTCAGATAAAGGTCAAGCTTTTCAGTCACATTATCAAAGTTTTCTGTGAATAACACTTTCTTCAGTCACTTTGAGAAAGAGCCCACTTAAATAATCACAAGCAAATAAAGGAACTGTAATAGGCTTCAAGATAAAACATGTAACCAAAAATTAACACCATATTGGACTATAAACTAGTAGGATGCATGAAATTATTCCCTTTTCAAATACATAGACTAAATGATTATGTGTTGACTTCTCTATGACTTCAGATATGCTTATTCTGCATGCTATGACTCACAGTGCCTCAAGGATTTGGGTTAACAGCACTACATTTTATATTTTCTTTGCTTCTTTTATCAAATATTATTAATCTTGGAGTATATTTCAAATTGAATTCCTCACAAAGAATTCTGATTGGCCCAGAATGTGAAAGAAGCCCATCTGCCAACAACTGAGTTATTATTAAACCTCTGAAATACCACCAGTTATTCTGATATGAAAATAAAGCTGAGATTATTTTTAACTCATTGTAGTGAGGGGGAATAATCACTGTTTCAGTGGAGGAAATCATATGTTGGATATTGATATTTAGTGGACTGTGGTCCTTTGATGCCTGTGATCCAGTAGTTTACTGGCTTCCTTTTTTCCTTCCTTCCTCCCTTCCTTTTTCCTTCCTTTCTTCCTTCCTTCCTTCCTTCCTTCCTTCCTTCCTTCCTTCCTTCCTTTCTCCCTTCCTTCCTTCCTTCCTTCCTTCTTTCCTTTCTTCTTCCCTCTCTCTTCCTCAGAAGTTGATGTAGAAGGGCATTTAGCAGTACAATAGTTTAGGAAATGCAAATACAGGAAATTGTAGATTCCTCAAAGTTCTTGCTACCCTGTGGGTAGTTTGCTCAGGTAAGCCTACCACAGACTTTGATAAATAGAACTCTTAAGAATTCCTGAAGACACCATTAAAGTTATTTACTGATTTGGTCCCAAATTTCCCTTGTAAAGTTTTCCTGGAAGATACAACTAAATAAAATGGGCACAGATGGCTTGTTATTGCTATCTAAGTCATGTTGACAGAGATTTTTGCAGCTCTTGGACTCTTCTTTTTTCATTCTTAACTGATTACTGGAGGAAAAAAAAAAAAAAAAAAACCTTTGTATTTCAGAGGCATGCTTAAACTTGCTGCATTTTACCATGAGAGTGGTATTAGTTTAATATCAGGTTTTTTATAATACTGATTTTACTTCACATGTGCTGAGGTTCTCTTCTTTCAGGGATATTCTCTTCTTTTATGGCATAGTCTGATTGTTTATAGCATTATAAATGGCACTTGGATTACTGCAGCCCAGAAAAATCTGGAGGAAGATTTTGTGTAAAGTTTCTGGTCCACTTTTAATTCAGGAGCCACTAGAATCAGGACAACATAGAGAACAGACTGTTCCCAATGTGAAGAAATTTCATCACGAGACAAGTGGTCCTACGTCAAAGTACCTACTCTCACACTTCATACTTTTTATTTATTTATTTTTATTTATTTGAGAGGAGAAGGAAGGGGCAGATGGAATCTGGTTAACAGGGCTTATATCTTAGTAATATTTGAAATAAGACATTTCTGTAGCAATTAGAATACAAACTTTTCTCCATAATGACATGTGTACTCATTCCAAAGGACAATGCTACATCTAGAGATCCTCTGTTGTTAACCGGTGTCCACCCTGCTGTACTTTGAGGTAAGTAGACTGATGAGCTAACTAAAATGATCTTCTTAATGCCAGAACACATAGAATTCTCCCATTTTCTATGCATCATCAAAATTATATTAGGTGGGTTGGAGAGATGGCTTAGCGGTTAAGTGCTTGCCTGTGAAGCCTAAGGCCTCCTGATCAAGGCTTGATTCCCCAGGACCCACTTTAGCCAGATGCTCAAGGGGGCGCACGCATCTGGAGTTCATTTGCAGTGGCTAGAGGCCCTGTTGCGCCCATTCTCTCTATCTGCCTCTTTCTCTGTCATTCTCAAATAAATAATTAAAAATTTTTTAAAAATGTTTTAAAAGTATAGTAGGTAGAAATTGAAAGATGCAATTAGCCACATTTCTCTTCCATGGTGAAGGTTTCAGATTTCAAATAAAGACTCAGATTTTTTTTTCTCCTAAAATCTATACTTTCAATCCTTCTAAAATATTGGATCTGCTGATACAGGTGGCTCATGCAAGACCTCTTACAGCCCAACCCAAGCATACTTGCAGTGTTTTTCTGCCTTATCCTCCACTCAGAGATGATCACCTTCCATCTTACATAGCAATTGGGCCAGGAAAGTGTTACGAGGTATCACATTTACTAAATTGAGTAGCTAAGGATCCCATTAGCAAGTTCTTGAAGAAAGGATCAGGGTGGTGTATATAATTTGTATTGATGGTTCTTTCTTAACATAACATTTAAATACACCTGTCAACTTTCAAATAATAATGCATAACTGAGTCCCTCAATTCAAATGTTACAAGACACCTCCACTTATAGTGATGACTACTGAATTAATTATTCTTATTAAGGTGTTTATAGAAATTAAATATGTATATATATATATATAATATATAATTTATATATATATATACATATATATAAATTATATATATATATATATATATATATATCAAGCCCTATTTTCTCATTATTATTCATATGTAATTCAATAGGAAAAATAAATACAAATATACTCTCATATATATATATGTGTGTGTGTGTGTGTATATATATATAATTTATACATAGTTGCATATGTGTATATATATAATTATACCACATATTTTATGTGTGTGTGTGTGTGTGTGTGTGTGTGTGTGTGTGTATGTGTGTGGTATAGTTTAAGGTACTAGAACATCCAATTCAATGCAAAATTAAAGCCTCATAAACTCAGTTTTTTATACTTTCCCTTTATATTCACTTAGTGTTACTTTGTCCTAGGACTCTGTGAGTAGAAAAGTGCAAGATATATTTCTCCCTTTTTAACATGCACAAAATGTGATGCTTATGCCCATGCAGAAAATGTCCTTTCTTTCTGATGTTTACCTCTCCTACATCATTTCCTATATCTATTCATGCCCCTACATTTTTCTTCTGGCATCACTTGCACCTGAAACAAGACTATATTAATGTTGAATCTGTTTCAAAGTGACAGGGTTGATTCCATTTTGCAATGTCTATGTCTGGTCTAATGAATATTTAGTAATTATTTCAAAAGCTTTGTTGAAAGTCAATACAAAGGTAGGCTTACATCATTGCGTTAGACATCATTTCTTGCATACTTCCATTTGTAAAACAAACATGTGAAAGTCCACAGATAAGCAAATATTTATTATGATCTTTCTCACATATCTTAAGGTGATAAAGGATTTTATCCAGAAGCATAGCAAACCAGCAATTTCTATGAAGTAACTATACCCTCTCCAATTTCTACAGCTCTCAAATAAACCTCAATTACGTACTTGAACTAAGTAATAAATGAGGGAACTCAAAACATTATATTTAGTTCCATGTGGGTGGTATAGCAGTTATTTTACCATTATGCCTCTATGATAGTGCTACCAAAGTTCGTGACAACAGATATGGAATATAAACATAGATATGAAGATGTATACACAAGGGGTTCCTCTGCTTCAAGTTCTTCTCTGCCCCTTCACTAGGCCAGTTTGTCCACTTTGTTCACCTTGCTTTGTAGCCAGAAGACTTGCCCAAGCATAGCAATTTTCTGCTTCTATAATTTTGTTCAAGGAAAAGAACAACTCTCTTCATGACAGATTACATAGGCTGGGGTTTCAAACCTACTGGTAATGCAAAGAATAAAGAATGTCTGTCTGGGACTTCCAGTTAAGACGGTGGCATAGGTACCACACCAAAGAAGCCTAGGGAGGAAAAGCCAAAAAATAAAAATATAAAACCATCAAAATACACACTTTTACTAAAACGTGAGGTGTGTAGGAAATTGAAATGGCACCATAGAAGTAGGAGAGATCCAGAGCATCCAGAGCCCACACAGGCCAGCAGAAGCAGCTCCAGCAGGTACACAGGACCACAATGGGTCATGCACCAGCCAGCTGCCAGGCTCAGCTTGAACCACAGGAAAAGCCAGGTGAGGAGATTTTCCACTCACACCGGAGCTCTCTGCAAACTCAAGAAATGTGCAGGGAGAATGGCAGAGAACAATGGAGGAGCAGATCACAAGGGAGAAGAACACGTGGAACAGCAAGACAACTAGAGCAGTATCAGCAGCCACCGATCCCCCACAGTCAGTGCCCAGGTCCAGCAAACTGAGCAGAGGTCCAGGGACCTGGCCACGCCTACTTGATCCAACAGCAGGACCCAAGCAGGAACAGTGTAACTGAGACCAAAATCATCCCAAAAGGTAACTGGGATTACAATAGGTCAGTACCCACCTAATAAACCTGTTATATAGGCCAGAGCCAGATGTGCTAATTGTACCTTCCATATCAGGATAAATTATATGTTTAATCTGATGGATGGTCAGATTTTCCAATAGTAAATGAACTGTATTTTGGGCTATTACCTGTTGCTTCTTGATTAATAACGGCTTTGTTTCCTCTTTTTTTTTTTTTTTTTTTTAATACATTAGGGAAGAACCTCACCTGGTTACAAGCTGACTTGGAACCCTCAACAGACCAGAAATCTTAACTTCCTTATTGTCAGGATTAAGGGAGTGGATGAGGCACCACACAGCCTAAGGGACAGACAGAGGATCTGGTTGTCATAATACCTACTCTTAGATAAATACCCAGTGCTGTTTTTCATTGAAAGTGTACATTACTTAGTTAAATTTTATTTTATTTTATTTTATTTTATTTTTTTATTATTTTTTGAGGTAGGGTCTCACTCTAGCCCAGGCTGACCTGGAATTCACTACGGAATCTCAGGGTGGCCTAGAACTCACGGCGATCCTCCTACCTCTGCCTCCCGAGTGCTGGGATTAAAAGCGTGCACCAACATGCCCGGCTCTTAGTTAAATTTTAGAAACTATCTGTATTTGGTTCCACTCAGCCTACTTGAATACTATCATAGCAGGCAAGTCCAACACCTAGGGTCACTTTTGTAGATACTCTGAGAGTCTTGAGAGCCACACCTAGTGCCTTAAGCTCTTACCCTGAAGATGTATAACATCAGATTGCTTGATACATCTAATAATACCCAGCCAACTAGAAAATCCAATCATTAAATAATCCAGGATATAAAAATATATACATTATAACACAAGAAACACCAAAAATCATGACAATATAAATCCACCAAAAAGTATTAATGCATCAGAAATAACCTCTAGTGAGAACAAGTTAGAGGAAATGTCTGAGAAAATTTTCAAAAGAATGATTATAAATATGTTCAAAGAACTCAAAGAAGAAATCAAAGGAAGCAAAGAAGACACAGAATGCCAATTTAATGAAATAAAGAGGTCAATACTAGACATAAATAAGGAAATATAAATAATAAAGAAAAAACAGCTAGAATTACTAGCAATAAAAAACACAGATAATGAAATAAAAATCTCTGTAGAAAATCTCACCAGTTGAATGGATGAAGGAGAGGACAGAATATCTAAGCTAGAAGACCAGGTGGCAGATCTAACATAGTCCAACAAGGAGAAAGACAAACAAATTGAAATGTATGAGTGGGAATTTCAAGATATTTGGGACATTGTGAAAAGATCAAACATAAGAAGTCAGGGCTCAGTAGAAGATTTTCACTCTAAAGGCATCTTCAACAAAATCATAGAAGAAAACTTCCCCCACATTGGGAAAGAGGTGCCAATGCAGGTACTGGAATCCTTTAGAATACCAGAAAGACAAAACCTGGAAAGAACCTCTCTCACCATATTATAGTCAAACTACCAAACACACAAAGTGTTGGGAGCCATTTTGGCTGGGCTTGTATCCATAGCCCTGGGCTTCTGGCCACAGGACATTAGCAAAACCATAGCAGCCTTCCTGCAAGTAAGATTGTGTATCTTCAGGGAAGCCCTCTGACACAAGACATTAGCATAACCATAAGAGCCTACCTGTAAGCAAGATTAGGTATCTTCAGCCATTTGGCTGGTCCTTTGTACTGAGAAATGATTGAAATGCAAAAACTCTGTCTTCAGTCCTGGCTTGAGGCCTTGCTTCAGACCTGGACTGGGGTCCATGATTTCACTCTTTCTTTTGTCTTTCCTTAATCCTCACTCCCCATCAGGCTCAAACCCTTTCAGCTGGCAGGCTCTGGCAAGTGACTAAAGACATGGTTTATTTCACAGCATTCCTTTTCATATCTTTTTACAAACACTTTTTCCATGGACAAAGATTTTATGAGCTTTACAAGTTCCTTATCAAAAAACCTTCCCTTACAGAGTTTTTGCATTTCAATCATTTCTCAGTACAAAGGACCAGCCAAATGGCTGAAGATACCTAATCTTGCTTACAGGTAGGCTATTATGGTTATGCTAATGTCTTGCTGCCAGATGGCTTGGACACTGAAGATACACAATCTTACTTGCAGGGAGACTGCTATGGTTTTGCTAATGTCCTGTGGCCAGAAGCCCAGGGCTGTGGATACAAGTCCTGCCAAAATGGCTCCTGACAACAAACCAAAGAAAAAATATTGAAAGCAGTCAGAGAGAAAACTCAAGTTACCTACAAAGTCAAGCCTATCAGGATTACAGCAGATTATTCAACACAAACTTTAAAAGCCAGAAGTGCATGGAGTGGTGTATTCTAAATTCTGAAAGGTAACAACTGTCAACAAAGGTAACTTTATCCTACAAAGCTATCCATTCAAATAGACGGAGAAATAAGGACATTTGAAGACTAAAGCAAGCTAAAGGAGTATTTGAAGACAAAACCAGCTCTACAGATAATATTTGAAAGAATCCTCCAGGCTGAAGAAAAAAATAAATAACTAAAAAGGACACATTGAAGGAACTGGGAAAAAAACAAACAATACTCAAATACTAGTTAACACAAGAGAGCAAAGGTAAAACCAGAAGAACTTTAAAAAAAATGGCAAAAATGAATACCCACCTTTCAATAATATCTCTTAATACCAATGGCCGCAATGCCCCAACCAAAAGACATAGGATTGAAGACTGAGTTAGAAAGCAGGATCCTTCAAGTTTTTGCCTCCAAGAAACCTACCTTTCCATGAAGGGTGGACATTATCTTAGGGTGAAAGGTTGGAAAACAGTGTTTCAAGCAAGTGGACCTAGAAAACAAGCAGGGGTTGTGATCCTAATATCTGACAAGATAGACTTCAGTCCAACATTACTTAAGAAAGATAAGGAAGGTCACTTTATATTGATTAAATGTGCCCTCCAACAGGAGGACTTTACAATCCTAAACATACATGCACCTAACATGGGGGCATCCAAATTCATCAGACAAAATCTATTACAACTAAGGTCACAGATAACATCAAACACAGTGGTAGTGGGTGACTTTAACACCCCACTCTCATCAATTGACAGGTCATCCCAGGAAAAAATAAAAATAAACCGAGAGGCATCTGGACTAAATGAGGCCATAGAAGGAATGGACCTAACAGATATATACAGGACATTTCATCCAAATGCTGCAGAATATACATTCTTTCAGCAGCACATGGAACTTTCTCTAAAATAGACCATATATTAGGACACAAAGGAAATCTTAACAAATACAGGAAAATTGAAATAGTTCCTTGCATTCTATCTGACCACAATGGAATCAAACTACAAATCAACAGCAAGAAAGGATATAGGGTATACACAAAATCATAGGAATTAAACAGTACAATACTAAATGATGAATGAGTCAATGAAGAAATCAAGAAGGAAATCAAAAAATTTATAGAGTTAAATGATAATGAGAATACAACATAACAAAATCTTTGGGACACAATGAAGGCAGTCTTAAGAGGTAAGTTTATAGCTTTATGTGCCCATATTAAGAAATTAGAAAGGCCACAAGTAAACAACCTAATGCTTCACCTTAAAGCCTTGGAAAAAGAAGAACAAGGCAAACCAAATATCAGTGTATGGGAGGAAATAACAAATATTAGGGTAGAAACTAATGAACTAAAAAGAGACAAACAAACAACAACAAAAAGCAATCTAAAAACCAATGAAACAAAGATTTGTTTTTTTGAGAGGATAAACAAGATTGATAAACCCTTAGCAAATCTGACCAAAAGAAAGAGACAAGACACAAATTAATAAAATTACAGATGAAAAAGGTAACATCACAACAGATGCCAGAGAAATTAAAAAAATCGTAGGGACATACTATAAAAGCATATACCCCACAAAGTATGAAAATGTGAAAGAAATGCATGATTTCCTTGATTTTTATGACCTACCTAAATAAAATCAAGATGAGATTAATCACTTAATTAGACCTCTAACAAGCATGGAGATCTAAGCAGTTATCAAAAATCTCCAAACTAAAAAAAATCCAGGCCCAGATGGATTCACTGCTAATTTTTTGGGGGGGGAGGGGGCGGGGTAGAATCTCATTCTAGCCAGGCTGACCTGGAATTCTCTAAGGAGTCTCAGGGTGGCCTCAAACTCATTGCAATCCTCCTACCTCTGCCTCCTGAGTGCTGGGATTAAAGGTGTGCACCACCACGCCCAGATTCACTACTGAATTTTACCAGACCTTCAGGGAAGAAGTAAAACAATTGCTTCTTAAGCTTTTCCATAACATAGAAAATGAAGGAATCGTACCAAACTCCTTCTATGAAGCCAGCATCACCCTGATACCAAAATTCCAATGGCATTCTTCATGGAAATAGAAAAAAACATCCAAAAATTCATTTGAAACCACAAAAAACCTCAAATATCTAAAATAATACTGTGCAACAAAAATAAGGCTGGTGGTATCACCATACCTGATTGTAACCTATACTACAGAGACATAGCAACAAAAACAGCATGGTACTGGCACAAAAAGCAGACATGTAGATCAATGGAACAGAATAGAAGACCCAGATGTATGTCCAGGTAGCTGTAGCTACCTGATATTTGATAAAAATGCCAAAAATACTCATTGGATAAAAGACAGCCTCTCCAGCAAATGGTGTTTGGAAAAATGGATATGTATCTGTAGAAGGATGAAAATACATTCTTCTCTCTCTCCATGCACAAGAACTAAGTCTAAATGGTTTAAAGACCTTAACCTCAGACCTGAAACTCTGAAACTGCTAGCGGAAAAAGTAGGGGAAACCCTTCAACATACTGGTTGTGGCAAAGACTGTCTGAATATAACTCTAGTTGCTCAGGCAATAAAACCAGATTAACTGAGACTTCATGAAATTACAATGATTTTGTACTGCAAAGGACACTGTGAATAAAGCAAAGAGGCAACCTACAGAATGGGGGAAAAAAATTGCCACTACATATCTGACAGAGGATTAATATCTAGGATATACAAAGACTCAAAATGTTAAATAATAAGAAAACAAACAAACAAAATAATAAGAAAATGGGCTATGGAGCTAAATAGAGAGTTCTCAAAAGAAGAAATATGGATGGTGTAAAAGCATCTAAAAAAATGTTCAACATCCCTAGTCATCAGGGAAATGCAGATTAAAACTACCTTGAGATTCCATCTCACATCTTTCAGATTGGCTGACAACAAACTAAAACAAATGATCATAAATGCTGGTAGGGATTTGGAAAAAGAGGAACACTTCTACACTGTTGGTGGGAATGCAATCTGGTCCAGCCATTGTGGAAATCATTGTGGAGGTTCCTAAAACAGCTAAAAATGGATCTACCATATGACCCAGCTATAGCACTCCTAAGTAAGGACTCATCTCATTTCCTTAGAAGTACGTGCTCAACCATGTTTATTGCCACTCAACTTATAATAGTTGGGAAATGGAACCGGCCTAGATGCCCCTCAACTGATGAGTGGATATCGAAAATATGGCACATTTATACAATGGAGTTCTACTCAGTGGTAAAGAAAAATGAAGTTAGAAATTTGCAGGAAATTAGATGGAACAGGAAAGGATTATATTAAGTGAGGTAGCCGTGACCCAGAAAGCCAAGCACAGCATGTTCTCTCTCATATTTGGATCCTAGCTACAGATGATTGGGCATCTATGTGAGAAGGAAAAAAACTCATTAGCAAAGGCCAGTAAGCTAAAAAAGAGTATAAAGGGAAGAGAAAGGAAGGGAGGAGGGTACTTAATAGGTTGGTATTGTATATATGTAAGTAGAAGAATAGATTAATGAGGGTGAAAAGGCCCAAAATGAGGTCAGGGAAAGAGATTGAGTAAAAGAATAGTGGAGGGAGGGTTAATCAAAATCTAAGAGGATATAAATAAATCATATGGAATCCTCCAGTTTGGGACAATGGAACACTCAGGAACTACAGATTGTTGCTAGAAAATTTTCAGTGCCAGGGATGGGATACCTTCCAGTGAATTGTTGGCCAGGGAGGTCCCTGATGCACCCGAAACACTATATAGGCCATTGCTGAGGCACTTGGTTTCCTACCAGGAATAGCTGGTAAGACCCTATTGCTGAAGACTCCACATACTTGGGCTGCAAGGCCACTGAGAAATCCTGCTGAAACTGAGCTGATAACTTCCTCCATGTAGATCAGCTGACAGAAAACTGAAAGAAGCCATTCTGCATGCAGTTCAATGGGAGAAAGAGATACCACTATTGAAGATACTCAACAGTGGACCCTGCAAGCCTTATAATTGGCCAGCCAGGCCAAATGAGCCAGTGGGTGCAATAGTGGCATGTCTATCATGGTAGAAACCAACTGCCCTCCAATTTGACTGGAGGCCCTTTCCATGGGAGAGAATACATGCCTGATACTGAAAACTTAAAACTGGGGTAGTCATGAGCCCTAGGGGTGTAATATCTGCTGATATCTGGATAAATATATATACTATGCTTATCAAACTGCCCAGTAAGCACTTCTCTTATTATTCATACCCTTATATTAATGCTACTTTCGCTTTGGGCAGAGAATCTTTTCAGATGGCAGTGACCTTGTTATGACTCAGAAGGTATCATAGTGCTGGATGTCACTGGAGTACTAAGTAACATCTCGATCACACCTTCCATGGCTGAAGGTCTAATGAGGAAGAGGTGGCATAAAGAATGTAAGAGCCAAAGGAAGGGTTGGACTCCTTACAACGTGCTCCCTCCAGGCATAAAATGGTCTTGATATCGATGACCTCACAGTGCCTGACACTACCTACACAAGACCATCATAAGAGGTGAAAAAGAACATGACATCAAAATAAAAGAGAGGGCTGGAGAGATGCCTTAGCAGTTAAGCGCTTGCCTGTGAAGCCAAAGGACCCTGGTTCGAGACTCAGTTCCCCAGGTCCCACGTTAGTCAGATGCACAAGGGGGCGCATGCGTCTGGAGTTCGTTTGCAGAGGCTGGAAGCCCTGGCGTGCCCATTCTCTCTCTCTCTCCCTCTATCAGTCTTTCTCTCTGTGTCTGTCGCTCTCAAATAAATAAATAAAAATAAATAAAAAAAAAATAGACTTCCGGCCAAGATGGCGACCACCTAGCTGCACTCCAGATACAAAGAAAAAAAAAAGTCATGTATTAGAGGGCAATTAGGAACATTTTCCAAGAGGGAGGGCACAGATTGGGGTAAAACAGGGAAGCACACACCCCCGCGACCCGTGATCCCCGGGCCCCCACAACCTGCAGCAGCCTGGTGCCCAGGCACCCCAGCGACCCCACGCGCACCGAGCTCCACGCGCCCCGGAGGAACCGCACGCACAGCGACACCAGCGCTCTACCCCCGCACACACCGCGCCCCCCCCCCCGCGCAGCCCGCACGTCCCCAGCTCCCCTCAGTGTCCCTAGGTGTCCCTTGGCGTCCCTTGGCATCCCACGTCCCGCGCCACCCACACGCGCCTTGGCATCCCGCACCCCGGCGTGCCTTGGCATGCCCTGCGCCCCCCACGAGCCCCGTGCCCCCCCCCCGAGCACCCAAGGTAGAAATTCTGATCTGGAAGACAGGATGGAAGAAACAGTTCAAGAGTCTAAAAATTTCAATAAGTTCAAAAGTTCCTGTGAACATGAGAGAATTGTGGGATACACTTAAACGTCCTAATATCAGAATCATTGGAATACCAGAAGGAGAAGAATTTCAGACCAAAGGCATGGAGAACCTATTTAACACAATAATTGAAGAAAACTTCCCCCGTCTCTTAAAAGAAAGGCCCATCAAGATTCAAGAAGCCAACAGAACTCCTAACTGACTAGACCAAAGGAGAAACTCCCCAAGACATATTATCATTAAGACTCTAAACATTGACACCAAGGAAAAAATCCTAAAAGCAGCTAGGGAAAAACAGCACACCACTTTCAAAGGAAACCCCATCAGAATTACTTAGGACTTCTCAATGGAAACTCTGAAATCTAGAAGGGCCTGGAATGAAACTCTAAAACTCTAGGAACCTATGGTTACCAACCTAAACTACTCTACCCAGCAAAAGTCTCCCTTATAATAGATGGTGAAAGGAAAACTTTCCATGACAAAACTCTGCTTTACAATTATATGAACACAAAACCAAACCTACAGAAAGTATTCCAGGAAATGCCCACAGAGAAGAAACAAATAACCAAACACAAATACCTACAAGAAGCAGATCAAAGCAACCAAACCCAGAGTAGATAGAAAAAAAAAAAAATAATTAAATTCCATGGAAATGCCAACACACCTCTACCACCACAACATGGCAGGGATTAAATCAAATCTCACAGTCATCACACTAAGCATCAATGGCCTTAATTCACCCATCAAGAGACAAAAGCTAACAGGGTGGATCAACAAATTAGACCCCTCAATCTGCTGCCTTCAAGAAACCCACCTTACCACTAAAGACAGAAACCTCCTCAGGGTGAAAGGGTGGAAAACAAAATCCCAAGCAAATGGGAATAAGAAACAAGCAGGTGTAGCTATATTAATATCAGATAAAGTTGACTTCAAACCAAAAACAATCAAAAAATACAAAGAAGGCTACTTCCTACTTATAAAGGGAAAAATCCATCAAGAGGATATTACAATCATAAATTTGTATGCACCAAACACAGGGGCACCACAGTTCATAAAACAAAACCTACTTGACAATAAAACAGAAATAACCACCAACACTATCATAGCTGGGGACTTTAACACACCATTATCAGTAATAGACAGATCATCCAAACAGAACCTTAACAGGGAAGTAAGAGAGCTCAACAAAACCATAGAGCACTTAGACCTAACAGATATCTACAGAACTTTCCATCCCAAATCCATAGACTACACATTCTTCTCAGCAGCCCATGGAACATTCTCTAAAATAGACCATATACTGGGTCACAAAGACAGCCTCCACATATTTAGGAAAATCAACATAATTCCCTGCATGATATCAGATCATAATGCTATATTCCAAGAAATCAACAACAACAAAAAAAAACCAACAAGAACCCCAACAGCAACTGGAAACTGAATAGCACACTCTGAAACAATAAATGGATAGTGGATGAAATAAAAAATGAAATTGCAAAATTCCTGGAATTGAATGACAATGAGAACACATCATACCAAAACCTATGGGATACAATGAAGGCAGTCCTCAGGGGAAAATTCATAGCACTCAATGCCTTCATAAAAAAGACAGAAAGATCCAAAATCAGTAGCCTAGCCAACCACCTAAAGGCATTGGAAAAAAAAGAAAAATCCAACCCAAAGAGCTCCAGAAGGAAAGAAATAATTAAAATCAGAGCAGAAATTAATGAATTGGAAACCAAGGAAACAATTAAGGCAATTGACAAAACAAAGAGCTGGTTCTTTGAAAAAATAAACAAGATTGACAAACCTCTGGCCAATTTGATCAAGCAGAAAAAAGAAAGACTCCAAATTAAAAAAATTCAAAATGAAAAAGGAGAGAACACAACAGGCATCAGTGAAATCGGCAGAATCATCAGGACTTATTTCAAAAACCTCTACTCCACAAAACTGGAAAATGTGGAGGAGATGGATAAATTCCTGGATGCATATCGTCTACAAAAGCTAAACTCCAAGCAGATCAATCACCTCAATGAACCCATAATGCTCATGGTGATTGAAAAAGTAATAAAAAACCTCCCCAAAAAGAAGAGTCCAGGACAGATGGATTCCCAGCTGAATTCTATCAAACCTTCATGGAAGAACTCAAACCAATCTTCCTAAAACTGTGCCACACAATTGAGGAACAGGGAAAGCTGCCCAACTCCTTCTATGAAGCTAGTATCACCCTAATCCCAAAACCAAGCAGAGATGCCACAAGAAAAGAAAACTACCGGCCTATTTCCCTAATGAACATAGATGCAAAGATCCTCAACAAAATACTCGCAAACCAAATCCTACAACACATCAAAAGCATTATCCATCTTGACCAAGTGGGATTTATCCCAGAAACAGAAGGGTGGTTCAGCAAATGAAAATCTGTCAATGTAATACACCACATAAACAAGCTTAAATATAAAAACCACATGATCATTTCGATAGATGCAGAAAAGGCCTTTGAGAAGACACAACATCACTTCATGATCAAAACATTGGAGAGAATCGGTATGGCTGGTTCACATCTTAACATAATAAAGGCAAAAAACAAAGCTCCAAAGGCTCAAATAATACTTAATGGAGAGAGACTGGAGGAATTCCCATTGACATCAGGAACAAGACAAGGATGTCCTCTCTCACCTCTGCTTTTCAATATAGTTCTGGAAGTCCTAGCCCAAGCAATAAGGCAGGAGAAGGACATAAAAGGGATACAATTTGGAAAGGAAGAAGTTAAGTTAGCTCTATTCGCTGATGACATGATTGTATATGTAAGAGATCCGAGAGACTCCATCCAAAACTCCTGAAGGTGATTAACTCATATAGCAAAGTAGCAGGGTACAAAATCAATGCACAAAAACCGGTAGCATTTCTGTATGCAAATGACAAAGATACAGAAAAAGAAATAAAGGACATAGTCCCATTTTCAATAGCAACAAAAAATAAAATAAAATACCTTGGAATAACGTTAACCAAGGAAGTAAAAGATCTATACAACGAAAATATAAAAACTCTCAAAAAAGAAATTGAGGAGGACTTGAGAAGATGGAAAGACCTCCCATGCTCCTGGATAGGCAGAATTAACATTGTGAAGATGACAATCCTACCAAAGGCAATATATAGATTTAACGCAATTCCAATTAAAATCCCTACAGTGTTCTTCACAGAGATAGAAAAAATGTTCTCAAATTTCATATGGAAAGGCAGAAGGCCTCGCATATCCAAACATATCCTCAGCAAAAGAAATACCTCTGGTGGCATCACCATACCCGATATAAAGTTATACTACAAAGCCATAGTAATAAAAACAGCATGGTACTGGCATAAAAACAGGAGTATAGACCAATGGAATAGACTTTAGGACCCTGAACCACAAGACACTGGAGAGGGTAGGATCAAAACTGACCTAAATCTCCTACATTTTCCCTCCCTCCCTCTCCCCCACTCCCCTCTATCTCTCTCCCTCTAACTCTTGTATATTAGTTATGTTTTTCCTCAATTTCTTAGTGGACACTGACCTGTAACCCACACTTCCAGATTGGGCCTACCATCCACAATGAGCTTTTGATATGAGACCTACAAGGTTTCCTAAAACAATGACAGACTTCTGTCAGATTTGATGACCCACCAAACGCCAGTGGTAAGACCCCATTGCTGAAGACTCCATATGCAGCTGATGTGTAAAATGGAATGACATGGCTGGAAGCCAGGAGAGAGTCAGTCCCCAGACAGTCAGCATGTCTAGTGCCAGAAGGTGCTACATAGGCAACTGGGGGAAATGACCAAGATCTGTCCAAGCAATGCATTGGTTAACCTAATTAGCAACAAATAACCTGATGTAATGTCCACACAAGTGCAATAGTGGTACACAGCCATGGTGAGGAACCATTTGCTCTTGATTTGGCTAACTGATCCACTCAGTGGTACTAGACCCATTGCTGGAGCTGGGAAACAAGTCAGAACCATACCCAAACACAAGCCCACTCTACAATATCAAGCTACCATCAATCACGGGGTATAAGAGGGCCTACATCTATCATACTGTCTATCAAAAAAGTAAGTGTTATCTCAATTTTCCGGGTGCTAACTTACTCTCTGTTGGAGAATCTGCTTCTCTTTTCCATATAGATGCAGATCCTAAGAAGAGAGCTGCCCCAACATACCTCAGAAGGGGCCCAACTGAAACTAAGGACAACTGGTGAAACAAGCAAGGCTGATGTTTTCCTGTGAACTGGATACCCACACAAGGGGGAAGGAGACCAACACAGAGAAGAATCAATGCCTACCAAATCAGAGAGCCAGAACCTCAGAGGCCTCCAACACCTCAGCACTGAAGCAGACCAAAAATGAACCCAGCATGGCTCAGGGAAATTTTGCGGAAGAGGGGGCAGAAAGAATGTCAGAGTCACATGTTGGGTCATGATTTGCAGAGACATTTATCATACCAATAACTGGGGGCTAACTCCCCAATGCAAGACCCATTTTCATCAACAAGGAGGGTCCAATGAGAGGGAGTAGATCACAGATGAGCATAAACAATGGTACCAAACTGCCTGTATTTACTGAAAAGAAAATTAATAATTAAAATTAAAAAAATAAAAATAAAAAATAAATAAATAAATAAAAGAGAAACTATTTGAGATGGGGAAAATGGAATTTCAAAGGGAAAGGTGGGGGGAGGGATATTTTTTATAATGATTTTTATAATCATGGAAAATGTTTATAAAAATTGAGAAAAATAGAATGTCTATCTGCCTCTCTCTCTCTCTCTCTCTCTCTGCCTGTGTCTTTCTCTTTGAAATAAACAAATATAAAGAAAGAATGTTCTTTAAAAGGGGCTGGAGAGATTGCTCATTGCTTAAGGTGTTTGCCTGAAAAGCCGAAGGACATTGGTTCAATTCCCCAGGATGCACTTAAGCCAGATGCACAAGGTGGCACATGCATATGGAATTGGTTTGCACTGGCTGAAGACCCTGGAGTGTGCATTCTCTCTCTCTGTCTGCATTTCTCTCTCTGTCTGTCTCTCAAATAAAGAAATAAAAATTATATACATATATATATATACACATATATATGTATATAATATAGGAATAGAACATAGAATATATTATAATATAAATATTATAGCATTTTATATATATATGTGTATTCATATATATATATGAATGGTGGTGATGTGAAAAGGGTCTATATAAGTCTTGAGCAAATGGTGCTTATGAGGCAAAACTGAAATGTGTTTTCCCTTGCCCTCATTCTGGTTTGTAATAAACCTTTCTTGATTCTCCATTCTGCCCTTTGGTGCCTGATTGTAAAGGTGGTGGATGTCTTCATCTATCATTCTTCTGCCTTAGTTCCTTAATTTAGGATCTTTCACTGAGCCCAAAGCTTATGATTTTTCTGGCTGACCAGTGAGGCCCACTGATCCTCCTTCCTCCTGTCTCCTACCCCCACATGCAGAGGTCACAGACATGTGCAGCTATACCTGCATTGTTGTTTTTAATTTTTACATGGGTGCTGGGGTTTGATCTCAGACCCTCAAGTTTTCATAGCAATAGCTCTTACCCTCTGAGCTGTATCCTCATCCCAAACAGCAATTCTTCACAGTAAATCTATATAGGGATATTTAGTGATTCATGCCATGGTACTGATTTCTTTATAACTTAAATGCCTGTTTGATTCTAATTAACTTAGAGGTGTACATAGCTACTATGTCATTAGCCCTGGGATTCTATACATAGTATTGTGGATTAAATAAAAGTGTTTTAATATTTGGATAGGATAAGTTCACTCACAATTTTAGAAAATCTTATTCATAGTCATTAGCTTTCTTAGTTGCTGCTAACTGACCTAGAGGAAGACGTTGCAGGTAGTGATACCTACTGTGGTCACTGGCCAACAGAAGACACACTAGGACAGGGGATTCCAACTTAGTATCTTTACTGTCCTTTAACCAGGAAATACCCTTCCAAAAGGTTGTGGTTGTTCTGTTCTTATATAGAGAATCTGAGCAGATGGCTACTTCTTGCTTATAGAATGCTCCTTCTTAAAATGAAACACAGCTATGACTTTGATGGAGATATCCATTTGCTTTGTCACCAAAAGGCACCTTTCTCTTCTTTCCAAAACTATTTAGTCCTTCTAACTTAATCTCCACTTTTCATATTTTCTTTAATGCATTTTTATTCTGGACCTACTATGTTTTAGGATATATTCATGTTGTAGCAACAACAACAACAACAACAAAAATTACAAAACATTCTACTTTCAATGAGCTTACATACCAATACAGAAGCATAAAACAAATGAGTATATACACATTAGTTAGCAATAAGTACTATGATGAAAAGTAAAACTGAGTACCTAAAGTATGTCTTGATTAGAAATCTATTAGCAGATTATAAAATATATAGAAATGTTGAGCTCTTAATATTTTACTACTAACATTACTTAAGGATGTGATATGAAGGAACATTTGAGGAGAAATCCATGTCAGAGAAATGCTAAAAGCACATAATGTGTGGCAGCTGTTTGATGTTTTCATAGAAAGGCAAGGTTAGTGTGCCACAGCAAGTAGTTGCTCCTAATGTTTTCACTTTACAGATGCATATCAACCTGAAATGACCCAAGAAAAAATGCAGGGGTAATAAGAACACTCTTCCTTTAAAATCAAGGGTCCTCACAAATTAATTTGCCCAGAGTGAGCTTCACACCACAACTGAGTCAGAACATCACAAAGTGCTCTGAATACCTATGTGGAAGTTGAGTAATTCACTCAATCTTATACCACCAAAATATACATTTATGTTAATTTGTGAGATAAAGCTGGCATAGTGCCCAGAGAAAGTCTTTGTGATTACTAAAGGCTAAAAGGAGTAAGTTTACATTAGGTCTTAGTTATTTTTATGACAGAATGAAAATACGGACATTCTTTGTAGAAAGATACTAACCAATTATCAGTAGAGACATGAATAAATTACAGAGAGTAAGAAGAGGAACCCACAGTACACACACAGTCATTGTCTCTTTACTAGGCGATTTAGGTGATCTTCAGTTGGAACATTACTCCCTTCAAACAACTCAACAAATAGTTACTATGTTCCTGTGGTGGTTTGTATAGAATAGATGGCCCCCAATATATTCAGTTGTTTATTTGTTTGTAGTTTGCATCTTTAGCCACCTGGCTTGAGGCAGTGTCACTGTGTGGATCTTAAATAGTGGTGGTGGGTTTGAGATTTCAATCTAAAGATATGCAAAGTGTGCCTAGCCGGAGTTCCTGAAGTGTGCTGTGGCTTTTGGCTTTTTGGCTTGTACTTCTCTCTCTCTGCTTGGTCCTGTGAAGGCAGGCCAGCTTCTTCTGCCCTTTAGGGAACTTCCCCTGGATCTGTAGGCTTCAATAAAAATCCCTTCCTCCATAACTGTGCCTGGTCTGGAAGTTCATCTCAGCGAACCTGAATCTATTTGCTACAGTTCCTGTTAATTTCCACACACTCTTCCAAACCTTGGGGACATGA
The DNA here is from genome assembly GCF_020740685.1 of Jaculus jaculus. Lineage (NCBI taxonomy): Eukaryota > Metazoa > Chordata > Mammalia > Rodentia > Dipodidae > Jaculus > Jaculus jaculus. The sequence continues at coordinate 185,316,994 of NC_059102.1, read as the reverse complement.
GTAAACTGAGATAAAATTCTGGTCTTTTGAAGGAGATTCTGTCATATATTATTTTAGATTCTCTCTTTCTTATGTGATTTCAGGTTCTCACCACATTTGAGGTTCAATGAGAATTTCTTGTGTAAAATGATTTATGCACATTGAAGATTTATTGATGATGACTTCGGACCTAGAGATGGGTAGCTAAGATAGATAGCTGCTAAGGATTCAAAACTTCCATTCAAAGGATGTATGCTTTTATTCTATGTGTATAACAATCTAAAATATATGCTTAAAATGTCATGCCATCTGCATAAAAGAAAGCATTTTATGCACTCAATTATAGTTGTAAAAATAATCAAGCATACCAATTGAGCCAATGCCAGCAGAAATCCAAATGATCCCTATAAGCATTAGGGTAAGTATTTTATCTGTATTGGAATTAGTATTCTGATATACAATATTGTTCTTAAGACAATGTTTCTAAATGTTAATTGTCATTAGTTTTCACAGATTCATCCAGGTTTTGCTATTTTATTTTATTTTATTTTATTTTATTTTATTTTATTTGAAGTAAGGTCTCATTTTAGCCAGGATATGTTTGGAACTCATGGTGCTTCTTCTTCCCCAGCTTCCTGAGTCCTGAGACAAAAGGTGTGAGCCACATGCTGGGCTCCACATTCATTTGTTTACTCTCATTTTTATTGTTTTTTAACTTTTTGTTTGAGGTAATATTACTGAGACTTTTGGGATCATGCGCTGGGAGACTCAGGCAGAGCAACTGCTATGAGTTTGAAAGTGGTCTGGGTTGCATAGTGAGGCCTTATCAAGATGACACCAAACCATACATTTTATGTATTAATGAGGAGAGGAGTTGATGGAAGCAGTTGCATTACTCCATGGATTCAATAACCTGGTTAACATGCATAAGACTATTTTAATAGTGAATGCAGATGAGCAGCAGGTAACACTTGGTGACTTGGAAAAAATGATAGTTAAGATAAACCAAGCTGGGCTGGTAATGGCTCAATAATTAAAGGTGCTTGCTTGAAAAAGCCTTGTTTAATGGAGGGGGAAATGTGGGCATAGTTTCAGATATTTGTGTGACCTTCCTTTTATTTATTTATTTAGGTGTGCATTATAGTTCACCTTAAAGCCATCCTGTCACATATTACTAAAGAAAACTCAGATCAGTCTATGTATTTATTGGAACTTTTTCTTCTGGAGTAGCTTTTCTCGTGTATTTATTAAATGGTTTCTTTATGACATGATATCTGATGGCATTTGATTAAAAATGTCAGGAACAAGGTAATCAGACAACACAACATAGATTTAGTTCTCTTAAAATTTCCAGAGTAGGTTTTAAAGGTGAGATAAACACATTTGCATTTTCTGTGGTAGACATTTAATCAAAAGAAAAATTCTCTCCCCATTGCATCTGTGGTGATATTTAAAAGAAAAAAAGAGCTGCCTAATTCTAGCCAATGGGATGAGTTGGACTCCGTGGTGCATAATGTCTGGTAGGTCCCACAAGGCTATGTGGCTTCTGTTATGCCCAGTTCTCGGCACCCCCAGTGACCACCAAGGAGAACCAAACACGTATGCAAGGACAAAGAGCTTTAATTCTGGCTTAAGCTCGGTCTCTTGCCTTCACCAACACAGTGGATCCATACAAGAGCCCCAAGTAGTGGGAGGGTAGGGTTTTTATAGGGATTTGAACATCGAAGAAGGGATGGGTACATGGATTTGAACATACAAGAAAGGGACGGGTACATGATTGGTTGATTTAAACAGTATACTCTTCTGGTTGGGTTAGGATTTTGGCAGGCAAAGTTGGCGGGCTGGAGCTAGGGGAATTGAGCTGATCTATGACTACAGGAATGTCTCGTGACTTCAGGACTGTATGGCATAATGTATGGCACAACCAGTTTAACTGTTAAGCCTACCCTTACAGCAAGGTCAGCGGGCTAGAGCTAGGAGAATTGAACTTTATGACTTCAGGAATGTATGGCATGATCAGTTTTCAGTAACTGTTAAGCCCATCCTTACCAGAAAATTAAAAACTTAGATCTTGCCGGGCGTGGTGGTGCATGCCTTTAATCCCAGCACTCTGGAGGCAGAGGTAGGAGAATCGCCATGAGTTCAAGGCCACCATGAGACTACAGAGTTAATTCCAGTCAGCCTGGACCAGAGTGAGACCCTACCTCAAAAAACAAAACAAAACAAAACAAAAAACCCTTAGATCTTGCTGGGAAAGAGAAACTTAGGCCTACTGAGGACTCTGAAGCCTATCATGGCGTCCATCTGGTTCCTGAGTCCTTCAGCTTCCTTTCTCTACAAATGGATTGGTCATGTTTGAGATACAGCCATCATGCTGTGTAAAGATCAAAAGGCCACAGAGATGGGTGTCTTTTGAATTCTAGCACCTTGTCCAGGTGGGGGTACAGCTGACAGTAGAATGAACCCTGAGCCACACAATCCTGTGAGGGTAAAGGTGATTCCAGGCTTCAGCATCACCACCCCAGCTCATGTCAAATGGTTTGTTATTCAGATGTAAGTAAGGGAATTTCCATACCAAATTATTTTCTCATTGTTCCTTTCTCTTAAAGCATCTCACTGGAGTAGTTTACTATAGTATCTACTTTAAGGAATGTGTAATATTGTTTGAAAAAATGTGAAATCATTACTTTGTTTTGTAAAATTTATTAAGTCCTCTATGGGCATATGTTGACAATTTGTCAGTCATATTTCTTTGTTTCAAATATTAGAATTTTATTCCAAAAGATACATTCCTTTCACCACACTGACTATCCACACAGAAACACACATACACTCACACAAACACATGATTTCTCTTTTTGTTAAATCATTATTAGTTGTGAACTAAAAGTTATTCTAAGTTATGATTTCATAAGAAAAAATTATGGCCTGAAAAATTAAAGGATTATTCTACTCACTGGTGTCCCAGACACTGCACTATGAAGCAAATTAATAATTAATGGACATTCCTCTTAAATACTGTGTTCTATCAAAACTTGTATTCATCTGTGTGAAAGTGCATAGCACACTGACTTAGTGATATCATTTCTTTCTTATTTTCCTTTGTTTATCAGCAAGTTTCTATCCTTCAGTTTTATTGATTTCCGTAAAGGTACATGTTTTCAAGAACTATCCTTTCTACCCTGAATATTTCTTTCGACTATAGGATACCCATAGCACATTGCCATTTTCCAATCTTGATTTCCATTTCACATAGTTACAGTGATAATAATAAGATTATATTTACTGTCCTGTTTGAGAATCTCAATTTAAGTTTACTTTTGAGCCATCCTCAGTGTGTTTGTGTATAGATACTGAATCCATAAATATACTGAAATGATAGGACCTTAAGCCATGGTCCTGAAATCCAATTTCAACTCACAGATGGCATTTTCAAACACACATATGTCCTTATAAATTTTATTTTCTTTTCTGTAGTCCCAAAACTCTAGGATAATTTGTTATGAAGTTGATATAAAATGACACAAAATTTCACTAGACCTATTGGGATTCTATTATTAAGATTCACTATATTGAGAAAGTACACTATTTCTTTTCTTCATTTTTGCAAGATTTAACTATAGATAGACAATTGTTTCAGTTACATTTTAATATATTTATATACATGCAAATTCTATGAACCTTGAATATGCAAACCCTTCAAAAACATACCATACTTAGAACAATATGTAGGATTAGAAAATACAATGTAAATGCCAGGAACACTTTTTAATTTCTTTGCACTCTGTAAAATACAGGAATGAATCAAGAATATTTTAAGCACTAAGAAATATTGAATTTATTTAGAACCTAAACAGTAAACTAAATTTTATAATAACCTAAAACTAATTAGTTAAATGGATGTGTGAAATGAGTAGCATGATTATAATAAAACATGTACAACTGTGCAAAGTAACCATCTTACTTTTTATTCTTTTACCAGTTCCTGAGTATTTAAAATATTTCTCTAGGACTATTTTTAATATATGACAGGTATTTATTTTGTTGAAAAAATATATATTAATTATCTTTTATTTTGACCAAAGAAATGAGGATGAACAGAAAAAGTCCTGTTGCATTTATATGGTATGCTCATAAGAGATATAGAGAAAAATGTGCAATTAGAGAGACAAAATCATTCCAATTAATATTGAGCACTGAGGAAGAGAATTTCAAAAATATGAAAGATAAAAGATTAATTAATGTGCAACTGTGAACTACTTAATAGCAGTGCATGTGTGAGGAACAGATACCACTTTTCAGGTGATTGATGAACTCTATGATGGAAGGAGCTTTTTTAACACACATTGGAAAAAATGGGTGAGCCCAAGGTGTGCAAGGCAAAGGGAGACAATCATTGTAGTCAGAGGTAAGGAATATTTGGGGGGAAAGTGAGCCTGAAGCCTGCTGGAAGCATTAGAACAAGTCTGGTTGCAGAAGCAGAAGTCAGCAAAGAGCTATAGCCCAAAACAATAAACTGAGCAAAGAGCAGAGGCTTCAGTTCCTTCCTGGATCAAACCCTGGATAATGCCTCCTATCTTCCTTACACCCCCATGCTTTGTCAGGTAGAGACAGTGGTGGACCTGACTTAGAGAAGCCATGTGAAGAGTAACAGTGGGTAAATCACAAAGCTTCAGAACACAGGAGATTCTGCATAAATGTTCACTATTGCTGTACTGAAATCATGGGCTCATACAGTTGGACCAAAGCCAGATGATGTAGCACTTTCTAGGCCCTGATAAGAAATTTGAGTTTTACTACCTATGTGATGAGAACATAAGGTAATAACAAACAAGTGATACATGAAGTATGATTAATGTTTTGAGATGGTGACATTTTTATGTGTAGTAAATGGAGAACCGAGTGGGACTGTAGTGACTGGGGGGTTGAAGTAAAAAGAAAAGCCAGGAGACAAGTAAGAGAGTGGCCTATGTGAAGGTCAAACTTTTTTTAAAAATTTTACTCCTAAAATGTATTTATTTTTACTAGAATACAAGTAACTAGATTTCATTATGTTATATTTCAAAACAATTTAAAGTTTTGTGTTTCTTTTTCCTCCCTCTTCTTCCTCTTCCTTGTTCTATCCAATCACTATAGTCTCTCTTCCACTGACAAACATTTTTTTTGCCATTTGCCCCCTACCGTTTCTTATCACTTCCTCTTCTTCTCTTATGGTTTCTGTTATTAGTTTATTTTTTGTACTGGCTCTTACATCTCCTTGTTTATTATATACATTATATTGTTATTTTTAATTTTCTTAACTATGACATTGAATTCAGGCAAACAAACTAAAAATTTTGCTCATAGTCTGGGGATACAATTCAGTGGTTAAGTGCATTTGCTTGCAAAGTTCGACATTCTTAGTTTTATGCCCCAGTAGCCACAAAAATTTACTTGCATAAAGTAGCACGTGCATCTGGAATTTGCTTTTAGTAGCAAAAAAACCTCATGATAGACATACCCCTTACCCCCTGTTTCTCTCTGTCTCTCTACTTGCAAGTAAATAAATACTTTTTTTTAAAATTTTTTATTTATTTATTTGAGAGCGACAGACACAGAGAGAAAGACAGATAGAGGAAGAGAAAGAGAATGGCGCGCCAGGGCTTCCAGCCTCTGCAAACGAACTCCAGACGCATGCACCCCTTGTGCATCTGGCTAATGTGGGACCTGGGGAACTGAGCCTCGAACCGGGGTCCTTAGGCTTCACAGGCAAGCGCTTAACCGCTAAGCCATCTCTCCAGCCCAAATAAATACTTTTTTATTAAAAAAAAAAACCCTGAATTTGGAGAACAGATACAATGGGACATTTTAAAACCATGAATCACCAAATTTACAAAGCATACCTTCTCTTTCACTCATTTATTATTCATAGTTTATCACAGTAACTTAAGTAAGTTTCTTGATGTTAATGATGTTGATGACAACATACTTATACTCAGTCACTTAAATATGTGAAAATGACTTTAATTTTGGGTCCTAATATTCTATGAGAACATTTTAATGTGGAGTTTTCAAGTAAATTTTAATGTAAGTAAAGTAAACATAAAGGTCATCACATCAAAAAGGAATCCTTTAAATTGTCTAAATTTAACTTTTAGTTCAAATAAAGTTTTATGTTTGACACAAGAACTTGTAAATGTCAAATAATTATTCTTAATGACCAAATTATTTGTGATTAATAATCAAGGCATAATTCAATGATTTTACTGTCATGAATTGAAAAAGAATACATCCCTAAAATTTGCATTCAAGCTGTCCAATTATTTTCAGAACTAGACATGATTAGGTCTAAAAACATGTTCAGGATACAAGCTTCTCAAGATTATCACATAAATACTGATTCAAGCTTATTCTTATGTATCACCTTATTGGCATTTATAGCAATCTCTGTTTCTAAGAGTCAAATTTTACTCTGCTTGCTGCTCTCCATTTGTTTCCTAGCCATTGTACCTACTTGCCCAGAGCCTGCAAGCCACCCTTCTTCATTGGTTTCCACTCTTTTATACTTAAAGGTATGTGAGGTTGTCATAAAAGTACTGGTCATGTTTTAGAAGGACATATCACTGTAGCCCCAGTAATTAAAGTGATTTATGAAACTCTGTGTCTTAGTGTTGAGATTCCTGCTGAAGCTTTAAATTTCCTGGATTTATATTTTCTGATTGAAATTTGATAGCAATGATAATTTTTAACAAAAGATTGGTAATTTCCAATTTGATTGTGTACTTTGTACATCAAAATTATTATAGTAAGATGATATTGATTGTTTTAGTATTGGACACTTTGTATTACTTTTCTCAATTTTGTAGCAAAATACCTGGAAAAACAACTTGAAAGAGAAAAGTTTCAGTTGGTTCACAGATTGAGGATTCTGACCTTGTAGCATGGGAAAATGATGTCAGAAGCATAAGGAGAAGGTCACATTTTTTCACAGCCAAAAATTAGAGACATGGAAGTGTGCTTTCTCCTTTTCATTCAGTCTAATACCTCAGCCCATGGAATACTTAGTGTCAGTCTTCTTGCAAGTTAAACCTTTTTGGAAATGCCTTCTGAGGTGCATCCAGAGATGTTTCCATGGTGATTTTAAATTCTGTCAAGTTGACTATGAAGATTAATCACTATAATATTTGTTTAAAACATCATATTATCAAAAAGTATATACATGGAAAATTAGACAAAATTAATCTACATAAATAGTTACTTAATATTTACTTGTCCTTAATCTAGTCCTGTAGATGAGGAAGTCATAAGCCTTACGGGGGAAAATTACTTTTCTTTTGCTACATGGCCATCTTGTGCCTATCAAACTGCCCTCTAAATATTTAATATTTTACTCACAGATGAGTGCTGCTCTCAGCTTTGGTCTTATAAGCTTATTTGTGTGTGTGTGTGTTGAGTAGCAATTGGTGGGGAGACACAAAATTTGTCAAAGTCCTGAGAAATAAATGACTCCTCAGAGCTCAGTCCTATATGGAACATCTATGTCACTCTACCAGAGCTCATGGAAGATTGCAAAAGACAGGGTAGAAGGAATCTAAGAGCAGGAGGATGGGGAGGGATGCTGAATAATTCTGTCTTTCAGAAATGACTGCACTCATGAACTCAAATCAGCTGTCATGGTTAAGCCCATCAACTTTGCATGATGGATGAAGAAGGGGCTCATAGGGTACCATTAATCTCATGTCTGAAGTGCTATTAAAAGTTAATGGTTGCTGGCAAATCATTGGATATTTTCTTTTTCAATGATGTAGCTACTTTTAAGTTGGTGATGCTCTGGAAAATAAATTCTGACCTCTCGGCATGCAAGAAATCTAAATTAAACTCAGAGGATCACAAAAACTAAATAGACATCAAAGTAGAATTGGGACCAGTAGGAAAAAAAAAAAAATGAGTTCAGCAGTAGGGGAAGAAAACAAGAGAAGATAATAGGAGGTGAACATGATTAAAATACAATATATGCATGTATAATGTTAGCAAAACAAATATATTCAAAGGAAAGTATTTTATACTTTTTGATGGTGTTGGGAAGCATACAATGCTCAGCTTTTTCTTGACCTGGTGTACATTTTAATTGTTTGTCAATTATATTACTTTCATGAAATATAGGGCTAATTATAAAATCAGTTTTTAAATGTTACTGAGTACATTTTAGTAGACCGTCTATATGTTTTGATAATTTTAACTAAAATGCTGATAGAGAAAATAATATATATCATTAAAACTGAATGAGAAATAAAATTTTTGAGAAAAGCTCGGATTTAAGATCATTTTAAGAAATACCTTAAAAACTCTTTGAATATCATCTCAATAATTATCTTGGATAATAATGACAAGAGAAGAAAGAATGACACATTTTGATACTAAAATAACATCATTTCTGTACTGGTACATAAATTTGAATTCAGATTTTCTTTCAAGTTTCAACATACTTTAGAAAAAAATAGTTAAATTATGCCTATTATGTTTCCCTTAATATGATACATTTCCCTGTCATGAAAAGAAAATTTCTTTGTGTATTGTCACCAATATCTTATCATAAGAGTGTTACTAATATCCTCATTTTATTTATTGTATCATTCCTTGTTAAACTAGAATATAAAATATTTCTGAAAAATAAAGGGACAATCAGCTGCATTGTGTTTGTGGTTCAAACAATGGTGTCTACTTCTTTGTTTTGATAATGTGAAGACATGGAAAATAGCAGGATGTTGATTGAGCCAAAGGAAACTCTTGAAAAACAAGAGTGAAAGCAATATGCCCATACAATATTATCTAGGAGGTACTAGATTAAAATATTATCCCATTCAAAATTTTCTATAGGGACCTATCTATACCAAGAAGTATAGGGAAATTAGTTTACAATTTCATGTTAGGGTTCCTTCCCTTTAACTAATTCCCTGTAAAGAGTTTAAAAATAAGGCCAATTTAATTTTTACATGCAAAAATAATGATTCATGATTTATGTAATTTCCATTGTAGTTTTAATAATATTGAAGGTGATCAAAGATGATAGCTTGGAATGGTACATAAAACATTAACTTTTTTTTAATGCAAGAGCAAGAATGTGAGACATTGAGAGAAAGATAGTTGGTGTTCCAGGGCCTCCAGGCACTGTAATCCAGATGTATGTGCCTCCTTGTACACATGTGAGACCTTGCACATTCGTATCATGGTGAGTCTGGCTTACATGGGACCAGCAGAATCAAAACATGAGTCCTTAGGCTTCTCAGGCAAGGGTCTTCTTAACCACTAAGCATTCTCTTGAGCACAAACATTAAACTTTTTTATTTGCTTAATCTCTGGTGGTGTCAAATTTCAGATATCTAGCACTTTGATAGACAGTTCTTTATAGCATAGAACAATAAACTTCCAAAGTATAAAGATCATATGAAAATTGGTACTTATTATCATATTCAGATTATTATATTAAAATATGGATACACCACATTCCTGTATAGAAATTCAATCAACTTTGTATATTAATATTACTGAAATTCATATCATAATTCTTAGTATTTTGCTTAAAATCTTTATAGATGTCTCTGTATAAATTTTTTAGGTGAAAATATAAACAAATTCAAGATATATATAGGCAAGGTCATTCTGGAAAACAAAAATACAATGGTTCAGGAAGTAATCCCAAGAATTTACAAAATGAGGGTACATGTAATTAAAAAGATTCCGTACAGGAAAGGAACAATTACTAGAACAAAAAATAGACTAAAATATAAAAAACACACATCTTTATAAATTATATATCAGACTAGGAAATAATATCTAGAATATGTGAATAATTGCAAAAGTTAATCACCCAAAAATGCATTATATAATCAATAAATGGGTTAATGAGTAAATAGAGACTTTCTTTTTTAAAAAAATTTTATTAGCATTTTCCATGATTATAAAAAAATCCCATGTTAATTCCCTCCCTCCTCCCCACTTGAGACTTTCCAAAGGAATGAAAATGATAATATATAATTTAAAAGTGTTCAGCCTCTTTATCCATCAAGGAAATGAAAATTAAAACTGTTAAAGTAAGGGAGAACAAAAAAGGATAAAAAGATGTGAATATGATAAGTTTCAGCATGTTCATGTATTAGATTTCTCAATAAAATGATAAAAAGTATTATATCTTAATCCAGTCAAAATACTTGTCATTAATTAATCAAAACAAATGCTGGTGAAGGTTGGGGGGTAGATAACCCTTCTTTATAGATCATGTGAAAGTAAAGTGGTGAAGACACTAAGGAATTTTGTGTGGATGTTCCTCAGAAAACTAAATCTGTCACATGAACCAGCTATACCATTGCTGGGTATAAAACCAAAATAAACAGAACCACAGGAATACTTGTCCATCATGTTTAAATCTTCACTACCAAACATAAGTAAGACACGGAACCAAACTAGATGTCTGAAGTTGCTTGATCAGATGTCCCCCATAAACTCTTAAGTTCTGAATACTTGGTCCCCTGCTGATGGTGATTTGAGAGGCAGAGGTTTGCTGGAGGAGTTGTGTTGCTGAGAACAGACTTACGGGTATTGAAGCCAGCTCCTCCTTGCCAGAGATTGGCTCACTTTCCTACTGCTGTTTTTCCCCTACTGTAGCAGAGTTGATGTCCAGCCCCTTCTCATGCCATGTTTTGTATTTTCATCATGAAGTTTCCCTTTGAGAGTATAAGTCAAAAATAAAAACTTTCCTCCCATTAGCTGCTTTTTGTCGGGTGCTTTGCCCCAGAAATGAGAAGGTAACTACAACAATGTCCATCCACAGATGAATGGATAAAGAAAATGTGTGCCATACATATACAACAGAATTTTATTCAGCTATAAATAAAAAATACATAATCATGATTTTGAAGGAAAAAGTATAGTACAAAAAGTATAGGGATTACTATGTAAAATGAAAAAATTAGACTCTAAAATACAATATATTAGCTTTTTTTCCTCATAAGTGGACTCTACATATAAATTTGGATGCATCTTCTTCCTGTTCTTTTCCTCTCTTCTCTCCCCCGACTCTCTGTGTGTGTGTGTGTGTGTGTGTGTGTGTGTGTGTATATCATGAAACTAGAAAAGGGACCATGAGCAAAGATAAGATTGTCTTATGGGAAGTGTAAGATAAGAAAAAATAAGGATAAATGAATATATGAGATTTCAGAAAAGTAAGGGAAATATTTCAGGAAAGGTAAGGGACAGGCAAGGGAGAGGGGAGAATGCAGGATAGGTAAATAATCCTTAATAAACTAAAATCATATATGTGTATGAAAACACCATTATAAGACCCATTATGGTGCATAGGAAAAAAAATTCTTTGATCCAAGAAATGGGATGTAAAAATCAATCCTAATCATAATTGCATATACTCATGGGTACAGTGGTATGTTTTCATATGTATTTATAATATGAAATGATTAAATCAGGTGAATTAACAAAAAAGTAAATAAAATATCCTATAGTATGAAGAAGGAATTAAGACTTATAACACTGTTTTTATATTTTGTCCATTAATGAATTACTGTCAGGTTGATGTTCAAATCAGTTTTAACTGAACTGGTAAAAAGAAGTAAAATACTACAATAGTTTGCTAATGGAGATCCACTTAGAGATCAGAGGGCATTTTCTTGTGCTTGAGAGGCAGAGTGAATGTGCCTGTGGTTACTGAATGTTATTCTAATCCCTTGGTAGTACTGTTTCCTTGTTTTTTTTCTTGTTTTTGAAGTCCTGCAATGTAAAACCATCTTTAAAAAAATATTGACAGCTTCCATAATTATAGACAATAAACAATAATAATTTGTCCCCCATGACCTTCCCCTATGCGACTCCCCTCTGCATCATATCCTCTCCTCCTCTTCTCAATTAGACTCTCGTTCATTTTGATGTCATCATCTTTTCCTCCTTTTATGAGAGTCTTGTGTAGGTGGTGTCAGGCACTGTGAGGTCATGGATATCCAGACCATTTCATGTCTTGGAAGAGTGCATTGTAAGAGACCTACCCATCTTTTGGCTGTTACATTCTTTCTGCCATAACTTCTAAAATGGTATGAACAAGATAGGTTTATAGGTGCAGAGCAATTATAAATGCCCCATCTTCTCCTTATAAATGTTTATTTCTCCCACATCCTTATATTTTTTTTTCCCATTCTAGTGTCAGTAGTAGAACAAGACTGAATGGGATCAAGATTTCCTTTTTCAGTTTATATCCACATCTGTAGAAAAGCATTAATATGCCTAAACAAATTTACTTTAATTCTATTTGCTCAGATTGACTGGCATTTGTTTCAAATATGGATGTTGTTAAAGAATTTATTATGGTATGCTCAGAATTTAATTTAATTAATGATGAATTTTTCACTGTTGTATTTCTTTGTAAGTATTAAAAAAAATTTCCTCACATGAAAGCATATGTTATTTCCTGTTATTATCATTTTGTATTTAACTAGATAATTGGATTTTCTGGGTGTTAATATATGGTTTATATTTATGTTCTGTGATATGGTAATTGCTGCTTTTGTTGCACTTTGTAGTATTGGAGGGCATGTGCACAGGCTAATTTTATACTATAAAGTATAGTAACTTCACTACCATCATGAAGAGAAATGTCATAAATGCAATAAACTAATTCTGATTTGTGACCCCCATTATATCAGGTTTATAATAAATTACTTCCTGGATCACTAACAGTAATTTATCCAGTTAAAATTAATTGAAATTTTATAGGATGGATATTTTTCCTTTCATTTATTTCAAATATGTATTGTCATTCTCAAACTCCAGCTGATTTTGATTTTTCTCTTCTAGTATAACATTTAGAATTTTTTCTATAAAGCCAGATAAAGTTTTTTTTTTTAATGAAAGCCTTGCATTTTGGTACATCTAGACCATGTGTAAGAATAGTGTTGATATTATGAAACTACAAAGCAGCACATCCTGTTTATGCAATATTTTAAACCCTTAGGAACCCATGGCATTTTTTTCTGAATTAGAAGAAACAGGAATGTGTGTTCTTGATAGAGAAAGAGAGAAGTATATATGCATATGTTTGGAACTGTTTCTTTGTAGGTTCCAGGTTTTAGTCGTCATGACAGAAGATGGCTGGTATATTGTGATGGGTAACAATATTTAGAGTCTAGAAATACAGAAGTATGGATGCAATTGTTTTGAACCATTTCTATATAGGTTCGAGGTTTTATTAGTTAAGACATATTATGAGTAGGGTATTGTGATGAGTAACAATATTTAGAATCTGACTTTTGACCTCATGTTCTTAATTGCATTACACATTTGTAGCTACAAACTGAATATATGTCATGGGACATGAACCCATACATTGATTTTTTTTATGTAATCAAAATAATTTAGTGTCTCATATTGTGCTCAGTTTATAAAAATTCTATAATGGAAATAAAAAAATTATTAGCACCAAGAACAGAGTGGTTTTTACTATATTAGAAGTCTTCACTTAATTATTTAATGAATAAGGTTGTCAAGTGAGATATTGACAAGTAACCCTCATTCATTATTATTTTATAGGATGTTTGTGATAAAATAGACATCAAAATCAGATGGTCATCTATTACTGACTCTCTCTGTCTTTGTTTCTATGAGACCATGGTTTGTTTCATTTCAGTGACTTTTCTGTCCAATATCACTTTCTTGAAAAGAAAATCACCTAATATTAAATGCTGATCAAAATCTGAAGCTACTAGGAAGCTGAAATTGTTCTAATGATATACAATGCATTACATAACCATAAATGCACTCAAACTATTCATGATCACATTTTTGACTCAGGGATTTGATTTTTACAGATGAGAGTTAAATAACAAGAGTTTTCAAAGGTTGAGACAGGCAGAAACATGCTGGAGGCCTATAATCTTAAGTGGAGAAAAAATAGTTCTGAAAGTTGCTTTTCCTTAATTTGGTAGTGACCTTTAAAATGTGTGCAGAAGCCAATCTTGAGCAACATGCTAAGAAACAGAGCATAATGTTTACATTTCATGGCCTATTGTCCAAATAATGAAAAACAGTGGACAGTGAAATGAAACTTTGATGGCATTAAAAATGGAGACTGAGGGAATGTGGAAGAGGGAATAAAAAGCAGAGATGGCATGAATATAGGCACAGTGCAATGACAAATATGAATAAAATTGTCAAAGCACACCATAGTGTTTGAAAAATAATTAAAATATTAATAATTACAAAGAAAAATAATCATATCAAAATATTCTATTAAATTGTTGATGGAGAATGTTCAATCTGTGGGACAAAATCAAAGCAAAAGAATGATTCATAACAGCCAATTGGGAATGGCTGAGTGATGAGTCTCAAGGAATATTTTATAATTGCTAGAAAACATATTTGATCAACAGTGTTTGGAAATAATGTCAGTAAAGACATTTTAATATGACAAAAGTAAAAAATATATATATACTGGAAACACAATATTTCAGCATTTAATATTAAAATTGATGCCTTAAGGAAAATGTCCCTGATTTCTGCCTTTTATACACACAATTTTGATGCCTAGATGTGCAAATAAGCCATGGCTAATAATATTTATTATATTATTCAGATTGAAGGTATCAGAACATTATTTATTTGCTTTATGAATTCCATCATGATATTTCCAATATAACATCAATAGCAATTATTCCATAGAAGGAACTGCTTTCCTTGACTCAGCCTATATCCATCTGAGCACGAGGTGGTATATACAGTATATACAGAGTGTTTTGGTATCTGGCTTTGAACTAATAAGGGATATATAACTTTTTGTTAATTAAAATGTTACTATTTGTGTGTGTTGAATGTTGGTGGGTGTGTTCCTGTGTGTGCATGTTCCTCTGTGAATTCATGAGTAAAAGCACATATGTGCTTCATAATATATGTGGACATAGATGACAATTTTTAGGTCATTGCTCTGCCTTTTCCAGGTTATTTAAGGCAGGTTTCATTGTCTGGTTTCTTGCTCATCTGTTCATGCTTTGGCCATGGATTTCTGTGAAATTCTATTTTCTTCACCTTCCATATCCCCACAAGATTCAGCAGGCTATGATGACAGAAGCTGTCATGGATTCTGGCTTTGCACATGGGGTCTTGGAATAGAACTTGGTACTCTGGCTTAAGTGATATGTGCTTTATCCAGTGAGCTATCTTCCCAACTTTGTAATTGTTTATAATATTGAAGATGTTTTTCAAAAAATTATTTATTATTATTGCAAGGAAGTGAGAATAGAGTGAGACAGACAGAGATGGGAGACAGAGAGAGAGAGAGAGAGAGAGAAGAATGGTAAATGGGTGTGCCAGGAACTCTTGCCACTGTAATACCAATGCATGATGCATGTGCCACATTGTGCATTTGGACTTATATGGGTCCTGATAAATCAACCCCAGGCTTTGCAAGCAAGTGTCGTTAGCAAATAAGCCATCTTTCCAGCCCAGTGGAAGCTCTTATAAATTCATTACTTATGTATTCCTTTGAAATAAGAGCTTCCTTAGGAATCAATTCAGTTTAAAGTATTACTAAGATTAACCCACCATCTCTTGTGTTTATGGAATAAATAGATTAGCTGAAAATATTTCATTATCATATTATGTTAACTAGAATGGTTGGAAAGTAGAATGGTTGGAAAGTACTTACAAAGTAGAATTTCCACATTTTTATTGTTTTATTTAAATCTAATATTGGTATTTATTTTCTAAATCCACAATTAAATTAATGCAGCCACATATCTCCACAGTGCTTCTAAAAAGCCCAAATTTCCAGTTACTTGGTGAAGTAATCTGTAATAGTGGATGGCTAAGAAGCCTACAGTTAGAAACAGAAGAGCCAGGCTACCCACTGGGATCAATGCTTCTCTGGAAAGGCCCATTGTGCTACCTTGATTGGTGTGAAAATTGAGCAAAAGGCAACCACTTAATGAAAGGAAGTGGATTTTAAACATACATTTCGGTGTGTGCATGTGAGTGTGTGTGTATGTGAGAATACTGTCTATAAACAAGACCCTTGAACATTAGAAATATATCAGTCAATTACTTGTATTTGAATATGTCAAGTGCACTATAAGTGACAGAACTCTATCCACTACCCATGACTCTATGAAGAAGATGGATAAATGAAGTACCTGTTAGCCGTATGGGTAAAATATGTTTAATGAGAAAAGCTTTTCTTTTTTCTAGGTAGGGTTATGCTCTATCCAAGGCTGACCTGGAATTCACTATGTAGTCTCAGGGTGGCCTCAAACTCACAGTGATCCTCCTACTTCTGCCTCCTGAGTGCTGCAATTAAAGGTGTGCACCACCATGCCTGGCATGAGGAGTTATTCTCTGTGTTTGTCAAAGATGGAGAAGGGATAGTTAAGGATAGTTATGTCTGCTTCCTTAAGTTCAGTGCAGGAAGGGTTCAAGGAATATTTTTCTAGAAGGGAATGGGTAACTTTTCATTCTGCTGGTGGATGCTGCTGTCATGCAGGATTAGTCAGTGTCCCTAATACTGCCACCAGCATATGACATGATGCAATGTTAAACCCTATGCAAGTTTCAGATCCTCTGAGGGTGGTGAGTGGTATCCTTATCCATCCATCCTACATGTTAGTGATTTGGATATCTCATTAAAGATCTCTGAATTTAAGGGACACAAATGAATGTAAAACATGATGCTTTATTCTGTCTTGGATATATATAAATGGCATGGCCTCAATGACGCCTGTTAGCACTCCTGAAAGAAGCTCAAGTCTTATTAAATTCTCTATAAAAAAGTAAGGGCTATCTCATTTATCTAGTGCTAACTTTACTCTCCATTGGAGAATCTGCTGCTCTTTTTCAGATAGGGGTAGATCCTAAGGAGAGAGCCACTCCATCATACCTCAAAAGGGCCCCGGCTGAAACTAAGAACAATTGGTGAAACAAGCTAGCGTGCAGTTTTCTTGGTGAGTAAGGTATCAGCACAAAGGTGAAGGAGCTCAACACAGCTAAAAATCAACTCCTACCAAATCAGATTTCCAGAGACCCAGATGTCCCCAATGCCTCATCACTGAAGCAGACCAAAAGTGAACCCAACATGGCTGGGGGATTTTGCGGAAGAAAAGGCGGAAAGAATATCAGAGCCACACATTGGGTCATAATATGCAGAGACATTTCTCCTACCCATAACTGTGGGCTAACTCCAGAATGCATGACCCATATACCTCAACAAGGAGTGGCGAGGGGGAGGAAATAGGACATGGATGAGCCTAACAATGGTACCAAACTGTATTCACTGAGCACAAAACTAATGAATAAAAATCAAAAAGGAACCTTAAGTTTTCTTATGTGCCAAGTGATCTACAAAATGCCTGTGATCTTGATTTTCTGTTAAGGAATCTAAAGACTGGTGGTTGGTCCATACATTCACTTAGGCAACTACAAGGCAAATGATAACTATGCCATGTGGCAGGGACAGTGAAATCTATTTTGGATCATAGAACTACAGAAAGCAAAGACAAAGCATCTTCCATACCTTAGAATCAAAGCTTTCAATTCACAGAGACTGCAGAATCATGAGAGCTGAAAAGCTAAGATTTTTCAGTTACAGTCAGGACCTCACCATATTCCTCCACTTCATCATGTAAGAGGACATTTCACATTTCTCATCTCAGCCCCCAAAGCTATAGGTACCTAATGCTTGGAGTCTGACCATGCCTTCTTCCATCTCCTTCAAGCAATTACTACCAGTTCTTCTCTGGAAGACAAGGCAAGACGAGTTTTAACTTGAATGCAGGACTGAAATTAGTAATAAATCAGTCTGATAACTGAAAACTGAATTCAGAGTATTCTTAAAAATAACAAACAACCAGACCATTAAAGAATAGAAGATGTTGTTAAGGACCCAAGTACAAGGTTGAGGAGATGGCATAATATGTTAAACACTTGCCTCATAAGCAGGAGGACTGAACTCTCATTCATAGAGTCTACATAAAAATGCCTACTGTAGTAGTGTGTGCTAGTAATCCCAGCTCTGGGGAGGCGAGGCAGGAAAACTTCTGGGGTTCTCTAGCTAGCCAGTCTAGCATAACTGATTACCTACAGGTCAGTGACACACTATTTCAGAAAAAAATATATAACTAAAAATGTGGATGGCAGTTATGAGGAAATATATTAATTTTTGTCTTCTGATCTCCACACAAATGTACATGTACACAAGCACAATAACATACAACCTATGTATGCATGCACACACATACATGTTCACATATAAAAAAGCACACAGTTTGAAAGAGAAAGAAGTACTTAGTGAAAGAAAGACAAGTATCAAAGTGGTTACACATGTATTTTGTATAATGCTTTGTTACCTGAAAGGGGATTCTGTTCAGATAGCTCTAGGTCTCTTATGACTATATATGATGAGCCTCCAGAAACAAATGTAAAAGTAGGTATCACAGAGTGTTCATGATTCTGTCACACAAACCCATTTTCCAGATTGTGCTAGGCAGAGTTGAACATGAATACCAGAGTCTAGATTGCAGTTACATGCCCCACTTTGTCCAGTGTGTCTGTGTTGTTGAGGAAATAGGGGGCCTTCGCCATTAAGAAAGGCAGAACTGTAGCTAGGCAGAGGGTAGCCTTATATGAAACTGGACCCTGTGCACATCAAAGCATACCTGATCATTTTACTGCTAGGCTCAGAGTTCCTGAGACAAGTTCTTGCTGACCTCCCCAGACAGAAGAGCCATCAGACTATCATGATCCTTTGCTTCAGGGATTTTCTTCCATCCACTTGCTTATCTATGTCCTTGATCAGATATTCTACTAATATTGTCTGCACAAGAAATTAGGTTAGTGTGACAGGAATTGCACTTAGTATGCCTATGCTAGCTCTTAACGACCATGTCTTCTTCTCCCAGGGGCTCACAAATCATGCACCTAATAATTAGATTTGGAATCATTTGGAGAATGAATGTCAAGGTCACAGACATGTAGTTTGCATAATTAGCATGCTTTCCCTTTCCGAAGAGTAGAGCAGCTTTCCTCCAGCAACTCTCTGTCTGCCATAGATCACACAGAGTACCAACCCAACAGCTCAGTGTGGTGTTGTACTGTTTTTACAAACCTTCATCTGCACCTGGAAAACTGGACTTATTTATAATTGCTTGAGATTTTCTTTCTTAAACTAATCACTTGAAATGTAAATCTGTTTTCCTCACTATTCATTCACATGTTATCTTTCCTGAAATTCATTCTACTTAGGGAAGATGGATGCTGGGTCAATATATTGATATCCACTTTTTGAAATAAGAGTGATAGCAAATCTTACATCAACTATATGTTCATTGAAGCTTGAGGATGTACTAATTAGAACACCTGGAGCTCTACTTCCACATGGGATGTTAATAAAAATGATTAGCTTATTCCTTTGAAGTAGTGAAGTCCTTTAAGAGACCTAATTCATCCATAATGTTCCTGAGGAGACATACACAATGTCCACTGACAGACTGTGTGTTTGTGTGTGTGTTTCATATGTGGTGTGTATGGTGCTGTGTGTGATGTGTAATGATGCACATGAGTGCGCAGTGTATACCGTGTGTGTGTGTGTGTATGTGCGTGCAGAGATCGGAGGAGAAATACTGCGCGTCCTCCTTTTATTGCTCATGGACATATGTCCTTGAGCCTGGCTTTTTCTTTCTGTTGTTCATAGTGATCCCCAGTGATTCCCTGGTTTCTTCCCCCTACAGACTGGGCTTACCTATATGCATAACCACTTTCAGCTTTTTGGAGAGTTGAGAGGTCAAACTTGGTAGGTTCAAGCCTGAAAAGTTCTCATGTTCAAGAGACAAACACTCTTACTCACTGAGCCATCTTCTCAGTAATAAATGTTTGTTTTCATTGAAATATAAAAATATTTATGAGCAAATTTCAACTCAAACTGCCAAACTCAAGTAGCAAGTACATGGAAACGAGTCTAAAAATATTTACTTTTGGAAGGATAACTCAGAGTCAATGTTTTTATTGTTGGAATTTCTCTCATTTAATCTATAACTTCCTGTAGCATCCAAGTGGCCATCCTTAGTATAGGAAGTAAATATTGATGTTAACTCTATAAAGTTAATAATAATTCATCAGTGTGTATAAAATCATGAGGGAAACATTAAAGCATTTAAATTACAATTTGAAAAGCTCCTTTGGTATTTGAAACTCTCCTTGGTTTTTTTTTTACTCATTTTATGGCTTTGCTTTTTTGTGTGTATGTATAATATGGTGTGTGTTTGGGGGGGTGCAGTGTATGCACTTGCATGTGGCATGCAGAACATCCTATGCTTGGCTGCAGCATGTGGAGGACTAACTGGAACATTAGGAGTACCACTCTATTTCTCCTCCATTTGGTCTTGTTTGGAGTCTCCTTTTTACTAGTTCTATAGCTTGGTGTGTGTGTGTGTGGGGGGGGGATTCCAAAGGTTCCCAGAAATCTGATCCCTTGCAGGGCTGGAATTGCAGACGAGTTTGGTCATGCCCAGCTGTTTTATGTGGAATCTGGAGATTTGAACACTGGTAGTCTCTGGCTCCCTCGGGCCCTCAAGCTTGTGCACAAAGTGCATCTAATCACTGAGGCATCTTCAGCCCCATTTTCTTTACTCTTTATGTCAGGATATTTCCTCCTACTGAAGTTTTTGTTTGTTTGTTTGTTTTTGGTATAACTTCTTATAATATATCAGAATATGTAATTGCTCTTGTAAACAAACTGAATAACAATTTTTTTTTCTTATCACATCTACAGGGTGGAGTTGTAATGGAAGATTGATCTCCATTGATAAGTTTACAGATGTTACTACATTTTGCAATGCCAAGGTACTACAGTGATAGACACTTACAATCAGAGCTCCCTCAGGCTTACCTCTTTCTCCTTCTTCCAAGAATCAAGCAGGTGTTGCAAAAATGCAAATGTTTTGTGGTTTGAGTTAGAAAATTTAACATATTTTAAAATACAAATCAAAATGAATTGAAACTTTCACATTTTTCAAACTTAATAAACATCTTGCTTTTGAAATTTTTCTTTTTTTTTTTTTTTTTGGTTTTTCGAGGTAGGGTCTCACTCTGGTCCAGGCTGACCTGGAATTAACTCTGTCATCTCAGGGTGGCCTTGAACTCATGGCAATCCTCCTACCTCTGCCTCCTGAGTGCTGGGATTAAAGGCGTGCGCCACCACGCCCGGCTTGAAATTTTTCTTTATTTACTTGAGACAGAGAGAGAGAGAGGGAACCTTCAGCCACTGCTAAATGAACTTGATGTGTGCACCCCCTTATGCGCATGTGCAACATTGTGTGCTTGCATCACTGTGCATCGGGCTTATGTGGAACCTGACCTGGAGATTAGAACGAGTTCTTAGGCTTTGCAGGCAAGAACCTTAACTTCTAAGCCATCTCTCAGGCCCATTTTTGAAATTTAAATGATTTTGGTAGGAAAAATTTGTCATTTCCTTTTTTTTTTAGTCTTGGAATATTTAGCCTAAAATTTTAATTTGAATAAAATAATAATGACACCCTATGTAGGTATGTGCAGCTTCTCAAGTAGTATTTTCTTTGCCATAAATTCTTAGATATTTAAGCAAAAAGAATTTATTACAATCATTATAATTATAATCATTTATACACATGAACACTTATGAAAAAACATGGAAAGCAAAATTTAACACAAAATTAGTGACATCTAAAAAATCTCCACTAAGAATGGAGTTGAGATCCTTGTCCTAATTAATAATCAACAGTAAAATCTGACCATCTGTCTTTTCTACATTCTTAAAGTTGACAGGTACAATTATATTCTTGCTTTACCTAGGATAATTTCAGAGGGCCCTAAGTTGTCAATGAAAAGAAAGATGGTGTATTATCAAAGTATGGTGATGTCTTTAAATATTGATATAGATTGTGTACTCCATCACTGGAAATATTTTAGATGGAATTTATCAGGTTAAAGCTAGTAGAAATCCTAAACTTTTGTGAGTTAAAGGGTTTCTACTGTTAAATCGTTATGACAATATTTCAATATCCTTTGAGAAAAACAATAGTTGCCATTTTGGAAAATAGACAATGATATCATCACCATCTGAATATAATAATAGTAGAGAAAAATCAATTGAAATATTGAAATAAATATGATCATGATCTATTTCAAAGATTCTGAACTTAATATAGTTTATATAATCCAAACATAGTCTTACTGGTGAGCAATAGCATGATCAGTTGCATTAATAATAATTTTAGAGACAAAAGTAAATCTTGTGTGCTTTCATTGTAAGTGACAACAAATTATGCAAAATGCAATCTAGTTGTCATATGCAAAACCTATTCACTCTATCAGGCCATAAACCATGACAGAACTAGAAGGCCATTGGGAACAGGGACATTTATTTAAGAAATGACCACTAATAAAGGGTGGAATTGCATATGATTGTATACTTGTAATGCAGTCAAATAATAGTTGTTTGTATACCAAGTTGGCAATAGAACTTCCAAAGATTTCAAGGTCAGTGCTTATGTACCAAAGTGCCAAGGGAGTTGCATTAGTTTGTATAATGTCATAAAAAAAACAAAAGATGGTTTCAAATAACATGACCTTATTCTCTTACATTCTTAAGGATACAAGTTCAAACCTAAGTTTTCTTAGAGTTGTTTCATTTGGAAGGCTGTGGAGGAGAATTGGTCTCGTGCCTCTCCTGCTCTCTAATGGCTGCTGTGCTTTTGGTCACTCTTTGTCTTATAGATGTTATTCCTGTCACTCCTTTTTCAGAGGGGCATAATTCAATCCATTAGAGGACTATAGAAACAGATTCTTATTTATTGTCAGCCCATATCACTGTAATATATCATCATTTGTTTCTGAAGAAGTTGTCCTCAAAATCATTTCCTTTGTGTATACTGAATATTAAAATATTTGGAAAAATTTCAAATATATATATATATATATATATATATATATATATATATATATATATATTTTTCTCTAAGGTTTACTGAGTTATCCAGCTAGTGAGCTCTGAAGCAGACCTCTGATTTTATTTCATAGACAAAGTGTAGACAGGAGCTATGTTACCAATTTACCCTGCACTTTGAAAAGCAATTGAAGTTTCCATGGTTTCTCAGTAACACCATTTACAGGTACAAAGATAAAACATTATATAGTACAATTAAGATCCTGACACACTTAATGCCCGGTCAAAGAATTATGTGTGTTAGCTAATTAGCAAAACTAAGTAAAGTTTTTCAATCCCTTTAGGAAATGTGTTTTAGAGAGAAATTAGCAAAATCATTACCAAATTGCTGGTTCATTTGCCTGAGCAGTCAATTTCTGCTATTAATAACCTGTGTCCCAGGTATTGAAAGCCTTTAAAAGCCAAGGCCTATTGCTCCACCTAATTGTCAGGTTTCAGACCACAAAGCACTACATCATAGATTTTCAATAAAGTTGTAATTGTGGACAAAATTGCAATGGGAATTTACTCAGTAATGATGTATTTTCATAATCTCTGTGATCACTGAGAATGGTTACAAGCTCCATTTTCTTTTAAAGGTAGAGCTGTAGAAGTAAAGGACAGTGTGGAGCTAATGGACTATTAAAGTTTTATATCAATAATATAAGCCATGCTCCTGCTTAAGGGGCAGAAATTTCAATATTCAAAATAGCATTAGCATAAGAACCCAATTATATTCTTGGTCATGCTTTCTTCTAGTTTGAGTCAGGAAGATTTTATTTATGACTATCTTTGTGAAATATGAATTTTGAAATACAATTTTCAATACTGTCTCAAAATTGTACTGTGTGCTGTAAATAGTCATTGGGACCCCCACATGTGTGCTTTGCCAATTCAAATTATCTCTGGGAGAAAGACAAACACAAGTTACCAAAGGAAAGGGGACCAGCTGCAGCTACAAATCCCACTAGTGATTAGCATCATTCCCTGTGTTTTGAAAATATTGATATAAAGCAATAGACCAGAGTCTAAAGTTAAGTCTATATTTCATGTTCTCTTCAGAACTAGGATGAAGCTTTCCTTGACCAATCAATATGCTATCTCTCCCTTTCTTAGTACTGTACAGTAACACAGACTGTTTCAGCTCATAATTTTAAGTATCATTTATTCTATATTGAAAAATATTAGTTATTTCTATACGCATCCTATCCCATTCCTTATTACGTTGTTTTAACACAAAGCCATGTTGTCCTTCCATTTAATACTCTTGGTATCTCTTCTTTAAGTTATTGTCTGTGTTTATCAATTGCTATATGCCAAAGTTCTACAAGCCAGGGTACTAGAGATCTCCATTCTGTTTCTTTGCACCCATGTCTTCAGTCTCCATATGTAATCACTGTGATCATCTTTGCCAATGTGAATGCTTTCAAAATCACCTAGGAAACATAGCTTTGGACTATTCTGTGAGAGCTTTTTCAGAGAAGGTTAAGGAAAGAGGCAAGAAACACCTTAAGCATTGCCTGGATGCTTCCTTATCAGGTATATAGGAGGAGGCATCATGTAATTGGCACAGTGTAGAAACAGAGACTTGTGCAAGAAATTGGAAGAAAGACACATGTACCCATTCCCAGCTACTGAACTCCCTCGGGCCTGTCTCTTCCATGGCAGAGTCTTATGCAAAGGCCTCCAAGGTCCCTCACAATAGGCAGTGAGTGTGTGTGTTGGAGAGGAGGCGCATATTCAGAACAACATGCAAAAACTGCCTAATGCTGATGCTGAAAATAAAACAAGTATCTTTATTAAAAAGGAAAATTTCACAAAAAGAAAGAATACGTAGAGTGTAATTTGGACCAAATTATATTTTCCATAATCATCTATTCTTATGTCACATTTTCCTCATGTTAATTATAGTCCATCCTAGCCTTTGCCACATTTTCCTCATGTTAATTACAGACCAAAGTCAAAACATAATAGGGTAGGCCCTATTTTGGCAATGATAAAGTTTTGAATATAATTAAGTGATCATGTGATGCCTTCTAATCAAACCACATAACTTTGTTAACACCATCTGTGTTTGGACTTGAAATACATTTTTCTTTAGCCTGGTTCTCATACAGAAAAAGTAATTTTTTGGTTCATTGAAGGATGATGTCATAATTTTAAGTTGCTTGGTTCTGGGAAGTATTTTATTTTAAATATGTTATTGATTATTCACTTTTAAGAATAAAGAGACAGAGAAACAGAGACGGAGAGACAGAGAGAGTACCAAGAGATTGTGACACTGCAAATGAATTCCAGGCACATGTGCCACTTTTTGCCCTTTTGTGTCTAGTTTTATTTACATAAGTGCTGGGGAATCAAACTCAGGCTGTCAGGGTTTGCAGGCAACTACTTTTAACTGCTTAGCCATCTCCCTTGACCTGGGTGTGGTTTTAATGACATATGATATAGGTCATGAGTTGAAACAGTGATTAATTTATTTGAAAATTACATTGTTTCTATGCAAAATTTTCTTTGGTATATGAAAAATCAATTTTACATGTCTTTTACAGACATCTTTTACAGAGGCTGGATATTAACATTGTCTTCTATAATATTCCACCTTACTTTTCAATTCTTTATTAATACACAAACTTGTTTTTAAGACTTCATCTAACCCTACTGTGCTCCACATTCTGCACTGCCATCCTGATGTCACTGACCCAACCCAGGATCCACCCCTGGACCATCCTGTCAGTTACGATCTGCTATTGGCTACCTTCCCCAGCCTTCTTCTCAATTCTGTAGTCCTCTCTCCTCTCATAGGATCCTTTCTAGTCTCTGGCTATCTATACATGTTCTGTACCCTAATAGCAAACAGATTTAAGGATTCAAAGCTAGGATATGAGAGGAAACATGCAGTGTTTATCTTTCTGAACCTGGATTAACTGCCTTTCCATAATATTTTTTTTTGAGTCCCTTCTGTTTTCCAGTGAATCTCATTTTCTTTATGGCTAAATAGAAATTGATGGTGTAGATATTCTGTATCTTCATCATCCATTTCTCAGTTGATAGGCTTCTAAAGTGATACCATTTTTTGGCTATTGTAGAGAGAATAGCTCTAAACTTTATTTTTTGACAACTTTCATGATAGCAAACAATATCTCATGGCAATTCCCTCCCACCCACCCCCACTTTCCCCTTTGAAAGTCCACTCTCCATCATATCCCTTCTCCCTCTCAATCAGTCTCTGTTTTATTTTGATGTCATGATCTTTTCCTCCTATTATGATGGTCTTGTGTAGGTAGTATCAGGCACTGCAAAGTCATAGACATCCAGGCCATTTTGAATCTGGAGGAGCATAGCTCTAATCTTTGATGCACACATTTTGTTATGGTTATTTTTATAAGAGATGCTGTTTTATAAGGCCTTGATATATAGTCCTGGCCATCTGCTACCCAATATGCAGCCCAGACCAACATTGAACTCTTGCTAATCCTCCTTCCTTAGCCTTCCAATTGCTGGAATTACAGATGTTTTACTACTATCCTTGTATTTGGGTAAAATTCTAAGTGAAATGAGAAAAAATATTCTAAAATGATATTATAGACAATATTTCATTAATTATAAAGCCAGGAAATTATCAACATTACATGATATTATAATCAATTTAGTGATAGTTGCTTTTGTTCTACAATCCAGGTATAAAATGATAGAAATTAATTGTATTCAAATCAAAACATATCAGGAGAAATGTTTGTGAAATAGAGGTTTATATCTTTAGAACTTAATCAAACTCTTAATGAAGGATTACAATTGGGATTTAGGAAAAGTAAAGAATTCTATGCAGATTTAACTTTAGCAACAATATTTAGACAGAACTGTTGATGATTTAAGGATTTAAGGATTTAAGCTATTCACTGTTTTGTGTGTATTAAGATTGTTTCATAAGAACACTATTAAGATTTGTTTGAGGGTTTAAAGACTCATTTACCTAAACAATCCTCATTGTCATGAGTTTTTTTTACAGATTTGTCCTTGCAATTCATATCAGAAGTCCCTTCTATTCCTGCTGATGACACATCTAATGTAATGAAATAATATTGCTCTTTTTTACCGATTAAAGCTACTGATGCAATTATTACTGTAGGTATATTATATACATATATATATATAAATAAATATAAATATAAGTATGTTACAATGTGGTTTTCTTTACTACAACTCCTGCAGTCAGTTAAATTATGACTGGCTTTACACTTATCTGTACTGATCACACTACGTACACTTGTTATTGTTTCTATTTAAAAATAATAAGTACCTGAAAAGCTCATCATATGCTATCATTTCTTGTATCTTTTGAGCCCAAATGTTTGATTTCTAATAATGAGAGTTCTGGAGAAATGATTAAAATATTACTTCTCTTTTGTTTGTTTGTGCATGTTCAGGAGTGTGTTTGTGTAAGTGTATGTGTATGTATGTGCATGTGTATGTGTATGCATATAGGTACATGTGGAAGTCAGAGGACAACTCTGTAATGCTGGTATTTTCCTTCTACCACCTGGAAGACAGGGTTTCTCTTATTATTTCTAGACTGCAATATTCTAATTCTCCCAACTAATTCCCATTGTAGTAGGTGAATTTCTGTGAACTACTTTGCATCCAGCTTTTAATTAAGTGCTCAGAAAGATAGAATTTGTATTGGCAGGATTACATGCAAACTTCTTTAAACACTGGGCCTTCTTCCCAGCCATAAAAATGAAGTTTGCAACAAATAGGTAAGCATATATTAGATATTAAAGTGATATATCAAATAACATTAAAATTGTGCATTAGATTTAATGGTGTGGTTACAATTATGTGGGTCCCAGGGAATGAAACTTGCATTCATTGGCTTCATAGGCAAACACCTTAACCTCTATGCCATCTCTTCAGCCCTCATTTCATATTTTTTTTTATTTATGCAACTGCAATTTAGGACACAATGGGCTTTTATTAGCAGATTACTCTATTTTCATCTAACAACTCATTTTCTCTAAGCACAAGATATCTGCTAGACATGCCTAGTAGCTAAAATAATCACTCTAGACATGTTGTACATATTCTAACTTTTATAATCCAAACTTCTACAAGAAGAAAAGTGTGTTTATGCTTCATAATTAAAAGGATATGTCTGAATGCCAACTAGTATATACAGAAACTGACAATGTGGGTTTCTGAACTGGGGTTGTTTGACTTTAAGTGTGTTTGGAGCTCATTCTTATAAAGTATTGATACTCTCATCATTCAGCAAATGGATCACACCTCTGTAGTAATTAGCACCATGCATCTTCTGCTTATCATAGTTAATGTGTCATGAAAGAGCTTAGAGTAAGGCATTAAAAACAACTAATGGCATTTGTTTGTCTTACACTGCTGAACAGCAGATAATAAATAATCTAAGACATTTTAATACTGTGCAACAGGTTTAAGGTTGCAACAGGGTTGGTACATATGAAGCTCCCATGTATATCTCAGGCATTCCTTTGGAAGAGTAATATGTTTGTTGAGGATAATTACAATTTAACTAATTGCCAAATTGCCAAAAAGCCATATTATTTATATGAATGCAATGGATCTTAGCTAAAAAGAGAAAAATACCTCCTACCCATTATCAGTCTGCTGTTATTAAACACAACTGACAACCCTCCATATTAAATAATTCTCACCTAAATATGTACTAAGCACATGATTATAGATTGTGAAACATTATCCATGTACTATATTTCTGTACCATAATTTATAATGTGATATTAACCTTAACGATCAGCATTTTATCACCTTAAATACATCTGAGGGGTCTCAAAACAATAACAATGGAGTGGGAAGTATAATAATACTCTTTCAAGCAATTTTAGTGGTCGAGTGCATTTTGTTATAATCATAAAATTTTTCACTGTACTTAATAAGAGTAACAATTCCACTTTTACAGATGTTGAGTATCCCAACTATACAGCTAATTTTGGCTTCAAACAGTTTCTATTAAGAAAGTTTTATCTGGGCTGGAGAGATGGCTTAGCGGTTAAGCGCTTGCCTGTGAAGCCTAAGGACCCCGGTTCGAGGCTTGGTTCCCCAGGTCCCACGTTAGCCAGATGCACAAGGGGGCGCACGCGTCTGGAGTTCGTTTGCAGAGGCTGGAAGTCCTGGCGTGCCCATTCTCTCTCTCCCTCTACCTGTCTTTCTCTCTCTGTCTGTCGCTCTCAAATAAATAAATAAAAAGTTAAAAAAAATATATAAAAAAAATAAAGAAAGAAAGTTTTATCTGGGAATCAAGCTTATCAGGTTGTCTTCATACTTTATGCCTAAGTATCATCAATAAAACTCTGGGATTTCTCACACAGAGGTCTCCAGCATGTTGTCCAATTCTGGCAGTCAACCAAGTCATTGCACAATATGGTAGCTCCTGAGTTGATAGAAATGAGATAAATCAGAAGTTAAATTCAAAAAACATTTCCTAAAATGAAACTTTGTATTCTTTACCTGCCTGTGTAATGGTGAAAGCCGCATTTGCCTCAACATGTACTGTCCAAGTACTGGATTGCCAGAACCACATGTTCCTGTGACAGGAAGTTGCTTTGTTGACTGATACCAATTCCCCCCTCTATGGTGTACATACCTTACAACAGCATCACATGTGTATTGTCTTTGCCCTACAAATTTGTAAATTAAAAAGCCAAAATAATACTGGACATAAAATAAGATCATACAAAAATAAATATATCTGTGAACAAAAGGCAAATGAAACACATATATTTGTCTAGATTAATGGCAAATGGCTCTCTACACTGCTAAATGTAGTGAATATATCCTTTCCAATTAACAGCTAAAGATTTTGGTTTCATGACAGTATTTAGCCACATTAGTTATCATTTTTAAACTTCTCTTGGAAGTCGTTTTTGTAAATAAATACGGGGGTCCACTTCACAATTTGAATCATCAGGTGTCTAATGATATCTGGGATGTCAGCTTGTCATTACATGAAACAAATTCTGAATCAGTATGCATGGGTATGGAAACTTCTGGATAGATAATTTCTTCTGGAACTGAAAAGATGGATACATTTTCCTCAATGACTATAAATCTATAGAAACTTTCTCACAGATTAACAGAACTATTTTCTCATTATCTCACCCTTGCCATGAACATAACTTTGCATACCCATGCACACCACACACACACAACTATGGATATCATGCTATGGGAACAGTCTTTAATAGATGTTTTCCTATTATTTCATGGGCTTATTTAAAACACTTCAATTCCTGTTCTTGGTATGAACTTAGCCTGAGTTGCAATATAAATTTTATCATCGTTCTTTTCATCTATTTAAGCTAGAATCTTCAATCAAAAATTCAATCATTATACTGATGGAGCTATGTTATATGACATATTTTGCACCATACAAATAGCAAAAAAGTGATAAAGTTTCTTTCATTTCAGTGGGCAGAGTAAACATGCACTCAAAATTTGTAAACAGAACTTATTTTTGGAAGAATGAGAAGATATTACATTTGATAGGATGCTTTTGAATTTGAGGTGCTATAGGAGCAGTGGAGTAAAAGAGATTTGGATGTACTAAATATGTATGAGAAGTAGACAGTCATGCAAAGACTTGGGAGAATGGTTTGTTAAGAAGAAAAAAATATTTACTTATATCTTAAAAGAGGTATAACCCCTTCCCTCTCTTCTTCTCTCCCCTGTCCTTCCTTTCTTCCATTTTTGTTTATCTTTTGTCTGAGAATGCCCAGATTCAATACTAGAAAAAAAATTATATTCATGCCAGGTTAAAAAATAAGGGAGTCTGAATTTTGTATGCTTTAAAATGGACAAAATGATAAATGTTATGTAAAGTTACCACAATAAAAAAGAAACAGGCATGGGGTTAATGTAGGAAGTAGAAGAGAGGAGGAATAAGAAAAATCACAGTCCTATATATGTATGAAAAAACTAAACCCATAACTATGCTTGTTAATTTAAAAAAATAATTGGATGTATATATATATATATATATGTGTGTGTGTGTGTGTGTGTGTGTGTGTGTGTGTGTGTGTAGAATAACAGATAAATGGAGGTGGAAAGGCATAAGTGAGGTAAGAGAAAGAGACAAAGTAAAGGAAAGGTGAGGGGAGAGCTACTCAAAACCCAGAAGGGTATAAATAAGCCATATGAAACCTACATTATGGACAATGGAACACCCAGAAGACATAGATTGTTACTAGAAAATTTTCAATGCCAGGGGTGGGATATCTTCCAGTGAATTGTTGGCCAAGGGGGTCCCTAATGCCCCAAAACATTATAGGCTATTGCTGAGGCCCTTGGTTCCTCACCAGGAATAGATGATAAGACCCTATTGCTGAAGACTCCACATACTTGGGCTGCATGGTCACTGAGAAATCATGCAGGAGCTGAGCTAAAATCCTCCTTTGTTTAGACCAACTGACAGGAACAAAAAAAAAGCTATGCTGCATATAATTCAATGGGTGTGATAGAAATCAGCAGTGGAGATACTCAACAGTAAACACTGCAGCCAGGCTAAATGAGCCAATGGGTGCGATACTGGCATGTTTGTTATGGAGGAAACCAACCACTCTCTGATTGGATTGGAGGCCTGCTGCTAGGGAAGGAATACATGCCTGATACGAAAACCTATAACAGGGATAATCATGAGCCCTGGGATTGTAATGTCTGCTGGTGTTTGTCTAAATCTATATATTATGCTCACCAAACTGCTAAGTAAGCACTTCTTCTCTTAATGTTAGTACCAACATATTAATCCTACTCTCACTTTTGTTTGGAAAAACTTCACTTTCAGGTGATGGTGGCCTTGGGTTGATGCAGAAGATACCATGGTGCTGAGAAGAAGTGACAGAAGAGTGCTTAGCACTAAAATATCTCTATGACAACTTTCAAGGCTCAGGTCCATTGTGGAACAGGTGGCATAAAGAATATAAGAGCCATAGGAAAGGTAACACACCTTACAACATCCTCCTCAAGACACAAAATGGCTGGGATATCCAGGACCTCACAGTGCCTGACACTACCTACATAAGACCATAATAACAGGAGGAAAAGATGATGACATCAAAATAAAAGAGAGACTGACTGGGAAGGAAAAGGGTTATGATGGAGAGTGGAGTTTCAATGGGGAAAGTCGGGTGAGGGAGGGAATTATGGGATATTATTTGCAATTAATGAATTTGCCAATAAAAAAGAAATAAAATATTAATTATAATAATAAAAGTATCAGAAAATGGCAAAAAAGATAATTGTCAATATATACATGAAGATGACTATTGTGTTGAGTTAGTGAAGGCTAGCCAATATGTTTGGGGCAGAAATATCCAAGAATCAGTCGGAGAACAATATAAAACACTATAAAAGGAGTCGTTCCAGTCTTGGATCTGAGGCAAGGGCAATGTAAGAGGAGATGAAAACAATTTTAAACTGACCTTAGCAATTTATGCATTTATTCTATTTCCATAAATCACTCAGCAGGTGGCATTTAATCCCTCTGAGGAAAAAAAAAATCTACTCAAATATTTGGTATTGGAATTCTTAAGAGTTGCTTTTTTTTCTTTTCTTCTTTCTTTTTTTTTTTTTTTTTTTGGCGGTGGGGGTGGTTTGGGGCAGGGTCTTAGTTTAGCTCAGGCTGACCTGGAATTCACTGTATAGAAGAGAGCAGTTTCTTGATAGAGCAAAAGAACATGAACTTGATCAGTAGTGGTACTGTGTGGCTAGGGGCTTGCATCCTCTGGATTTATGTCCCATTGCATCCTTAATTCCTTGGAATTGACAGTAAGCCTTCCACTTTTACTCTTCTCTGATAAGAGATACAAACAATAGCTGATGGCCAGGGGTAACATAAATACTTAGGTCACATAATCCAGACCTTTCCTAATAAAAATCATCATGTCAAGATCATATTCCATCTGAAGCAGAATTATCAAACAAAGAAAATGAAGTAAGCTAAAATATACAAAAAAAATATTAAAAGTGGTATCAACAAGATGAAACACCACAGAAAATGAAAAAGATATATGGAAATGATTATAAACATACAGCACTCAATGGATGATAGTAGAAGCTAAACAGGTCAATATTCAAAGTGTGTTTCGGTAGAACATGCTAAAGACTTTTTTTTTGTCTAACATTGGCCAAAATAAAATAAAAAGATAAAAAGGCATAAAATCAATACTTGGTAAAGGATGGAACCAGAATTGTCAGCACTGCAAAAAGAGAAGTTTTAGAAAAATCGAACGTAAAACCAATGATCCATGAATGTCCAACTCCCTGACTCCCTAGCTCCTGTGAGTGAAAAGACAGAGTAGGCCAGAGCTCACAGTTCCTTCCTGACTTCCAAGTTACCTGGTCATAATATAACAAATATAATATAATATACCACTTGAGGAAACTTAATCACAAAAAACACATGACCATTTCAATAGATACAGAGAAGGCCTTGGACAAAATACATCTCATGATCAAAACACTGGAAAGGGGCTAGAGAGATGACTTAGCACTTAAGGTGCTTGCTTACAAAGCCTAAGAATAGAGGTTCAATTTCTTCCCAAATCCCATGGAAGCCGGAAGCCAGATGCACAAAGGCGATGCAAGCATAAGGGTGCACATGCACACTAGGTGGTGCAAGAGTCTGGAGTTAAATTTCAGTGGTGGAGGCCCTGGAGCTCCAATTCTCCCCCACCTCTCTCTCTCTCTCTCATTTTCACTCTTGCTCTCTCGCCAAAAAACAAAAAACCAAAACAAAACAACAAAACCACTGGAGAGAACTGGGCATGGACAGTTTACATCTCAACACAGTAAAAGCTATATATTGGGCATATAAAGACCAAATAATTCTTAGTGGGGAAAGACTAAAGGAGTTCCTGTGGAGATGGGGAATAGGATTGGGGTAACCACTCTCGCCACTGTTCCTCAACACAGTGCTAGAACTCCTAGACCAAGCAATAAAACAGGAGGAAAAAAAAAAAATAAAAGGGGTAGAATTCAGAGAGGAAGAAGTCAAATTAGCCCTATTTGCAGATTACATGATCCTATACATAAGTGACCCTAAAACCTACATCTCAAAATTTCTAAATGTGATAAATTCTTTAGCAAAATGTCCAGATACAAAGTCAACACACAAAAATCAGTAGCCTTTCAATAACAAAGGACAAATAGTCAGAGAAATTAAAAAAAACAAAAAACAAAAAACAGTATGATTGTGCCATTTTCAATGTTCACCCAACCCGGCCAAAATCTTGGAATAACACTAACCAAGGATGTGAAAGACCTATATAATGAGAACATAAAAACACCCTAGAAAGAAATTTAGGAGCACTTGAGAAGATTGAAACGCCTCTCATGCTCCTGAATAAGTAATGTGAATTAGTAATGTGGAAATGGGAATTCTACCGAAAGCATTATGCAGATTTAATGAAAAAATCAATAAAAAATCCAGAATCATTCTTCACAGAGATAGAAAAAACATGATCTCACAATTTATATGGAATGGCAGAGCAAGCCTCAGTTATCTAAACATATCTTTAGAGGAAAACCAAAACAAAAAACAAAAACAACAACAACAAAAACCACCTCTGGATGTATCACCATACCTGAGCTAAAGCTATGCTACAAAGCCATGGTAGCTAAAACGGCATGCTATTGGCATGCAAACATAAATATAGATCAATGGAATAGAATTGAAGACTCAAACCTTAGGACAAATTGCTACAGCTACTTGATCTTTAACAAAGGTGCCAATAACATAGACTGGAGAAAAGACAACATCTTCAACAAAAATGGTGCTGGATAAATTGGACCCCCACATGTAGAAAAATGAAACTAGTCTCATTCTTCTCACCATGTGAAAAAAATTAAGTATATATGGGTTAAAGACCTCAATATAAGACCTCAAACTCTTCAAGTACTAGGACAAAAATTGGAGGAATTCTCCATAATATAGGGGTATATAGGAGTGGGGAGCGACTTCCTGGACAATATCTCAGTAGCCCAGGAAATTGGACAATCTCTCAATGAATGGAATCTCATGAAACTAAAAGGCTTTTGCATAGACAAACATATCATAATCAGAGCCTAAGATTACCCACAGAATAGTAAAAAAAAAAAAAAAAAAAAAATTGCCAGCTATACTACTGACAGAAGACTAATATCTAGAGTTAAAAAAGAATTTTAAATAATTAACAATAAAAGAATCAAATAACCCCCTGAAAAAATGGTGTAAAGAACTCATTACGAGTTCTCAGAGGAAGAAATACAAATGGATAACACAAAATTAAGAAAATGTTCAACATCCTTAACCATCAGGGAAATGGAAAACAACTGTGAGATTCTACCTTACTCCAGCAAGGATGTAAATCATTAAAAAAGCAAATGACAACAAGTGTTGGAGAGAATGTGGGGAAGAGGAACCCTCATTCACTGTTGGTGGGAATGAAAATTTGTACAACCATTATGTCAATCAATATGGAGATTCTTGAAAAGGATGAATATAAAGCTTCCAACAGACCCAGTTATTCCCTAGCGGGCATTTACCATAAATGCCCAATGCTTTGTTTCGAAGATATTTGCTCAACTATATTTATATATGCTCAATTTATAATTTTGGACAAGTGGATAATGAAGTTGTGGTTCATTTACACAATGTACATATACAGCAGTAAGAAAAAAATAATACAACAAAATTTGTAGGAAAATTTATGGACTTGGAGCAATTCAGTGAACACACACTATCACAGAAAGAAGAACATCATATGTTTTCACTCATCTGTAGTTCCTAACCTAGGTCAGCTTGACTTGCTTGCATATGGGATAAGCAACTTGAGGGCCAGACAATAGGGATGGAAGGGTTTCGGAGGAGGGGAACTGGCAAGGGGGGATTCAAAACTGAACCTAAAATAAATTGGTGCTATAGAGACCCATGTACTTGAAGGAAGACTGAAATATATAACCTTCAAGAGGACTACAGGGGAAACTCCCAAAAAGACAGTTGCTAGAGAGGGTGGGATGAAGCCTAACTTTAAAAGAAAAACAAAATACTTTGGCTCTGCATTGTAACTTGCAGTACCAGAAGTTGGTGCTATGCACACTGAGCTAATGATCAAAGAGACCTACCAGGTCCTCTAAACAAGTCAGGCTCCTGTTGAAGAACTTGATTACCCACATGAGGTAAAAGTGAAGACCCTATTGCTGAGTACACCATCTGTTGCTAGCATAGAATACCAACAGTTCTGGCTGGAATCCAGAAGAGTCACTCCCCTCACAGGTAGTATGTCTAATGCTGGAAAGTGTTACATGATCTGCTGGGGGAAAGTGGCCAGCAATGGTATGGGCAAGCCTGGGTCTAAGCTACTCAGAAACAGCCAGCCCGACAAGAAGTACACATCAGTACATTAGTGGCACACAGCCTCGGTGAGTAACTAATGGCTTTCAGATAGGCTAAGAAATCTTGTCAGTGCAAAGTAACCCATATCAGGAGCTGAAAACTAAGTCTGAATCCTGTGGAGACAAAGAATATGGCCTCCAGTGTCAAGCTCCCACTAATCTTTGGCTAAAAGAGGCACTACATCCATCTAACTCTCCCCAAATTAATGATGCTTATCCAGTTTAACCTGCTATGACTTACTCTCTATTGGAGAACCTGTTTGGCTTTTTTAGAAGTAATGAGACCGCAGTGGATAAACTACCCCTTACATCTCAGTCAAGGCCCATGTGAAACCAAAGAGAAAGTGGAAAGATGAGCAAGAGTGCAGCTTCCATAATGAGTCTGACAAGCAGCACCAGGATGAAGGAGGCATTGAGGTTACTCAACACATTCAAAAGCAAAAACCCAGAGGCTCACAGTGAATATTGGGACAGAGGGGACAGAAAGGGTGCAAGAGACACAGGCTGGGATGTCATACCCAGAGGCACTATCTTCTCCACAATAACTGACTACTGCTCCCACAACACATAACCCACAACCCCATGAGGAATACCAGAAACCCCACTGAGGAGAGCTGCATTGTGGAATAGGGACAGGGAGGGAAAAAAAGATGGTTAATTTGAAGAAGTAATGAGGTTATATTTCTCAGATCTAAATTGGTTTTCAAGTTCTCAGGTGGAAATAGCATGGGCAACGGTAATAAGAATAATACTACATATAAACTAATAGTAAATTAAAGATAGTTAAATGTACAGATGACATTCTAGAATCTGAAAATGAGTAAAAATATAATTCATTATATCTAAATTAGAACCTCAATATTATCTCTGAGTATAGAGGCCAGTAGAGTGACACTTTGAAAAAGAAATGAGAGGAAATGACTTTAATACTAAAATTTAATAATCTCACTTATATAAATGTGAGTGTATGGTAAAAATATTTTGGAACACATGTGGCCTTAGAAAAATTTCCCCTTCAAGCCCTATACAGAAAAAGGTTTTGAAGAACTCTGTGAAGAATTTAAAATTGAATCCACAATATTTTACAAGAAACATGTGGTAAATTTGTGTAATCAATTATATTGTTAATATTAATTTTTCTAAAAATTTTATGTCTATTAAAGCAAATATATACATGATCAATCTAAAAATATCAACTCAGATGATCTAAAATTGTAAATATTAACTAAATCATTATCTAAATTAGGAAGTCAGGAATGAAGAGATGAATGAAAGAGTATAATAAAGTACTTGCTTTACTAAGGGCAAAGTATATTTAAATATAAGTAAGGGTGAATACAGTTTATGCTCATGTTTCTTTTCCATTTATTGTCAAGTTTTAGTCCTTGGGATCATAATTCTCTCCCTTTATTTTTTGGCCTCCCTCCCATATCTCATTCACATCACTTCACTTTTCCCAATTAGGTCTCCTCCTAGTTTCATGGGTTTTGTTCCATTTTGTTATGGTTTTGTCTTCCTCTATCACCCATAATGATATTGCTGGTGAAGGTAACAAAAACTGCTGAGAGGTCATGAACACAACAGCTGCTTCATATCCATAAGCTAGTGTTCCAAAATACTCTGATCCCAATTCCCTGGAACTTACATACTTCCTTCTTCAATGTTCTTTGAGCCTTAGTGGGTATGATAAACATTTAGTGAATTTTGAACATTAAAGATATCTCTCATTGTAAAATAAACTATAACGCATACACCATCATAAGGCCTTCTGGTGACAACATTTCATGAAAGAAGGAAAACAAAGGACAATGCTGTGATAAAATTGTTATAAGAGTTTGAATCTAAAATAGAATGATAACTATAGCTATGCCAAGAGACTAAATCTCCATTAATGATCAAATCTCTAAAACTGTATTAGAAATGTAGATACACCATAATACTGCTCAAATGAGAAATATAGAGGAAAGCATCATAAAGTTTTGCAGGAGAAAACATTCATGACATGTACAACTGGCAGTATACTGAAATGGTAATATCAATAACAGAATATATTTTATAAGAAAAATACAGAAAAAAAGTAATAATTATTAAGAATGATAGATGCTCTGTGCCAAAAGATAAATGTTAAATGTAATGTAGGAGAAATACCTATGATAAACATACATCACATAAAACAGCTTAAAATATGTCAAGAAACCACTGGCAGAGCCACATGGAAAGGCAGCTTTGGCAATAGTGACAAATAGATATTTTTGCATATGTCCCACAAATATTAACTAGCAATGGAAAAGTAATCATGGATATGAAACAATAGCAAGGGAATAATAGAGCTAGTATGTGCACACATGAATACTATTCTTAACCCCATTAATGTCAAGCATATGATCAAAGCCATAAAAAGTAGACCACCAGATAAATCCCAGTGAATTAATATTACACAGATGAAAGACAATTATAACATAACTAAAACATGATAAATAAAATGAATTTCAATGACACACTCTAACCAACTGAACTAACCAACCAGATAAGATGAATTTCAAAAAATCCATTAAAATAAAAAGTTATACACAAATAAATATAAGTATTGTAAACCATTTACTGCATGGTTGGAAAAAAGATCAGCAAACACTTCCTAAAATGAGAGAAGAGTTACATTGTGGCAAATATAAAGTGTCTATTGATTAGAAAGTGTAATATTCTTAGTATCATCAACTGCACAACCTGGAGAATTAATAGAGCAAAGCAAGGTCAGAAAGGAAGGGATGACCAGCATTCAAGGAAATCAGTGTAAAGGTTAATGAGCAGAAGTGATTTCACATTCTTTCTGAATAATTTAAATACAGAGAAAATGATGAATTTTGTCACCAATAAAGGAAATCCTGACACAGATTTGGAAACTTTTTTTGAGTGAAATTGCACAGAAAACATGAGAAAACGTGTGTTCTTTTACCTGCAGTTCTTTTATGTTAACACTGCGTATTATCTTGGAAGTACTTCAAAAGGTAATTGAGTTTTTACAGTTGTACCTCTGTGATCACAGAAAATACAAATGTAGACAAAACTGTCTTTCTGTCTTTAATACTTCTATACTTTGGATAGGCAAAAAAAAATATATATGTGAGAAATTAACAGAAGAAAATTATTGTTGAACATGTTTGTAATCCTTACCTATGCCTTTAGCATTTTTGTTTCTTTGTTGCTAGTTTTGAGGCAGTGTCTCAATGCCTTGAAACAGCCTAGAGGCTAGGCTAACCTGAAATTCACTCTGTAACCCTACCTCTGTGATCCTTAATAACTCTGTCTCCTGAGTGTTGAGGTTAAAAGTATCCACTACCACATCTAGATAAATCTGTATTATAAATTCCAACCCATTTAATTCTCTAAGCCATTTCTGAATATGTAATAACTTATCTTTATTTCACAGAAAAGTCAACTTAGGCAAAGACAGATAAGTAACTTATTCCAAGGCAGCATAGATCGTTGTATAGACAGAAAAGCAACGATAGGTTTGCTCTCAATTGAATGATTTTACATTACTGACTTTTGATTTACCCTCAGTCAAGTGATAGATTCAAAGAAGTGCTAGAGAGTAATGCTTTTGTTCTTTAAAAATATCTGTAGGTATTTATTTGAGTGAGTAAGAGAAAGAGAGAGATACAGATAGACAGAGAGAGAGAGAGACAGTGAGCATGGACACATCAGGGCCTATTGCCACTTCAAACAAATGCCAGATGCATGTGCTACTATGCACATCTGTACTTAAGTGGGTCCTGGGGAATTGAACAAAGACCATCACACTTTTCGAGGTAGTGCCTTTAACTGCTAAACCATCTCCCCAGCCTTGATTTTTTTTTTATAATGAAAAAAAGAATATATATATATATAATCTATACTTCAGTATAAAGAAACTTTAATAGTTTTCTTATAAATCTCATGCATCAAGTTGTTATTTTGTAGGAAATAAGTATAATTTTCTCATATTCTTATGTCATCTATATGTATGCGTGTGTGGGGATTCATGTGTGTGGGTGCACATGTGTGTGGAGGGTAGAGGACAACCTTAGGTACTATTCTCAAGGAACATCCTCTGAGATCAATGTTCCTGTGGCCTTAGGGGCTCAAACACACTGTGTACCCTAACAGGGCAGGGTAACATCAGGACTGCTGCCACACTTGGATCTCCTTTGAGAAGTTTGGGTTCATGGATGACACCAAATCTGGCAGATGATCCAATCATATGCCCAGAAACAGTGTGGGAAGAGAACCTGTAGCCCTGGAGATCAACTCAAGGGTGAGGGAGGGAAATGGGAAGGAC
The DNA here is from genome assembly GCF_020740685.1 of Jaculus jaculus. NCBI lineage: Eukaryota > Metazoa > Chordata > Mammalia > Rodentia > Dipodidae > Jaculus > Jaculus jaculus. The sequence goes on along the minus strand of NC_059102.1, from coordinate 185,276,303 downwards.
ATTCCCAAACAGCAAAAACCCAGTCTTCTTCATAAGTCAGTGGTAATCCAGTGGGAACCCCACTCTATTTCCAAGGGAGCTCTTCTATCAATGTACTCTCACTTCCACATTGGTCTTCTTATCTCTATTTCTAACTGGGTGGAGAAGAAGAACCTATATGCCAGCAGATATCACCTCCATCTCAGTTGATATCAGGTCTCTCCTTGGCCTAGAACTCACATAATAATTAAGACTGGCTGGCAAGCATACAACAAGAATCCCCCTGTCTTAGCTTCCCCAACTTTCAGATTACAGGTGCATATCATTACACCTGACATTTCCATGTAGATCCTAGGGATTGAACTCAGGCCTTCATGTGGGCAAAGCAATCTCTTTACTAGCTGTAATATATGCTGGATGATTTGAAGAAACTTACAAATAAGCATTTCACCAAAACTGAACAGTTGCATGGGAACACTAATGGGAAATAGGAAATAAACTTCAATGCAATTAAATTTATAAACATATTTTTGGTACATGATAGGAATAAAAGAATATATATTAATTATGTGAAATAAATGTATAATCTACAAATCCACTACATTTAAAGAATGAACAATAAAAAAGTGGTTAAAAATAAACTAACATAGTATCATGATTGTCATGGTGAACATACACTTGAATAATATGGGAAAGGAGGGCTCAAATATTGCTGAAGAGATCAGAAAAGCATAATCTAAAAGTACTATAAGAAATGAGTAGAATTTTAAGAAAATGAGTGTAACAAAAATATTTATTCTAAGAGAAATGAAAGAAACACCAAGATGGATACAAAGTCAGAATTGTACCCAATTCAGCATGTCTCTCAGACACACTGATTTGAAGTGTAGCACAATAGTATTTACAATACCCTAGTAAAAGAGAATGTAATAGACAGTTTCAGGTTTCTGGGCTGGAATTCCAAGTCAGGCACAGTTTGTAGGCAGAAGAAAGAATTTATTTGAAGCTTACAGGTCCAGGAGAATTTCCATAATGGTGAAGAAGTTGGACGCCTTTCACAGATCCACCCAAAGGGAAAAACAACTACCACTGCACAAGAAAGCACACCCCAGGAACTCAGGCAGATCTCAAGCACATTACATATCTTTAGCTGGGAATTTCATATCTGTCCCCCAAAAACATTAGGGCTAGATTCTCGGATCTACCTATTGTGACACCACGTTACATTTGAATATAATTCCTGAGTCTATTGGGAAATATCTATTCAAACTTCCATAGTGAGACCACACTCATGTAGGTAGAAAGTAAGTCATAAATGCCTTTGCTTTTCTTTGGATAGTAAAAAATGAGTAAGAGACACATAAAAGAGATATTTTAAATTAAAATAATTTTCTGGGGCTGGAGAGATGGCTTAGCGGTTAAGCGCGTGCCTGTGAAGCTTATGGACCCCGGTTCGAGGCTCGGTTCCCCAGGTCCCACGTTAGCCAGATGCACAAGGGGGCGCACGCGTCTGGAGTTCGTTTGCAGAGGCTGGAAGCCCTGGCTCGCCCATTCTCTCTCTCTCCCTCTATCTGTCTTTCTCTCTGTGTCTGTCGCTCTCAAATAAATAAATAAATAATTAAAAAAAATAATTTTCTGTACAAGAGGCAGGGAAGCAAAACACAATGTTGTAGTTACTTTCTCAACTGAATGCAGCAGATAGGAAGAAAGTTTTCATTTTGCCTTATGGTCTCAAAGGAGAGATACATAATGGCAGGGGGTGACATGGTGTGAGCAGAGACAACACCTCTGTAACAAGAGGAGCAAAACAGCAGCAGAATGTGCCAAATTCTGGCAATGAGGTGCTGCCTAAAACCTTCTCCTAGAAAGGCACCACCTCCCAAATTACCGTCAGCTGGGGACCAAGCATTTAAAACAGATAAATTTATGAGGAATATTGGATTCAAAGTATTACACAAATAAATTTAATTAGGGTATTAAATTAAAATAGCTTCAAAAGTACATTATCATAAGAAAAAAACTGAGGAGTTAGGAGCAAGAATGGTACAAAATTATATAATCCAGAAACTAAAAGATAACATGGCATATTGTAAGAGTTTAGGAGAGTTTAACAGTAAACATAGTCTCTAATACTGCGCTATTCACTTGCATTTTGGCTGTGAAATGAGCTTTGCTTTTGAGGAATGAATAAATGGAAATAAGAGGGGGGGGGACAGAGGAGAAAAGAGAGGGCAAGGGAGTAAAGTGGTCAAACTACAAGATTTACTTTTATGAAAATGTCATTCTGAAACCATTACTGTGAACAGTTAACATAGTAAGTATTATTTTTTTTTGTACAAAATGTGCCTCACTCTCTTATTTTCTATCCTTTTCAGAGACTTTAAAAGATGCACGTGTTTGTTCAACCAAACTTTTTTTTATAATCTTCTACTTTAAATATTAGGCTATATTTTTAATAGAATTCCAAATATCCTCATAAGCTTATTGACATTATAAGTTTCTTTCTATTTTAACTGTTGTTAATTATTGCCAAGATTTTTGTTAACTACATATTTAATCATTTCATCTTCCTATATTAGTTATATAATAGAATCAAAGATGATATTTTAGATTTCTTGGTAAGATGGCAGCATTAGAGCCACTCCAAACCAGCCTAGGGAGGGATTTAAGCAAAACCATAGCAAAATACACTCTTTTGAAAAGTAAAGGAGTATAGGTAATTCTTAGACACAGATGAGAAGCAGAAGAGACAAAGATCCACCAAAAAAAGAGGAAAATGGCCAGAATCCTAGTGGGTTACTTGCAGTCCAACCATCCATACAATCCTCACACCCGCCCAACACCACCCCACCAGATGCACCAAGTGGTAACAGCAGCAGAGACCAAACAAGGGTATTTTTGATCCTCGTCAGCGTCATTACAAAGTCAAGAAATCTGAAGGAAAGACAGCTGAGATCAACTAAGGGGCTACTGAAAGGGATACAGGGGGGATTGTGAGAGCAATTCCAGGCTTTCTGCACTCTCCCATTCCCCAACCACCAGAAGCTTGAACCTATGGCAATCAGCCCTGGTGGCAATGCAACCAGCACAGCTGATCATAACTCCAGCCCCACAGCACAACACTGAGGGAACGAGGTGGGCACTCTGCATTTGTGAGATTGGAACCTAGTCCAAAAGGTAACAAGACCAACTGACAAAAACAAACAAAAAAAAAAGACAAGGACATAGGCCTGCATTGAAAGAGCTTGTCTCTCTTTCCATGTCAGGGCAGGTTAGGGTTTACATATTCTTGGTTGGCTTTACCATTTTCAAATAAGCTGTATTTTGGGGTTGAATATTGTTGCCTTTGATGTTTTCATTTTTATAGGGTCTTTGTCTTTTCCTTCTGTCATTATTGGGGGCAGGGTCTGATTCAGATCCAGGCTGACCTGGAATCCAATCCAGAACAGAAATCTCAACCTCCCACCTAACAAGATTAAGGGTATAGAGCAACACATACCCTTAGGGATTTTGGCTTTATAAGACCATCTATTTGTTTTAATCGCCACAATTGCATACCATGTGTTGCTTTTTATTGACTGTGTATGTTATTCAGTTGAAGTTTAGAATTTGCCAGTAAATTGTCCCACCCAGCCCACTAAAACACTTATTTAGCAAGCAAAGTCAACACCTAGGATTACTTCTGTTGGATTGGGATATAAGAGCTACACATAGCACCTTAAATCCATACCATGAAAATAAATAAAGGTGGATTGATACATCTAAGAACACTGCAGATAAACAGAAAACCCAAGCATTAAATCAATTTACTATGCAAAAGTTTCTATATTATGATACAAGAAAGAAAAAGAATCATGATAATACAATCCCACCAGAAATTATAAATCCATCAGAAATGATCATCAATGAGACTGTTTTAGATCTAATGCCTGAGAAAGATTTTAAAAAATAATGATTATATTTATATTCAAAGAAATAAAAGAAGAAATGAAGTGAATCAAAGAAGAAAACAAAGGAATTAAAGAAGATATCAAACTCCTGAAAGAGAATACAGGAAACCAGCTTAATGAAATAAGGAGGTCATTGCAAGACATGAGTAAGAAAATAGAAATAATGAAGAAAAATGAGGCTCAAATTCTAGCTCTGAAGAATACAGTTAGTGAAAGTAAAAAAAGTCTGTGGAAAGTCTCACGAGTAAAATGGATGAAAGTGAGAACAGAATAGCTGAACAAGAAGACCAGGTGGTAGACCTAATACAGTCCAACAAAGAGAAAGACAAGTTAATAGGAAGGCATAAATGGGAATTCCAAGATATTCAGGACACTGTGAAAAGATCAAACATAAGAATTCAGGGTATAGTAGAAGGAGAAGAATTTCAATTCAGATGCTTAATTAGGTGTTTTCAACAAAAATCACAAAGAAAAATTTCCCCAAATTGGAAGAGAAATGCCAATGAAGATGCAAGAAGTTTCTACAACACCAAACAGACAAAACCTGGAAAGAACCTCCCTTGCCATGTTATAATTAAACTACTAAACACACAAGCCAAAGAAAATATACTGAATACAGTTAGAGAGAAAAACAAATCACCTACACAGGCAAGCCCATCAGAAATAACAGCAGATTACTCAACAAAAACTTTAAAAGTCTGAAGGGCTTGGAATGATGTATTCTAAGTTCAGAAACATAACAACTGTTATTCACAATAACTTTATCTTGCAAAGCTATCTATCCAAATTGATGGAGAAACAAGGACATTCCACAACAAAAACAGGCTAAAGGAATTTATGACAATTAAACCAGCTCTACAGAAAATACTTGAAGGAATCCTTCATGCTTAAGAGAAAGAAAAACAAACACAGGAGGATATAGGAAAAAATAAACATACTCAAATAGCAGTCAAAAAAGCAAGTAAAGGGAAAACAGGAGGCACTATAAAATAAAAATGAATGGAGAGGATAAATACATATCTTTCAATGATAACTCTTTTTGTTGTTGTTGTTGTTGTTGTTTGGGTTTTTATTTGCTTTGTTTTGTTTTTTTTCAAGGTACAGTCTCATTGTAGCTCACGCTGTCCTGGAATTCACTATGTAGTCTCAGGGTGGCCTTGAAGTCATGACCATACTCCTACCTCTGTCTCCTGAGGGCTGGGATTAAAGGCATGTGCCACCACACCCAGCCTCAATGACAACCCTTAATATCAATAGCCTCAATGCCCCAACCAAAAGACATAGTTTTGTAGACTGGACTAAAAGGCAATATCCTACCATTTATTGCGTCCAGAAAACTCATCTCTCAATAAAATCTAAACACTGTTTTAGGGTGAAAGAATGGAAAATGGTATTTCAAGCAAATTTCCTAGGAAACAAGCAGGGGATGCTATCCTAATATCTGATAGGATAGACTTCAAACCAACATTAGTGAGGAAAATTAAATAAAGTCATTTTATACTGATTAAAGGAATATTGCAACAGGAGGACATGACAATCCTAAACATGGGGGCTCACAATTTTATATAAAAAAAACAACAACAACAGTATTAGACTTAAGGTCAAAAATAACACCGATTTGAAAATCTGAAAGCAATGGATGATTTCCTTGATTCATATGAGCTACCAAAATTAAAGCAAGATGAGATAAACTATTTAAATAGACCTATAACAAGTACAGAGATCCAAGCAGTTGTAAGTCTCCCAACTAAAAAAATGCCCAGGCCTAGATGGATTCACTGATATATTTTACCAGAACTTCAATGGAAGAACTAACACCACTGCTTCTCATCCTTTTCCGTATAATTGAAAATGAGGAATCCCATTGAATCCCTTCTATGAAGCCAGCATCACCCTGACAACAAAACCAGACAAGGAGAGTACAAAAAAGAAGAAAGAAAGAGAGAAAGAAAGAGAGAGAGAGAGAGAGAGAGAGAGAGAGAGAGAGAGAGAGAGAGAGAGAGAGAAAGAAAGAGAGAAAGAAAGAGAGAAAGAAAGAAAATAAAATTACAGACTAGTCTCCTTCATGAACATAGATGCAAAAATTCTGCACAAAATATTGGCAAGCAGAATGCTAGAATATATCAAAAATATTATTCACCCCAACCAAGTTGGCTTTATCCAGGGTTGCAGAGATGGTGCAACATATGCAAATCAAAAAATGTAATACATATATGATGGCCTGAAGGACAAAAATTACATGATCATCTCAATAGATGTAGAAAAGGCATTCAACAAAATCCAACATCCCCTCATGGTAAAAGTATTACATAAACTGGGAATGGAATTAACATAAACATAAAAAATATTTATGACAAACCTACAGCCAATATAGAAATAAATGGGGAAATAATTGAAGCTTTTACACTAAATTTAACAACAGTGTTCACTATCCCCACTTTTATTAATATAGTACTGGAAGTCTTAGCTATAGCAATAAGGTAAGAGACACTAATAAAAGGGATACAAATTGGAAATGAAGAGAACAAATTATCTTTATTTGCAGATGATATGATTCTATAAATAAAGGACCCTAAAGACTCTACCAGCAAATAGTTGGAGCTGATAAACACTTTTAGCAATATAGTAGGATACAAAATAAGCACACAGAAATCAGTAGCTTTCCTGTATACTAACAACAAACATGCAGAGGATGAAATCAGGAAATCTCTCCCATTCACAATTTCCTCTAAAAAAAAAAATAATAAGAAGAAAGTACCTTGGAATAAACTTAGCCAAGGAAGTAAAGGATCTCTACAATGAGAACTTTAAAACACTGAAGTGGGAAATTGCAGAAGACAAAGTAAATGGAAAGGCATCCCATGTTCTTGGATTGGAAGAATCAATATTGTGAAAATGTCAATCTTACCAAAAGTCATCTACATATTTAATGCAATCCCAAAAAAAATTTCAATGGCATTCTTCACAGAAATAGAAAAAAAAAATCCTGAAATTCATTTGGAAGCACAAAATACCACAAATATCCAAAACAGTTTTGAATAACAAATATAAGGCTGGTGGTATCACCATATCCAGTTTTAAGCTATATTACAAAGCCATAGCAACCAAAACATGTTGGTATTGGCAGAAAGACATACATGTAGATAAAAGGAACAGAGTAAAAAAACAATGAAATAAAATAGAGGACCCAGATAGATTTCAATCCAGGCAGTTTACAACCATCTGGATTTTTACAAAAATATTTATTGGAAGAAAGAAAGCCTCTTCAAAAGTGCTGCTGGTAAAACTGGATATCTATATGTAGAAGGATGGAAATCGATCCTTGCTTTTCTCTGTACACAAGAATCAAATCCAAGTGGATCAGGGACCTTAATATCAGACATAAAACTCCAAAATTCCTAAAAGAAAAGGTAGGGGAAACCCTTCAACATATTGGCATGGCACTGACTTTCTGAATATAACCCCAATACCTCAGGAAATAAAACCACCAAACAACCACTTCTATCTCATTAAATTAAAAAAGCTTTTGTACAGTAAAGAACACTATGAATAGAGCAAAGACACAACCTACAAAATGGGAGAAAATTTTTGCCAGCTACACATCTTACAGAGAATTAATATCCAGAATATACAAAGAACACAAAAAAGAGCAATAAGAAATCAAACAACCCAATTAAAAAATAGGCTATAGAACTAAATAGAGAGTGCTCATTTGAAGAAATGCAGATGGCATATAAACATCTAACAAAGTGTTCTATATCCTTAGCCATCAAGGAAATGCAAATTAAAACAATCCTGACATTCCATCTCTCTCCTGTCAGAATGGGTACCATCAAGAAAATAAATGACAATAAATGTTGGTGAGAGAAGGAAAAAGGAGAACCCTTCTACACTGTTGGTGGGATGTAGTCTGGTACAGCCATTGTGGAAATCAGTGTGGAGGTTCTTGAGGCAGCTAAAGATAGATATACCATATGATCTAGCTATAGCACTCCTAGGCATATATACTAATGACTCTTTTCACTACCTTAGAGATATTTGCTCAACCATTTTTATTGCTTCTCTATTCACAATAGGCAGTAGGTGGAACCAGCCTAGTTGTCCCTGCACAGATAAATGGATAATAATGATGTGGTACATTTACACAATGGAATTCTATTCAGTAGTTAAAGAAAAATGAAATTTACAGGGAAATGGATGGATCTGGAAAGGACTATTCCAAGTGAGGTAACCCATGCTCAGAAACCCAAACATCACTTGTTCTCTCTCATATGTGGTTACTAGCTACAAATGTATAGACTTGTGTGTGAGCTGGAACCAAAAATTGTTAGCAGAGACCAGTAAGTTAGAAAAAGGCTATAAGGGTGGGAGGAGAGGGTAGGACTCAAGGGAATGGTATTGTATATATTTAAGTAGAAAAACAGATTACAGCAAGGGGAAAAGCCTAAGCAAGGCCATGGGAATAAATTATGTAAAATAAGGGTTGGGGGAGGGTCAATCAAAATTCAAAATATTCTGAATAGGACATATGAAAACCTTTTTTTTTTTTTTTTTTTTTTTTTTTTTTTTAATAATGGCACATCCAGAAGCCACAGTTGTTACTAGAAATTTTTCAGTGCCAGGGATGGGATACTTTCCAGTGAGTTGTCAGCCAGGGAGGTCCCTGTTGCCTCAAAAACATTATAGGCTATTTCCAAGACCCTTGGTTTCTCATGAGAAAGAGATGGTAAGACCCTATTGCTGAAGACTTCACATGCCTGAGTGGCAAAGTCTCTGATAAATCAAGCTGGTGCTGAGCAGGAAACCTTTTCCTTGTAGACCAGCCAACTGAAAGCTGGAAAAAGCTGTGCTGTATGAAGCCTTATGGGAGACAAAAGCCATCATCAGTGAAAACAGTGGACAATGGAAGCCTCTAATTTGGTCAGACAGGCCAAATTACTGAACTAGTGCAATAGTGGCATATCTGCTCTAGGGAAAACCAACTGCTCTCTCATTGGACTGGAGGCCCACTCTATGGGAGTGAATATATGCCTGGTACTGAAACCTTAATCAAAAGCTATGCAGGGGAGGTCATTGAGCCTTGGTGGTATAAAGTCTGCTCTTGAATGTGTATGTTATTCTCATCCAATTGCCCTGAAAGCACTACATCTAATGTTCATATTTACATAATGTTACTCTCATTTCTGGTTAGAAAAGCTTCTCTTTTCAGATGGTGATAAACAATTGAATGACCCAAAAGGCAACATTGTGCTGAGAAAAAGGGACAGAGGAGGGCTCAGAACTGACACATCTCTATAATACCCTCTAAGGCTCAGGGTCCTTTGCAGTAGAGGTGGCAGAAAGAATGTAAGAGCCAAAGGAACAGTACCACTCCTTACATGCAACTGTCCAAACAGAAAATGACCTCAATATCCATGACCTCACAGTTCCTAGCAATACCTACACAAGAGTCTTGTAACAGGAGAAAAAGATGATGACATAAAATTAAAAGAGAGACTAATGGAGAGAGGGAGAATATAGGATGGAGAACATAGTTTTGAAAGGGTAAATGGGGAGGGGAGGGAAATATGGCTTATTGTCTGAAAGTATAGAAGTTGTTAATAAAAATGCCAAAAAATATCCAAGACAATGACAATATTTCTTTTTCAAGCTAGAGTACCATTTAAGTGGATAAACTAACAGGACAAAAATGCAAGAGAAATTTTATTGAATTGTAAGTGATTATTGTTGAACTGTTACATCTTGAATATATAATTTCATTTTATATAGCAAGAGTTGAAATTTTGATTTTAGACAAGCGTGGGAGCACAGACCTGCAATCCCAGCACTCTATATATGGATCCAGGATTATCAAGAGTTGAAGGTTATCCTCAGCTACATAAGATTTTCAACCCAGCCTGGGATACAAGGGGCATGTCTCAAAAATATAATAGCAACAACCAAAAGTTCAGCACTATCCCACTTTATTGAATAAGTCTACTTTCATTGAATTTAAAAGCAAAGGATATTCTAGAGTAATACATGCAAATGTTTAAAGAAGGTAGTAAGCTTTGCAGCCAATATTTGCAAAGCACATATCTCTCTGTTTTCTCACTGTAGCTTTGTAAAGAGATTATTGCCAATGGTATTATACTGGTAATAACTGCTTTCATTAATAAGAATTTTTTTTTGCATTGGACTAAACTTGGGGAAATTGTTGTGCAAATAAATTTGCAAGTTAATTATTTCAGGAAATAAAAACAACATAAACAGTTAATGCTAGTAATTTGGTTTTGAAAATGGTTATATACTCATTTCCAAGCTTTTTTTTCCAACTCCATTCTTCTAAGGAGCTCTTCCTGTGATATAGTGTATATAAAACATATTAAATGATATAGACAAAATGTAGGTCAGACATTGATGTTCTTTTTTTTGTTTTGCTTCAGTTAGTTATTCCTAAAAATAAGTCTGTGTTACAACTTGAAGTGTTTGCTACAGTTTAGATAAGACCAGATCAATGAAGTCTGTATGGGAACACACAGTGCAAGTCAATACAGAAAAATACACAGTATCATCTAGGAAGAGAAAAAGAGACTTTATTTGGAATTATTTTAGTTAAACAGCATTCTGTGTTTTTACTTGTACCCTTTTTCTTTCTCTATTGAACAACATTAGTTCACTTTTCTACCTATTGTATTCTACATACTTTGAAAAATGTTTTCCTTTCTAAATGTGTAGTCACTTATCTACTGCCTTATACTCTCAAAGCAAACAATAATGTATATTTATGAGGCAAATTCACAATACTTCAGTGAATGTGTGTTTTACTTATCCAAAGGATTCAGAGTGTCCTGTACTGGATGTGAGGTTCACTTGAATAGACTATCTTATCTATTGTAACAATGTCATATGTCTGATGATAGTGAAATTTATGTCTTGATCCACATGGTACTATCATTGTCTACTTCTTCTAGCAGAGATCAGGTTAATTTTCTGTAATTATACTTGAAGGCTCATCTATTGGATCAGTGTGATTTTTAGGCTATGAGAGTATATAAATGCAACTTAGAAATATTTGTTTTATTGACCCCTTTAATCACTATTTAATGTTCATCTTAATATAACTTTGTAAGTTAGTTGTTCTAAAAGGTACTTTCTGATATTGCCATTATTGAATCATATTTTCTATGATTTTAAATTTAACCTGCCTATATAATCAATGTTTTCTATCAATTAAAAATCTTTCTGACTTATTTTGTTTTATTGTTGTTTTATGCTTTGTTTTGAAATAAAGATTCATATAGCTAAGGATGCCTAAAATTTGCTATGTAGTAAGATTGGGCTTGAATTCCTAATCCATCTACCTCCACCTCCTAAGTGGTAAAATAAAGACATGTTTCACAAAATCTTGCTGGAGGAAAATGTGTAGGTAAGAATTTTCATTTATATCAATTTCAGTAGTACTTTTGCATTTGCAATTTTTTTTCTCTTACTTTTTCAAGGCAGGGTCTCACTCTAGCATAGGCTCACCTGGAATTCATTATGTACACTCAGGCTGTCCTTGAACTCATAGCAATACTCTTACCTCTGCCTCCCAAATCCTGGGATTAAATGCATGCATCACCACATGAGGAAACACAAATAAATCTGTTTCCACTAGATTTATTCTAAGGGAAATTGTTAAAGAAACTTTTGTGGAACAAAAAGAAAATGTAGCAGTCATCATTGCTGGGACACAGCACCTAACCAGAAGCAGCTTATGGAAGAAAAGTATTTATTTTGCCTGACAGTTCCATGGAGTTTCTACATAGTGGGTAAAGCATCAGAGCAGACAGCTTAAAGCACATCCTCTCAGTGTCAGGAAGGATGTCATGGTATTTGGGTTTGGAGCTGGGTTATATTTCCCCATAGCATGCCTCCCATAACACACCTCCACTAGCAAGGATTCACTTCCCAAAGACCTCATAACCTTCTCCAATTGCCACCAGCTTGGAACCCAGTAATCAAAAATATATTATCCAATAGGGCACACTAACATTGAAACCACCACAGAAATGCTACAAAAATAGTGGACTGTTAAGAATCACAACAAAAATTGGCATTATATGTACATTTTACTTCTTTTGGCATTCTAAACTGAATTTCATGCTTGTAATAGAAATCAACACTTTTTGATATAGTTTTTTTTAGTTTTTCAAGGTAGGATTTCATTCTAGCCCAGGCTGACCTAGAATTATGTAGTCTCAAGCTGGTCTGAAACTCACAGTGATCTTCCTACCTACTTCTACCTTCTGAGTGCTACGATTAATGTTATGCACCACCACACCCAGCTCCTTATAGTTTTAAGCATATGAAATGGAATTATTTCAAATAAGTTATAAATATAGAACGTTAAGGGGGGTAGAAGGAGGTAAGATTTCTACAGCTTATAAAAACTGGGCTGGAGAGATTTCTTAGCAGTTAAGGTGCAGGCCTATGAAGCCTAAGGACCCAGATTTGATTCCCTAGGTCCCATGTAAGCCAGACGCCCAAGGTGGCACATGCCTATGGAGTTCGTTTGCAGTGGCTAGAGGTCCTGGGTGCCTATTTGCACTCTCTCTCCCTCTCTGTCTTAAATAAATAAGCTACTAAAATGATAGCATTAATAGACTAAGATAAGAAACACATAGATGATATAATGTCTAGAAAAACAATAATTATACAAAGATACATTTAAAAGTAATATAGGCAAAAATACTATTTCTGGGTTTGGGGATTGCTCAATGGTTAATGTACTTGGTGGCAAAGTCTGCAAAACCAGTACCTCAGTACCTACATAAGCTAGATGCATATAAAATTCCATGCATCTGCAGCTCATTTGCAGTGTGGCAAGAGTCTCTGGCATACCCATGTTCTTCTTCTCTCAAGAAGTAAAAATAGGGGCTGGAGGGATGGCTTAGTGGTTAAGCGCTTGCCTGTGAAGCCTAAGGACCCTGGTTCGAGGCTTGATTCCCCAGGACCCACGTTAGCCAGATGCACAAGGGGGGGGGGGCGCACGCGTCTAGAGTTCATTTGCAGTGGCTGGAGGCCCAGGCGTGCCCATCCTCTCTCTCTCTCTCTCTCTCTCTCTCTCTCTCTCTCTCTCTCTCTCTCTCTCTCTCTGCCTCCTTCCCTGTCTGTCACTCTCAACTAAATAAAAAAAAAAAAATTTTAAAAAAAGGAAAAATATTTTTAAAATACTGTGGTACTTTGAATAGATGCCCCCTTGAAAGTTTCAGGAATGTTATTAAAATTGTAATTTGGATTTCCAGCCTCCTGGCTGAGGAGGTGTCCTATGGGTGGTTCCTGGGGTCTAAACCTAAGGTGGGGGGGTGGGTGGATCTAGAATTCCAGTCTAACGATATGCAAAATGCTTGAGTTTTCCTGAGGTTCCCGAAGTGTGCTTGCTTATGGTGTGGCATGTGCCTTTTACTCTATGTGTTTAACCTGTGAAGCAGATCAACTTCTTCTGCCATCATGTAATTGCCCTCCGATCCCTTCCTCCCATAAACTTGTATCTGATCTGGAAGCTCACCCCAGCAGCATGTGACTGTCTACTACAAATACTATTTCTTAAAAGATGTTAAAATAGCTGGATGTGGTGGCACACACGTTTAATCGCAGCACTTGGGAGGCAGAGGTAGGAGGATCGCCATGAGTGTGAGGCCAGCCTGGGGCTACATAGTGAATTCCAGGTCAGCTTGGGATACACCAATACCCTATCTTGAAAAACAAACCAAAAGAAGACAACAAAAGAAATATGTTCAAATATCCTTAAAGAAGGAAGAATAAATGGAATAAAATGGTAGATTTACATTCTTAAATGTCAATATTGAGAATATATTTTTCTTGTTTACAATACCAATTAATACACAATTAACAGGATATAAGAATAAATGAATCAAATATAATAACCCTAAGAAACAAACACTTTTTATATGTAAGTTAAGAATGACAGGGTACAAAGCAGTTATGCATCATGTAAGTACTCAGAAGCAGAGGTGATGACATTAATATCAGCTAATGCAGATTTCAGAACAAAGAAGGTTGCCAGAGACAGAATGGTCTGTAATTTACAGACATAACTGTCAACATACCAAATAAATTTATCCAGAATGTTCATCTTCCAAACAAAGATGTAAAATGTTTCTAGTTTATAGAGCCAACAATAAAAATGCAAAAAATCTATAATTGAATCGGACCCAATATTCTATTGTCATAATCTATAGAAATTGGCTAAGATTCAGTTGTTATTTTTTTCTAGCAGATTCCCAGTGACATTAGTTTTAGTTGTTCTTTTCTAAACGTTTTACACAAACATGAGGTCATGTGTGTGCATGCACATGTGTTTATGGGTCTTCTCCAGACTACTCCACTCACTAAACCTTCCATTGTCAGTGCTGGGATTTTAAATTCTAATCTTTCTATTTGTCTTTCTCCTTTGTCATCATCCATCAACCAACAGGATATTGTTGAAACTTACATCAAATTTTACCTAACAAAGATACAATATATGCACATTTTATGTTTACAGAAATCATTTGAGAACTAATTTTATCCTGTGCCATAAATAATCTCAGTGATTTTACAATAAATGAACTTGCACACAAGATGCTCTTAGGCCAGAATTAATTTAACCTGAAAATGAATAGAAAGAATAGTAACAGGAAAATTACCAAGTACGTGAAAATGAACTCATTTTTAAACACAACATATAGGTTAAACACAAAATCCAAATAAAAGTTTAACATAAACTGCAATGAATAAATGTAAAGGCATATCAGATCAAAATTATAGGGCACAGTTATATTAGCAGTGAGAAAATAGAGGTGTACAAACACATAATACATTGGAAAATGAAAAAGTCTAAAATCGATAATCTGTTCATGATCTCAAAAATTAACAAACTAAAATATATAGAAAGAAATAATAAATATTTGAACATATTTTTTTTTAATTTTTATTTATTTATTTGAGAGCGACAGACACAGAGAAAAAGACAGATAGAGGAAGAGAGAGAGAATGGGCGCGCCAGAGCTTCCAGCCTCTGCAAATGAACTCCAGACGCATGCGCCCCCTTGTGCATCTGGCTAACGTGGGACCTGGGGAACCGAGCCTCGAACCGGGGTCCTTAGGCTTCACAGGCAAGCGCTTAACTGCTAAGCCATCTCTCCAGCCCGATAATTTAATGTAATTAAAAGAGCAGTGATATCCGATGAATGAAACCAAACTATTTATCATAAAATGAATAATAAATCATAGTGATATAATTTTGCAGGAGAGGAAAACAATTCAAAGAATTGATAATGCAGAACATTAGTTCCTGTTTTGTTAGGTGAGTTTATTTCCAGAGAATCATAATTATCAGCATGTAGTGAGCTGGTGGAATTTAAGGAGCAAATGATAGCCAGTTAAACAATTAGAAAGTAAAGAAAAAGTTAAAAGATAAGATTAAGAAATGTAAAAGTAAAGGTTGTTGTGTTGAAAATAAAATAGACTCATTATGTAGGCATTCTTCCCCCACCCTAGTGTTTATAAATACTGCTGGAAAAGGCAGAAACTAGAGGTTCTTTGAGCAATAAGCCCTTCATAAGAACCTTTTTTTTAAGATAATCAACAACATTAAAACCTACAATTCTAAAGATACTTTCATCTATGTTTTCATATATGAACAGAAGTTACCTTCTCTAGCAGTTTCTATTTTCCTGCTTTCTTCTAATTCTGTCATGTTAAAGGAGCTATGCAATATATAGATTCAGATTAATTGGTGAATGAAATAGAAGAATTTTAATACAGAAGCTCTTGTTTATTTGGAGAGAAAAGTATTTTATATTAAGTGTATGGCAATTTCTTCTAGCCAAGAACTTTGATGGAAGGGCAATCAGGAGAAAGCTATGAGGCAAGGAGAAACAGACCCCATTACAAATTGTTTGCCTGCCGGCCAAGTTGTGAGGGTACAAACAACACCAAGAGATGCTTCTGGTTTTCCAGTTAATTTATTTCTGTACTGTGCTATAATCCCTTCTGGCAAAACTTCATGAAAAAACTAAATTTAATGATGTTCTTGTATTAGCTGTGAGTGGAGAATAATAAATGGGAACAGTGTCCGTGTTTCAAAACGAATGGTTCAGAGAGAGCTTGGGGCAATTTGTAATTTGGGGTTGTAGCAGGCTTTGCAAAAGTAACTAGAGAGAGGGCTGGGTGTGCCTGTTGAAATTATACTTGTTGGAGGCTGTGCAGAGAATGTATGTCATCTACTCTAAGCCCTTCCAGGAGCAGTCTGACTAAGACTTAGTTTCCTGTAATCAAGGAGGAGTAGTCAATCCTATATTTGTTGACGTGATGGTGCTTCTGAAAGAAAGGTAACTTCTGAAGGCCTTTGATTTAAGAATATGTTGAAAATTAAAGAATTCCCAAGTTCTAACAGGTGTGGTGGTACACACCTTTAATCCCAGCACTCAAGAGGCCGAGGTAGGAGAACCACCATGAATTCCAGGCCACCCTGAGAATACATAGTGAAATCTAGGTCAGCCTGAGCTAGAGTGACACCTTACCTTGAAAAATAAACAAACAAAAGAAAAAAGAAAAAAGAAATACCAAGTTTAAACAAGCCTAGAAATATACTTCTCCAAAATCGTTTGTGGCATGATTAAACTCAATCCTAATGCCTTCATATTTTGTCACATTCTAGGGAGATTCACATAATCTATGGAGGAAATAACAGTTTGCCATTTTTATAATTTCTACATTACTAAATTATGATGTAAACTTTTCTTCACAAATAAGTATATTTGGATTCATTATTAAAATTTCCTTAATATGAAGAGAGGTCTTTCTAAAATTCTTCATAATTAGAGAAAATATGAATCTGATATGTTTATAGCTAACAGCATTTAAAATATACAGTATTAAGTGCCTGACTAGCTTAGTCAGTAAAGCATGAGACTTTTAAAATGTTCAATTTTATTTAAGGATGCTCTGGAATTTCACATCCTCTTGTATCTCCCCCAAATGCTGGGATTACAGGTATGTGCCATTATATCCTTTTTATTTGGTGCTAGGGATAAGAACTAGGGCTTTGAGCACGTTAGACAAGCTTATGTGGTACTAGGGATTGAGCTGAAAACCTCATGTATCCCATACAAGCGATCTACCAACTGAGCTATTTCCTCAACCTATGAATTTTATTAGTTTGATGTTAAATCTATTTTTCTGCATCTAAGATTATATATATTTTTTAAAAAATCCATTCAGTCTAAATGATACTCAATGGATTTTAGTATCCCTACCCACCGACATGAAGCACTGAAATTAAGTGCTACACAATCTCAAGAAATTCACAATAATACCTCTTCAGAGAGATTCTTTTTGAACCTGAGGGTAAAAGCATTTTAGTAAAACAGATGGTATAATGAAGAGAATGCCAAAATCTGCAGCAAACACAGTATTGCTATCCGTTACAGTATACTATAATAATGAGTTGTATAAATGGATGCTTATAAAAGCTATACTTTATAAAAATTATACTTTAGGGAGCTTTTAAAGCAAGAATTTGCTGTTAAATAGCTTCAGTTTGTGAGACAATTCCAGAAACTAAATCCATTAACTCATTTATTCCATAAATACTTCAGAATTGTGTGTGTGTGTGTGTGTGTGTGTGTGTGTGTGTGTGTGTGTGTGTGTGTTTGTCTTGTGTTAGTAACTAAATAGCTATCTTGGGCAAACCATATATGGGATTGACCATTCTGAAGGGTATTGCCTCATAAGTTAGACAGATATTGAATAACTGCTCAGCATCAACATATAAAATTACAAAGTGATACATGTTTTGCGGGAAAAATTGCTGGATGCTACTGGTGCTGATGAGAGGGTATCTCTGTCCATTAGGGCTATATTAAGAAGATACATTTGATTGGCTAACATTTAAACAGAAATTTAATTATCATTTTTACAGAAGATAAATGTCCATGATTATGACTTTGCTAGATCTAAGTGTCTGGGGTGAACACCTGTCTTCGTTTCTAAGATGGTACCATGCATTTTTGAACTATTTTTTCTTTAAAATTTGTAATTATGTTTCCCATTTTTGACATTTTCATACATGCATTTTGATTTGTTTACCACCCTCAATTACTTTCTTTCCCTTCCTCCTATTAACATTTTTATTCTTTTCCACTAATCCCCAGCTTACTTTCTTGCCACCTTTAAAAAATAAAACACACTGAGTTAAATTAGGTTTCATGGCATGCTTGTGAGTGGAAGGTTATTTACTGTAGAACAGGTAACTTACCAGTATCTACACCACTGATGAGCCTGACTTCTCGTCTCCCAGTAACTGATAAACTGTACTTCCCCTCTACAGGCAACAATTAGCTTCCATTAGGTAGTATTAGAGGTCTGGGTTATTATGTGACATTTCCCATCTATGAACAAGGATTGATAGGTTCAGCCTTGTGCTATAAAACCATAGCTGTTGTGAGTTCACGAATG
The DNA here is from genome assembly GCF_020740685.1 of Jaculus jaculus. NCBI lineage: Eukaryota > Metazoa > Chordata > Mammalia > Rodentia > Dipodidae > Jaculus > Jaculus jaculus. The sequence goes on along the minus strand of NC_059102.1, from coordinate 185,257,887 downwards.
TGAAGGCTAAGTTGCACCCAGATGAAAACATCACTTTGTCTTCTTCACTTAATAGTTGCCTATAGGAAGCTATTCCACTTAACCATATCACATTTATCATTTACTTTCTGCATATAGATTTTGTGGAATATATTCAGATCAAGCCTTACATTGCTCCTTTTGGGATAAGATTTCAGGACTTTAAGACTATATTTTAATAGATGAATCTCTCTTCTTGTCTTTGTCTTCTATGTACATGAGTGCATGTTTTAATACTTCTTTCTCTTCTCTTTCTGCCCTCACTTTAAAGCTAAGAGACAGCATACAATTATGTAATCTACTGCATTTTAAAGCAGTCATTGCTTAAACTCTTGTAATAGAAGCTTATGGTCTTATTTCATATTTTATGAAACCTAGCTCAACATTAATTAAGTTAAATTTACTGAGTCTTATTTTTTCACTGTCCATCCTGTCACAGATATTTCTCCATTTGAGTTGAGTTGCTTTGTCAGAGACATGAAGGAAGTGTTTCACCAAATCTAATTGTGCTTGTCAGAAGAAAATTGTATTGTCACTACAAAAATTGTCAGAACAAATTAAGTCATAGGGAATGTGGTAACTCATTTGAGAAATCATGTTTTACAATTTGTTTCATTTCTTGTGACTTAACATACTTGTAAAAAAGGGAATAAAAAATTTACTGTCTTTAGAAGCAATTGATCACCAGGAGGAATGTCAGCTTTGTAAAAAGCTCTCCTTAGCTAAACGATACCTATTCCCAGATACAAAAACAAACAAATGAACAGTGTATTAAAGATTGATATAAAATTTATGATCTTTGCCTGCTATAGCAATGTCTTAGTAATGTGATTTCTTTATAAGATATGTTTAATCTCTCTGCTAAGAAAGGTTATGAGATAATATAGTTGGATGTTTAACACTGTCCCTCACTACAATTTCTACATGTACACACATCACAGTACAGGAGAATGTGTGCCAAAAAGGGGCAGCTCAATTTTAAAGCGTAAGTCATTTTTTATTCCAGAGTACACATCAATATTATAAGAAAATCTAAGACAAAACCAGCATTCAGTTTTCCTTCAAATGTTCTACCTTTTAATTCTGGTATTCATTGCTTTAAGTAAGAAAAGTTTAAAGGGATAAAAAGCCAAAAGGAGCATGTAAAATATGAATTTGGAGACAGAAAAGATGGATGGAAGTTCTGTCTTTTATACTTACCAACCTTACCAATTCCACAATATATAAAGTGAGAATATCAAAGGAAGTGACAATTATACCCTAATAAATATAAACCTTCTCTGAGCCTCAAAAACAAAAGTAATGTTTATCCTTCAGCGTTAGGGTATGTATTGAATAAAATAAAACATGTTAAGGTGCCAAGAACAATGAATGTGCACTGTAAGAATGAAAAAGCATGTTTTTATAGTCAAGGGAATTATTTTCTGAAGAAATATTGATCATAACTAACATACTTGAAAACATCAAAATCTGGAGATTATGATGGCAATATGTTTAAAGAACAATCTTGATCAAAGTATCAATTATTTTCAAAGTATAGACATGGTGTTATCTTTCCTGAGTATTTGATTATGAAAAGGGTAAAATATACAAAAATGTTGAATTCCATACTAGGAAGTTTCATATCCTTAATTGTACTATTAATAGTACACTATCTTATCCCATATTTATGGATTTTCTCTATCTATGCATCTTTACTTTGGATACACTTCAAAATACATTTGAAAAGTTAAAATTCACTTGAGGATGTCAGAATTTACATTACAATAGCAGACACTATTTCTTCATACTAAAGCTGAGTTGCAATAAAATGTCCAATGTAAGCATATCCTCAGTGAAATTGTAATATATATTATCCTTTCTACCCCAAACTCAACAGAACTACCATTACCATCTTCTTTAGAAGAAAAGCATTGTGCTTTACTAAATATGGTCAATTACCTGATAATTTCAAATTGAATAATTGCACACTGTTAAAAACACACTGACAACATAAGGAAAATAATTTCACAAGATGAACCTGGCTTAGTGGCTCATGTCTACCTCCCAGTACTTGTGCATCTGTGGCAAAGGATCACCACTAATTGATGGCTAGTGGGATACATAGTGAGCTCCAGGCTAACTGGGGCTACCAAGTGACATGCTACCTCAAACAGAAGTCAACAAGATGACTATAAATTTAGCATGACAAGTGGAGATGACAGGGAGCTTCAAATTATTGCAAAAAGGAGGCTATGGTGGTACTGACAAGATAGATCAGCCAGGAAAGTGACTGCCATGCAGGCATGAGTATCTGAGTTTTATTCCCAGCAGTGCCCACATAACAAAAGCCAAGTGTTGTAATACTAGCCTGTAATTCTGGCACTTAGGAGACAGATTCCTGAGGCTTGCTGAAGAATCATTCTCACCTAATTTGAGAACACCAGGGCACTGAGAACTCCTGTCACAAAAAAAAGAAGATGGTGCCTTAGGAAAAATATTGGACATTATCCTTTACCTTCACACCTGTGTGTACAAACAATCATATGCACCAGCATATGCGCATATACACACATACACATGGTGCACCCATATGCATAAGATCATGTGTGTGCACACGCACACACACACACACACACACACACACACACACACTCACATACAAATATACACAGATTAAACTTGAAAAACAAAAGATCATGTCAAAGATAAGCAAAGATTTAAAAGATGCTCAAAACCCAAGTATCATGACCAAACATAAGAAATAGAGATGATTGTAAGACCAAGAAAATGATTTCAAGGAACAGAAAATCATTATATATGTATTTGTATAACCAAGGACAAAATGTACTTATATTCATGTGCTCATGAAGTATTAGTTTAATTCTAAAGGTAAATATTTTGATTTTACTATGAAGGAATATGGTTAGCCACAATTTTAAGTATAGTTGTGTCACAACGCTGTGCTGAGCACCCAACCAAACATAGCTTATGTAAGGAATGGGATTATTTCAGTTTATAGAGTCAAGGGAAGCTCCATCAATGGCAGAAGCAGCTGGTACCCATACATCTAAGCAAAGGAAAACCAGCACCAGCCAATGAACACCAAAATGCAACAAGCACAAACCAGCAGGACTCCCAGAGCACAAACCTCTCTACACAACTTTGGGCTGGAATTCAGATCTGCCCCAAATACACATTTGGTCTGGACTCCAAGATCTGACCCCAGTGGCACCTCCTCCAGCCAGGCACAAGTGACAAGTTTTAATAAAATATCTGCATCTTTGGGAACATATGTTCAATCGATCACAATAATTGATCATAAAATTGGGATCAGACATGAGTTATACATGTTCTATAGTAGATGATGAACCATTATCTAAAAAGGAAAATAAATGCTTTTTGTGGTATGGAGCTTATAAAAATGTAAGCATATTTTCTACTCCTCATTCAGAGTTCTTCAAATGTAATTATTCTTCTTATCTAATTATTATTCACAGCTTTCTAAAAATTGTTGCATACCTAAAGCATGTGTGTTGATGTATGCCTGTAATACCAGAGCTGGAGAAACAGACATGTTAACCCTGAACCTCACTGGCTTGTTAGTCTAGCCAAACTGGTGAGTTCTGAGTACAGTGAGAAAGATGTTATTATAAAAAATAAGGTAGATAATGAGGAAAAACATAACTAATATACAAGAGTTAGAGAGGAGAGAGAGAGGGGGAGAGGGGAGGGAGGGAGGGAAGATGTACAAGATTTAGGTTAGTTTTGATGCTAGCCTCTCCAGTGTCTTGTGTTTCAGGTGTTTCCTGTAAGGATCTAGTGAAGGTTCAGCCATTTGGTCTGCCTTTTAGGAAGTAGAATTTTATGGTACCATTGCCGTTTGGGTCCACATTAGTGTTTCCCACCCCTTGGATGCCCTCTCCTCCCTCCCCATCCATCCTAGTGTCTAGTCCATGAGGTGCTTCCTGGGTATGTAAGGTACCTTGGATAGATTCAGGTTAGGTGTTGTAGATGAGTGAGACTATGTGTAGATTTTTTTTTCTGTGATTGGGTAAGTGCACTGAGAATGACCTGTTACAGGTTCAACCATTTTTTCCTCAAATTTCTTTGTGTTGTTTTTTCTTACTGCTGTATAGAATTCCATCGTGTAGATATACCACATCTTCATTATCCATTCTTCTAATGATGGACATCTGGGTTGATTTCAGCTTTTAGCTATTACGAATTGAGCCACTACAAACATGGTTGAGCAAATCCCTCTGGCCTGTGATTTGAAGGTTTTAGGGTAGATGCCCAGTAAGGGAATAACTGGGTCTGTTGGTATCTCTATAGTCGGCTTTTTCAGGAGTCTCCATATTGCTCTCCAAAGTGGTTGTACCATCCTACATTCCCACCAACAGTGGATGAGTGTTCCTACTTCTCCACATCCTTGCCAGCATTTAAGTTTTGATGTTTGCTGTCCTTGTTGGGGTAAGGTGGAATCTCATAGTTGTTTTAATTTGCATTTCTCTGATGATTAGGGATGAAGAACATTTTCTTAAGTGTGTGTTTTCCATTTGTGTTTCTTCCTCTGTGAACTGCCTGTTCAGCTCTTTGCCCCATTTTGTGAGTGGGGTGTTTGACTTCATACTGTTTAGATTTTTGAGTTCTTTGTAGATTCTAGAGATTAGGCCTCTATCAGTTGGATAACCCACAAATATTTTCTCCCATTCTGTGGGTAATCTATTGGCTTTGCTTACTGTATGCTTGTCTGTAAAGAAACTCTTCAGCTTCATATGATCCCATTGGTTGAGTGACTGTTTAAGATCATGAGCTACTGGAGTTTTGTTCAGGATGTCTTTTTCCATTCCTATATCATGGAAAGTACTTCCTAAATGTTCTTCCAGTAGTATTCGAGTTTCTGGGCTTATATTGAGGTCTTTGATCCATTTGGATTTGAGTTTAGTGAATAGGGAAATGTGTGGAACAAGTTTCAGTTTTCTGCATGTGGTTATCCAGTTTGTCCAGCACCATTTGTTGAAAATGCTGTCTTTTTTCCAGCCTATATTTTTCAGGCCTTTGTTGAATATCAAGTAGCTATAGTTGCTTGACCCAAAATCCGGGTCCTCAAGTCTATTCCATTGGTCTATACTCCTGTTTTTATGCCAGTACCATGCTGTTTTTATTACTATGGCTTTGTAGTATAGCTTATCAGGTATGGTGATGCCACCAGAGGTATTTCTTTTGCTGAGGATATGTTTGGATATGCGAGGCCTTCTGTTTTTCCATATCAAATTTGAGATCATTTTTTTCTATCTCTGTGAAGAACACTGTAGGGATTTTAATTGGAATTGTATTAAATCTATATATTGCCTTTGGTAGGATTGTCATCTTCACAATGTTAATTCTGCCTATCCAGGAGCATGGGAAGTCTTTCCATCTTCTCAAGTCCTCCTCAATTTCTTTATTGAGAGTTTTTATATTTTTGTTGTATAGATCTTTTACTTACTCGGTTAATGTTATTCCAAGGTATTTTTGTTGTTGTTGTTGTTGCTATTGAAAATGGGACTATGTCCCTTATTTCTTTTTCTGTATTTTTGTCATTTGCATACAGAAATGCTACCAATTTTTGTGCATTGATTTTGTGTACTGCTACTTTGCTATAGGAGTTAATCACCTTCAGGAGTTTTGGGATGGAGTCTCTCGGGTCTCTTACACATACAATCATGTCATCAGCGAATAGACCTAACTTAACTTCTTCCTTTCCAAATTGTCTACCTTTTATTTCCTTCTCCTGTCTTATTGCTTGAGCTAGGACTTCTAGAACTATATTGAAAAGCAGAGGTGAGAGAGGATATCCATGTCTTGTTCCTGATCTTAGTGGGAATTCCTCCAATCTCTCTCCATTAAGTATTATTTAGGCCTTTGGAGCTTTGTATATTGCCTTTATGATATTAAGATGTGAACCAGCCATGCTGATTCTCTCCAATGTTTTGATCATGAAGTGATGTTGTGTCTTGTCAAAGGCCTTTTCTGCATCTATAGAAATGATCATGTGGTTTTTATGTTTAAGCTTGTTTATGTGGTGTATTACATTGACAGGTTTTCATATTTTGAACCACTCTTGTGTTCCTGGGATAAATCCCACTTGGTCAAGGTGGATCATGCTTTTTATGTGTTCTTAGATTCAGTTTGTGAGTATTTTGTTCAGGATCTTTGCATCTATGTTCATTAAGGAAATAAGCAAGTAGTTTTCTTTTCTTGTGGCATCTCTGCCTGGTTTTGGGACTAGGGTGATACTAGCTTCATAGAAGGAGTTGGGTAGCTTTCCCTGTTCTTCAATTGTGTGGCACAGTTTTAGGAAGATTGGAGTGACCTGTAACCCCCACTACCAGCATGGGGCTATCATCCACAATGAGCTTTTGATCAGAGAAATCTACAAGGTTTCCCAAAACAATGACAGACTTCTGTCAGAGTACTTGATTGACCCACCAAAGGTCAGTGGTAAGATCCTATTGCTGAAGACTCCATACACAGCTGACACATAAAATGGAACGGCATGACTGGAAGCCAGGAGAGAGTCAGTCCCTAGATAGCCGGCGTGTCTAGTGCCAGAAAGTGCTACATGGGCGACTGGGGGAAATGACCAATATCTGTCCAAGCAACTCATGGTCTAACCTAATTAGCAACAAATAACCTGGTGTGATGCCCACACAAGTGCAATGATGGCACACAGCCATGGTGGGGAACCAACTGCTCTTGATTTGGCTAACTGATCCCCTCAGTCTTACAAGACCCATAGCTGGAGGTGGGAAACAAGTCAGAACCATATCCAAACATAAGCCCACCCTCCAATATCAACCTACCATAAATCATGGGGTACAAGAGGGCCTACACCTATTAAACTCTCTATCAAAAAAGTAAGTGTTATCTGAATTTTGCGGGTGCTAACTTACTCTTAATTGGAGAATATGCTTCTTTTTTTCAGATAGATGCAGATCCTAAGGAGAGAGCTGCCCCAACATACCTCAAAAGGGGCCTGACTGAAACAAAGGACAATTGACGAAACAAGCAAGGGTGATGTTTTCCTGATGAACCAGATACCAGCACAAAGGGGAAGGAGAGCAACACAGAAAAATCAACTCCTACCAAATCAGAGAGCCAGAGCCTCAGAGGCCCCCAACACCTCAGCACTGAAGCAGACCAAAAATGAACACAACATGGCTCAGGGAAATTTTGCGGAAGAGGGGCCAGAAAGAATGTCAGAGTCACATGTTGGGTCATGATATACAGACATTTATCGTACCAATAACTATGGACTAACTCCACAATGCATGACCCATTTACTTCAACAAGGAGGGTCCATTTGGACAGAGTAGATCATGGATGAGCCTAAACAATGGTACCAAACTGTCTGTATTTACTGAAAAGAAAACTAATAAATTAAATTTAAAAAATAAGGGAGATAGCAACTAATGAGACACCTGTTGTTGAATTATGGCCTCTACATAAATGCACACATGCATGTAGATGTGTCTGTACATCCACATGAACACTCATGCATAGAACCACACATAAACACATGCGTACCATACAAATACAGACATACAGAAAAGCTTTTGCTACTGTAATTAGAGTTAGATGTCAACCTTTGATGGTGTAAAACTATTGTCTCAGTATGATCACTAGAATAAAATCCAGAAATAATCTTCCCAATAAAAAAACTATAAATATTCATTTGCATATATACATACATATGTGAAATTTCGGTTTAACTTCTTTGAATAATCTGTTTGTCATTCATTCTCTAGTTTGGGGAAATTTCATTTTAGCCTACTTTTTGTATGGGTAGTATGTGTGGTCTGGATACCTGTTGTTTGTATGAATAGTGCACACTTGTGTGTTGTATGTGTGCAGATGCACACAGGCTGTGGGCATGCATGTAGAGGCCAGAGAAGAATATCAGTTGTCCTCCCTTCTCAGTCTTCTCCCTTGCTTTCACTGAACTTGGTGGCTGCTGTCTAATGTCAGCCTGGCTGACCAGCAAGCCATGGAGATGCTTCTGTTCCTGTTGCTCACAGGATTGGAGTTACAGGTGAGTGGAACCTCTGTTGGCTATTTATTTCTGCAGGGGATGAAACCTAGGAGCCCTCAGGTCTTCATACATGTGAGGGAAGCACTCCTACTCACCGAACTATCTCTTCAACAAAAGCCTACTTACTGTTTATGCCTACATGCAACCCCCAAGGTAAATTGTGGAAAACGTTTTCTGTATTTACTTACCAGGTCATAAGAGGCTAATATTTCCCTTCCTATATCCCCACAAATCCTGCATTTGGAATTTGCTTCATAAATATTCATCAGCTAATTTTAATTAATTAATCATACACTAGTATTATTTTCATGTACCCAGAAAGCAGAAAAAAATATACTTTAAGGGCGGGAGATATGGCTTAGTGGTTAAGGCATTTGTCTGTAAAGTCAAGGGACTCAGGTTCAATTCCCTAGGACCCATGTAAGCCAGATGTACAATGTGGCACATGTGCCTGGAGTTAGTTTATAGAGACCGGAGGCCCTAGAGTGCCCATTCTTTCTTTCTCTTTCCCTAATTGCTTTCTTTTCCCCATCTCTCTCTCTCTCAAATAAAGAAATAAAAATAAAATATTTTTAAAAATGTACTTTACTTGTTTGGCCAATTATTTTTAGCTTCAGCTGCAGCCCTTTTGAGGTATGATGGGATGGTTCCCTCCTTAGGATCTGCGTTTATCTGAAAAAAAAAAAAAAATATATATATATATATATATATATATATATATATATATATATATATATCCAGTGGAGAGTAAAGTCAGCACCAGATAAATGGGATAACCCTTAATTTTTTTTTTTTTTAAGAGAGAATTTAATAGGTGTAGGCCCTCTTGTAGCCCGTGAATGGTGGTAGCTTAATAATTGAGAACAGGCTCATTTTTGGATATGGTTCTGACTTGTTTACCAGCTCCTGTTATGGGTTCCATTCCACTGAGTGGATCATTTAGCCAAATCAAGAGCGGTTGGTTTCCCACCATTTACTTGGTGAACCTGGTACCAATGCAAGGGTGAAAAAGATCCTCACAGAGAACAATAAGCTCCTAACAAATCAGATATTCAGAGACACAGAAGCTCCCAAGACATCATCACTGAAACAGACTAAATGAATCCAATATGGCTCAGGGAAATTTTGTGGAAAAGGGGGCAGAAAGAATGTCAGAGCCACATGTTGGGTCATGATACACAGAGACACTTCCTCCTACCCATAACTGAGGGCTAACTCCAAAATGCATAACCCATATACCTCAACAAAGAGGTGCCAGGGAGAGTGGGGAGGACAGGGAGGAGGCTAACAATGGTACTAGCTTGACTGTATTCCCTGAGTACAAAACTAATTAATAAAATTAATAATAATAAAATTCCAAAGAAAATGTACTTTAAGCCCTACATCCACTGGCTTTGTTTTCCCAGGGAAACAATGAAAATTCCTGGGAGGGTACCCAGGTGTGGACGCTGCTACCAGGACAACACATTTGTCTTATTGTATTGTCATTAACACATGGGAACATTTGTGCTTTGTATCAGTAAATATAGGCAATGTCTGCTGAACCATTATTTTAAAACTTGGCAAGTCCTTGAATGATATAATTTTGAAGCCTTGCTCTACATTATAATGACTAAATGTCTCAAATATTCCACTTTTAATGTACATTGTTAGAAATATTTAAGATTTCTTTAGTTACAATTCTATGAAAATGAGTTTTGTTTTATCATATCAAAAATCCTGGGCAAGAGGTTGTGATACCCTTTGTTAACTTAGTATTCAGGAAGTTGAGTTGGGATGATGAGAAGTATAAGGTAAGCCTGGGCTATATAACAAAAGCTCATATCTAAATTTGTGAATTATGTATACATACTAAATATTTGGGTGTGTATGATAGAAGGAAGCAGCTTATGGCCTGCATGGCTATTTCTTCCCTCCACCTTACTCATTCAGAGTTAAGAGTTCCACTCTGGCAGGGCTTTCTATGAAGTCAACAGCACATATATATTGCAGAAGATAAACTTGATTTGGAGACAGGGCAACAATTAATATTTGTCATTGAAATCCATTTGTAGGCATAGTAAGTAACAGTTGTGAAACACACACTTCTCTGAGGTGGCTATGGCAGGTAGAGCATGCAGAAGCTCAAGCAAATAGTCAACAAAGAGATTATGTAAATAGCAGAGATTTAGAATAGCCAAATACGTTATACAAATAGTCCTTGCTGACTATGAAACATTGTACATGTTCCAGAAAGCACTGGGAGACCCTAAAGGAAAGTAAAGGCTGAGGCTGACTTAGAAACAAGCTGAATTTTGAATGCACTCTCCAAGCACACCCAAAACCATCAGCAAACAAACAGCACAGACCTTGTAGGACACTGCTGCCTTGGCAAAACCTCCACTCAAACTATTAGCTGACTACTAAGCTATGCAGACAAACTGGAGACTTGTAAAATGGCAGACTAGAAAATAAAACAGTGATTTAGCAAAACTGAAGGGAGTTATTGGTGGCTGTCTATATCAAGGAGACAGGTTAAGGAAATAAATCATGAGATTTTAAAGAAGCAACAGTATTAAGCATTATTAAACTATATAATACAAAGTATAAGGTGGGTAGTCTTCAATAATAACAAAAAATATAATACATAGAATAAAATGGACAAATAATCAAGATGAAGTCTCAGTTCACAGGAATATAAAATTGGTTATGATTGATCTAATAAAAGCATGAATCAGGTATTAAAATATATCTTTGGAGTATCACAATGATGTAAAAATTCATTAACAGACCCAGAAAAATTAAATGGAAGCTCCATTTTTGCGTATAAATATAGTCAAATGGAAACTTGACAGTGTGGACTTAATTGCCTTTGAGGTGGCAAAAAGGAAGGAAGTGTCCAACAAAGGATTGGTCTGGACATTTGGTTTAAGGACAGGCCTCTGAACATCTAGAAAGTCATCCTTCCTGTTCTTCCATAAGCATAAAAGTTAACACACACGCATGCACACACACATGCATGCACACACACACCATGGTGGAGAGATGGCTTAGCAGTTAAAGCACTTGCTTGCAAAGGCAAAGGTCCCAGGTTAAATTACCCAGGGGAATGTATGTATCTGGAGTTCCTTTACATTGGTTGCAGGACCTGATGTGCCTATTCTCTATCTGTCTGTTTCTCTCTATATATCTCAAAATAAGTAAATAAATAAATTATTTTTTTAAAAATCAGTGGTGCATTTCAATGAGAGAACTGAAGATTTTGGACAAATGACTAACATGTGAAGAGGGATGGCAAATACACAGTGACATCTCAGATGTGACTTAGCCATAGCAGAAACTTCCACAGTAGAAAGCTGGCAGGAATGCCTTTATGTTAACACAGGCCAATTGCTGGAAGCCGAGTATGGACAAGAATAAGAATGAAGCTGGGCATGGTGGCGCACGCCTTTAATCCCAGCACTTGGGAGGCAGAAGTAGGAGGATCACCGTGAGTTCGAGGCCACCCTGAGACTACATAGTGAATTCCAGGTCAGCCTGGGCTAGAGTGAGACCCTACCTCAAAAAAACAAAAAAAAAAAAAAAAAAAAAAAAAAAAAAGTATAAGAATGAGAAACTCTTGGAGTTTGCACTGCTGGCAATGCAAATCTATGAGTTTTAACTTGAACAACTATGTTGGATTTCTCTCCCTCCCTCTCTCTCTCTCTCTTTCCCCTCTCTCCTCTCCTCTCCTCTCCTCTCCTCTCCTCTCCTCTCCTCTCCTCTCCTCTCCTCTCCTCTCCTCTCCTCTCCTCTCCTCTCCTCTCCTCTCCTCTCCTCTCCTCTCCTCTCCTCTCCTCTCCTCTCCTCTCCTCTCCTCTCCTCTCCTCTCCTCTCCTCTCCTCTCCTCTCCTCTCCTCTCCTCTCCTCTCCTCTCCTCTCCTCTCCTCTCCTCTCCTGTCCTTCTACTACTTCTTCTCCTTCTCCTTCTCCTTCTCCTTCTCCTTCCCCTTCCCCTTCCCCTTCCCCTTCCCCTTCCCCTTCCCCTCCCCCTCCCCCTCCCCCTCCCCCTTCCCCTCCCCCTCCCCCTCCCCCTCCCCCTCCCCCTCCTCCTCCTCCTCCTCCTCCTCCTCCTCCTCCTCCTCCTCCTTCTTCTTCTCTCTCTCTCTCTCTCTCTCTCTCTCTCTCTCTATATATATATATATATATATATATATATAGTTAACATGTATTATAACAAATTATACACTCTTATCTCCTTGACCCTACTCCTGTTATCCGGGGCCCTGCTCAGTGGGGTTACACTATTCCCTGTTGGTTCATGACAGCCTCAATCACTCCCTGTGGGGTGCCTCAGGGCATTCCTATGCACTCTGTGGCTCTTACAACCTTTCTGCCCTTTTCCCACAATGTTTCCTGAGCCATGACAGGCCTGTTGGAAGTGTGATCTAGTGTTGAGTTCTTTGTCGACTTTGGATTTCTTCTTTAATAGGCTTTGATTAATCTTTGTGTCTCTCACCATCATCCTAGGGCTGGTTGTCAGGGCTAGCACTAAAAACAATATTGTGTTGTTTGTGTTGGATTTTTATAGAGAAAATCCTGGGAGACACTCTTGTGGTCCACCAAAGGGGGACAGAAAATAAGCATTCCAAAATAATGTAAAGTGTTGATAACAGACTTATTTTGAGGAGGAAACTGTACCAAAACGTTAACACAAAGGTTTTGACAAAAAGGATGTTTTTCTATTTGTTTTCATCTAACAATGAGAAAAAGGAAGGCATACCTGAAGATAAGATCTTGGGAAAGCCATGGGACAGATAATGTTTATGATGGACTGTATGGGGGGGGAAAAAAAAAAAAAACCAAAACTTTTTTTTCTAAAATTAAGCAACCTCATGCATATGATATGAGTGGAAATATTGAAAACTGAGTAAGGAATTACTGAAATAATTAGTCATGGAGTTCTCTTTATGAAATGTAAAATAATAGATATTTACGTTTCTTTGGAAATTGAAATATATTATGTAAGTAAATTTATAAATTAGAAGAGTGTTTGGGAGATTGCTCAGTGGTTGAAGCACCTACCTCTAAAGTATAACAACCTGTGTTCAACTCCCCAGTCCCCATGTAAAGCCAGACAGTCAGTGGCACGTGCACCTGCATTTGGAGTTCATTTTATCTGGAGTGGCTAGAGGTTCTGGCACATCCATTCCCTCTCTTTCTCTTTTTCCTTTTCTTTCTCTTTCTCTTTCTCTTTCTCTTTTTGTCTTCTATCTGTCTTTATGTCATCTCTCTATGTTTCTGATTGGAAATAAATAAAAATATTTTAAAATATTTTATATGAAAAAATAAATATATGTATAGATTTATATATGTTATTATATATTTTATCAGATGAATATAGTACATAATAAAATAATAATGTGTTATTTATATATTATATAATATAACATATACTATATAAATATTATAGATAATAAAATATATTAAAATTAAATAATATATTGTTGATATTATGCATAATACATGAAATTATTTTTTTAAAAAATATATATATATAAATTAAAAGGAACTATAAAAATTGAGAGACTCTTCTTATAAATATGGCACAAAACCAAAAACTCATAAGTATTTATTTGCATAATGATAATTTCTGCTATAAATATTCCACCACTTGGATGTGAGAGCTTGCAAATATGATAAAAAGGTTGAAAAATTTTTGTAAGTTGATAAAATGAAATACATATTTGAAGTGCTTTGCAAAGCATTTATGAATATAAAAAGTAAAATTAGAAGAAAAGATTTAAAATAAGACCAATATAAACTCATTTCACTACATTTTTATGAGAATAAAGTATTGGATTCTAAAATATAAAATATTTCAAACAATGCAGTTATAATCAGAAAAATTTGACAGGAACTATTGGTATTCTGTCTGAACTTTTGAATATAACTATATCTCCATATTTATTAACGAACTTTGGTTTTGAAGATATGATAATTAATGAACTGAACTATCTGGCTGAAAATTAAATTACTTCCTTAGAAAAAGTATAGTTTAACAAATAGGATATTGGAACTATCAGAGCAATAAATTGCCTTAGATAATTTTAATCAATTTTTAATAACATTTTAATAAAAAAAATCAAATCATTCTGATTATAATTATATTAAAGGTTCAAAGGCATGCTTATTCAGCTTCCTGATTTTGTGAGCTTTATATGTTGCAGAAGTGCCTGAAAAACAAAAGCCCATATTGCATGGATTGAGAAAGGTTTATTTTCCCAGTTCATTTTTAATTACTTTATCGCCACTTCCAGAGTTCTCAATTTCTCAAGAAGGGCAAATGGACTAAAACCTATTCAAAACTGACATCAATAGCTACCACATATGTCAAACAAATCAACAGAGATAATAAAATGACTTAATACCTCAGAGCTTACAATTCTGTAAATATTTATTCGTGTTCTGTTATAAATACGGTTCCAACCAATGATCAGAAGCTATCTGCAGTGGACATATTTTCTCATAATTAAGTGTCCCCTGTCTATCGACTTGAAGTCACATGGCATATACAAGTCATCCTCAGGAGCATCCCAGAGAGCTAAACTTAGTAGGAATGTCTCAAAGCATTTTTTCTTTTTGTTTTTATTTAATTAATTATGGACATATTTAGTATGGATATACTATGAGTTGGATTCATCCTTTCCCTTGTTCCTGCCCTCCATCCTCTGAAGACCCTCCTTGGTGGGGTTGCACGTTTTCCTCTTGGGTTTGTGGGTTATGTGTTGTGGGAGCAGCAGTCAGTTGCTTAAGGGATGCAATGCCTCTGAGCATGATGTCCTGACCTGTGGCTCTTACAATCTTTCCACCCCCTCTTCTGCAGGATTCCATGAGCCCTGGTGGGTGAGTTTCAAGTCTGCTTCAGTGATGGGCTCTTGATCTCTGCTTTGGTAGGTGTTGAGTGTCTTCAGTATCAGTCTTATTGTCAGGCTCACCATGGAAGCTGCATTCAAAGCATTTTTTTATGTGTGTGGATGAAATTACAAAGTGATACCATGATTTTTCCCAGAAAAAAATGTGTGAGGCCCGGATATTATAATTGCCCAGATTTGTGTATGTTGAAAATACACATTTCTTTTAATTAATATTAAGCCATTTAGATGGTTTGTGAGGTTTGTCACAAATATAACTAAATTTTACTTGTCATTCATTAACACTATAATTACAATCACTTTTTTCTTTTTACTGGGATTTTTGGACTTAAAGATTTGAATATCAAGGTAAACATTCTGTGATAAACTTATAGGCATTTTTTCATAAGGAAATAGCTCTGGTCAATGTTGAAATGCTATACAGTTAGTTTCCTATATACTCATAGAGCTCTTTCTAATGACAATTAAAACACTGGACAGAGGCCAAGGGTTTTGCATTTGATGCTATCTCATTGTTAACTAATCAATTATATAACAATATAAAACGTAAATTGTCACAATACTAAATATGGATTATCTAATATGTTCAATAATGTGATCAGGACTGAAAATAATTACTAGATGAGAACTGATCTCAGTGTATGAAACTACGTTTAGCCTGGTCTTCTATTTTTTTTAAGGTTTGAAGAAAATTGACTGAATAAAAAGAGACAGTAAGCCCTTGTGATGAGTTTACATGTGTGAATAAAGAGGAAGAGATATCTTAAATTCTTTCTTATAAGTCAAGACAGTAAGGAACTTAAAACACATTATATTAGGAATATTATTCACATTAAAAAATAATATTTTCACACTGTTTTATGAATTAAATTCTGTTAGTAAGCATCACTTAGTTGAAATCATATAAAAGGAAAATAGAGATGAGAATGGATAAACAATTTTTTAAATGAGTTTTAGCTATAAACATACTTCTTAAGCTACTCTAGACTATCTTAAAATATACTTTTGCTTACATTGATGCCTTCCTTATTTTTTGTGATATTTATTGCAAGGCATTATTGAATCATTCTTTCCTTGAAAACTTTTTGATAAAAGTATATTTTAATTTGATTGTTAATTTTAATCTTCTGCAGTATTTTGTGAACTATTTCTGCATAATTTTCTTTGGCTTCCATTCTAATTTTTGCAGTCTTTCCTTGGTTTGGGATTGTCTTTGATTCCTTGATAATTTTTTTTTGTTTATTTTTACTTATTTGAGAGTGACAGACAGAAATAGAAAGAGGCAGATAGAGAGAGAATGGACACGCCAGGGCCTCCAGCCACTGCAAACCGAACTCTAGACACGTGCACCCCCTTGTGCATCTGGCTAATGTGGGTCCTGGAGAATTGAGCCCCGAACCGGGGTCCTCAGGCTTCACAGGCAAGCATTTAACCGCTAAGCCATGTCTCCAGCCCTCGTTGATATTTTTTTCATTCTATCATTCATTGCCTTCCCAGTCCTACTTTTCATTTATTACTAACCAGTATATATATATAAAATTTTTTAAAGAATATTTTATTTTTTAAATTTATTTGTTTGAGGGAAAGAGGGGGGACAGAAAGAGAATGGGCACACCAGGGCCTCCAGCCACTGCAAATGAACTCCAGACACACATACCACCATGTGCATCTGGCTTTATGTGGTTACTGGAGAATTGCATCTGAGTCCTTGGGCTTTGCAGGCAAGCGCCTTTACTACAAAACCATCTCTCTGGCCCCTAACCAGTAGATACTTTAATGATTATTTCTGCATGTATATGTATGTCTCTGATTTTTTTCTTTGTTTCCTAGCATATGAGAGGTAAGGCACTTAAAAACATCAATAGACCATGTTATCCTTGTTCTGTAGCTTCTCTCTTCTGTTATTTCTATGCTTAGCTGACTCATCTATAATTTTGAGTAAACCCATCTTTTTATAATAAGTTCATGCTTTTAGTGAGAGATAATAAAGTAATCCTAAGTTTCACAAGAAAATTATATGTAATGTCCACTCTTCAAAGCATTTGACCGTTTTTTTTTTTTTTTTTAAAGCTGAGTAGATCATATGCATGATAGAGTGGGAACAATTTTGATGGCTGAGGTGAGAGTAATGGGATAGATGACAACATGACTGATGGCTGTGCACTGGAGCGGTAGTGACTGAGGCCACATTCTCTTTTCCCCTATCAAATAAAAGTGTGTTTGAGCGAAGGGTATTTCTCAAGTAGGCCTTAACCGTTACTTCACTAATGATCCCAATTACTACCACTGACCCAGAAAGGAAAGACTACTCTTTCACCAAGCTCCTAGAGTATACTATAAACAAGACTCACAAACTATTATCCCCTGGGTTACAAGGATTCCAATATGCAGGTGTATGTCTTTTACTCAAAACTGAGTTCAAAAGTAAGACTGCATGAACCAAGGAAGGAGGTTAGGTCTAATCTTAAGAAACACAAATCTTTCCTCTTCTGTTTTCTAAGCATCAGCAAACATGAAAGGTGAAGTTATTGTGGTATCAAATTAACCATACAAGCACTTTATGTACCAATTTCAAAATATGTATGACTTTAAGGAAATGTCTCTAATTAGTTTATGATTTTTGGAAGATATCAATTTGGTAAGTCACAAAGTGTCCAGTTTGTCTATAATGCAAAGCATATTACATTTGTTTATGTCTTAGTGGGATGCCTAACTTATGTTTCTTAATGCCAGTAATTCTGCTGACCCAACCCCTAAGAAAAACATAATTTTAAAATTATATATTTAAATAAAATAGTCACACTTCCTTGCTTCTCACAGTCAAAAATAAGAACACATTTAAATTTAACAAATACTGAATTATTATTCACTCTTTAACCCAAATACTACAGACACATGTGAATCAGTCCTTCATCCATTTATCATCTATAAATCATTTATCTATCACCAATATAAATCTCAATCCTGTATCTTTCTTCCTATCATGGGTCATCTATCCATCTAAGCTATCATATGTGTATCTTGAGGAATATAATAACTTCAGTGTCTACTGATCACTTTGCATGAGTAAGTGGTATTCAACCACTGCTGGAAGGCTCTCCAAAGTGCATCACAATTTTATACTCACTCCAGTAATGCATAAGTTCCAACTGTACCAGATTCTCATGAGAATTTAAAGTTGTGTTTTAAATATTGTGAATGGTATAGATTAATTTATTGGGTTTTAATTAGCATTTCCCTAATTACTAGTGATATTGTTTTCTGCCACAGGCAGTGCTGTTTTACAATATTATTTAAGTTTTATTTGCTTGTAGTGAAATTACAGAAGTCTGGCATATTTTAATCTAGAAATTTCCTATACCAGGAATCAGTAAGCATTCTTCTATAAAGACTGACTATTAAATATTTATGGCTTTGGAGGCTTCATGTTTCTTCTCTGTAGTTTTCTTCCTGTACAAACTGAAAAAGAAAGTGCATCCTGGGCCAAAGTAATAGAACTTGAGGACAAAACTTGACCCTTGTGACATATATTGTATTTCCTTCTCCTTTGGCACAGTCTTAAATATAGCTTTATTATACATAGTATATTTTTAAATTTCCCTTTTTAATTCCAAATTATTTTAGCTATACTGACTTTGTCATTTTTTAAATTTAGGTGTTAATTTCTATAAATTTTTCTTTAAGAGATTTTTAAATTTAATTTTATTGCATCTCTAATCAATTTGAAGAAAAATCAATATATTAGTAATAAGGTTTCATAATTCATTGCAACTAATCATATGACATATTAAATATTCTATTTCTTCTATGATTATGAATGATGTCATTTTTATTGCCACATAACTAGGTCATCTATATTTTAATTAATGTTTGAAAACTTAACTTTCAATCTTTGTTTTTTTTCTTACTTTTATATTTTAGTCATGTTTATGACTTTGTAATCCAGGTAGCTTTTTACATAATTTATAACATTTACAAGTATATTATTTTCTGAGATAATTCAGTGGATCAAATATTATTGTTTGTTTTCTCTCTATTGGTGGCTTATTTTAGTATTTTAAGGCTCAAATATGAAAAAAACTATGATTTTTCTATGATATAATAGTGTAAAATACAAGTGATTTTCTAAGGAATTCTAAAATTAATCAGAGTCAGTGGAATGTATATATATAGGGGATAGTACTTATTTGGAGGAATTAGCCCATACAACAATTGAGGCTACTAGATCCACAATCTACAGGCCAAAGATCAAGGGAAGGACCATGCTTCAACTCAGGTCCTACAGGTGTCTTTCCACAGGCAGAACTGCTTCCTATTAAGTTGGAAGACTACACTTCAGAATTGTCAGATTTTAGTTCTATTGGACCCTACACCTGTTAGATGAGAACCCACAATATCCAGTTAAATGTACTTTCCTTAAAGTCCATCAGGTTTAGTGATCTAAAAAAATATTCCACAGGATCATTCGAAATAATGCTTGGCCATATATTAGGACATCATGGGGTAGTCAAATTAATATAAGAAATTAATAATTTCACTGCATTACATATATTCATATATCAAATTGCAAATATCCTACAGAAAGTACTTGTCCAACAAAACTAATTTACATGAACTTTAAGTCAAAATACAATGCAAAGAAATAAGGCTATTTGTTTCATTCATTTAGTCTCAATCTTCAATAATATTTTTTCTCCCCAATAGCTTACAAATAGACTTATATAGACAAAAATATTAATGTTTAGACATGGCTAACAGAGAGATGTTAAATAAGAGGAATGTAATTTGGGGAAATTGTATTCACATAAACTGTATTCCTAATATTTAAAGCAAAGGTTACTATCAAATTCCTACTTTTCACTTGGATATAGAAAATGTTACAATATTGTTAAAAAAAGATGGTTATGTCAGTATGGTATAATTGAAAAATGGCTTGATTATTGTATGTTCTAGAAGGATACATTGTGATTCTACAAATTCCATCTTCATTTGTTTAGAAATTTCTATACAGTGTATGTATAAATAATGAAGAAAGATTTTTAAAAGATAATTCTGATGACTGAACGGTGGCTCAGCCCTTAAGCATAATGCCCTGAAGGGTCCTGAGGCCACTGAATTTGATTCATCAAAACCCTTGTAAATATCGGCAAATGGCTACAAAGGCCCTGTGGGGACCAGAGAAGGAACTATCACTCGAACTCCTGAAAATGTCAAAACTCCAGATCCACTAAAGATATTCTCTAAGGAAATAAGCTGGTGAGAAACAGAAGGGACACCGAAAGTTCTTCTCTGGCTTTTGCTCATCCACAGGATGCCTCATTATACAAACATGTTCATATATCACACACACACACACACACACACACACACACACACACACACACTTACTACATATGCATGCACAAAATAAAAAAAAATGCTAACAAAGCATGTAAATTTAATAGTAATTTACCTAAAAGCTGATTATAATTCTCAGCATTTGCTTTTGGTTTCAGTGTAATGCATTTCTCAAATGGAATATTAAATTATACAGTAAATTGTGAGGAATAAATTCCTTAGCAATGGCATTGTTTCAAGTTTTATTATGCTGGTTAACTCAAATCTAAAACATGATTTATTGGGCTGGAGAGATTGCTTAGTGGTTAGGCGCTTGCCTGTGAAAACTTAGGACCCCAGTTCAAGGCTTGATTCCCCAGGACCCATGTGAGCCAGATGCATAAGGCCGTACATGCATCTGGAGTTCGTTTGCAGTGGCTGGAGGCCCTGGGGCACCCTTTTCTGTATATCTGTCTGCCTCTTTCGTTCTCTCTGTCTGTCTATCACTCTCAAATAAATAAGTAAAAATAAACAAAAAATGAAAATGATTTATTATTGTTTTTATATATTTGATTCAGTTGAGGAAACACTGTAAGTTGATTATCCTTATCCATTGGAAAAGTGACTTCCTCTCCATGGTAAGTTTGGTTCCACTAGTGTTGCCACTTATTCTTTAACTTATAACATATTCTAAGCAAAAGAAACACCTGTGGAGGTCTCACTATACCCACTCTAAAGTTATACTACAAATCTATAGTAATCTGTATGTTTTGGCTGTGAACAAAATTTATGTATCACTATTGTATGCTAGGGTCAATTTGATTCTTTGTCTTGAATAACACAAAATTATTATTTATTCTTTAAAATTTGGAAGTCAATTATATAATTTCATTTATGAATTGAGTAGAGGGATTAATGTGTTTGTCATGTTTTGCTCTATGCTAGTAAATTAAGTATATAAGCAATTAATGGCCATATTAAAATGTCTTAAAATTCTGTCTCCCACTTGAAAAGTATTTAAAGTTATTCCATCATTTATAACCTCCAAAGTTCATTTGTACTCATCCAACTCTCAGAAAATTTCACTATTAAAAATGACAGGAAACAAAACCAAAGTGCCTAGCACAAGATGGTTTAGCTCTATCACACCCACCCGGAGCCCAGGGCATATTACAGAAGAAGTGGTCAATTAAATATGAATGATTCTCTTACTGTAAGCCAGACACCCTCTAGGGACATGGTAGCAGACACCGAGGAGACTCAAAACTCATCAAGGCAGAAATAAGTGGCTGTTGAGAGGCAACACTAATGTACACTTCCTGCATACCCTCCAGTGCGCAGGGAACATTCTGGAAGAGGACTGGTGTAAGCATGACCCCTCAGTGAGTACTGACACACCACTGAAGAGGGCCCTCAGTTGAATGTGGGTAGTGGAGAACGGAAACCAGAGGATAACAGCTAGTTTGCAAAATGCTCATATATTAAGGTTCCCCCCTTTTATATGTTTATTTATGTATGTGTGTGTGAGAGAGAGAGAATGGGCATGCCAGGTCCTCCAGCTATGGCAAAATCCAGATGTGTGTGCCCTCTTGTGCAACTGGCTTATGTGGGTCCTGGGGAATTGAAACATGGTCCTTTGGTCTTGCAGGCATGTGCCTTACCCACTAAGTCATCTCTCCTCAACCCCCTGTGTTTTCGTTCTTTAATGCCCAACACTGGCTGGGTGATACCTAGTGGTATTATGACTAACTAGCTTTCAGGAGGCATTGTTTTGTCTCCAACACTGATAAATTGTGAAAAATATTATATTTGCTCACAAAATAAGATGTACTATTTTAAATTTTTTTTGTCTACATTCCCTTCCACCCATGTTCTCTTATTCAAGCAAAGCTGACTCATAGACTTGGATATGCCAGGGAGAGAAAAAGATAATAAATGTTCTCTTTATCCCACACAAGTTTGGAGAGTCACCTGAAGAGATAAGAGAATTAACATCTAAAAACTATAGGTGAGATACATCTAAAATTTGAGATCTCCATCAAAATTTTCACCCAAGCTTTTAGCTGAACTCTAATTCTTTGTCAGGAGGTTAGCCTGTGTGTTTATTGTCTGGTATATAATTCCTCAGCAACATTTACCCACAAGATACCAGAAGTACCTCAACCCTACCTGTGAGAAAAATGTGTTCCAACAATACAAATGTCCTTGAGGGATAAAATTACCTCTATACTTTTGGAGAAACTCTGATCTATGGAAATGTGCATATGAAGTAGATATAATTTCCTTATACTTTTAACTACAGCTATGCCATGTACTGATGGCAGTAGAGTTTGAAGTAGAGGATCTCCCATTGATGTGGTTATTCCAGTGTTCATCACAAATACCCTACAAAGGGTTGTTTCCCTCTAGCAATCACAGGTATACCTGGTATATCAACAACCTATCTATTTTATCTGCACCATTATCCTTTAATGTGATATTTTAACAGGCAAATTGAGAAACACCCATCTTTCATGGCTAGAACTGGAGGTCAGTGCATAGACAAATTTAAAAGTCACTCCAGGGAAAAGTAGTTATTACATATAAAGGTTCTTTGTGATGAAGGAGAAGTGTAATGCTTTAAAACTTTAGCAGGATACACTGCAGTGATCACAAATTATTGACAGAATATAAACAGTGGTAAGATTAATCTAGTAATTTTATGGTAATTCCATCAACCATTAACTTCATCCCACAGTTTCTCATTGATGTAGTTTTCTGTTGAATGCTGCAGAAGGATGTTCTTCAGTCTATTAGATCTGTAGGGACAGAAGTTCCCAAGGTCAATCCTCTCTCAATTGCAATGTGAGCTTGGATGTTCTTTGTAGGAGCATAAATGACACCCTAATGCTTTCCCTTGGTGGATCTGTTGAGCACTACAAGGGACAGATGGCCTTTTTCCTGTTGCGTCCTTAGCTTCATAACGAAGAAGCAGCACAAAACATGCCAAAGTGATGTCACACTGTTAGGAAAACTCTAATCAGGGTTTTATTTTTCTGGAAAGAAGTCTGGCTGTGAAGAGCCACCTACATGGGCATAAAATTGAACACAGCAGCAGTGTATGCATTCTGACAGCTGCAGGCCTGGAGCCTACATGGCTCTCTTCAGACTACTTTCTGATATATCTCCACGAGGCCCTTTCTTTATTATGCTTTCAGTGAAAGAAATTTAATTTTAAGTTGACTTCAGGTCCAGAAATGAAGCATTTGAGTGTCCTTATGATTTTATGTATTCATTTGCAATTTTAGGAATAAACCTGTGTCTTTCTGCATTCTAGGCAAGTGTTCGGTCAGTGAACTATATCTCCAACCCTTTTTCTGCTTTCTGCTTTCTGTTCTGAGACAGTGTTTTCTCTCAGTTGCCCAAGCTGGCCATGAGGTTGCTCTGTGTTGCACACCATGAAATTATGATCCTCCTGACTCAGCTTCTAGGTAGCTCTAGGTTTACAGATCTGTGTGCCCATACAAAGCAGACACTTAAAATTTAAGTTTAAAAAATATTGTCTCAGAGGGACTAGAGAGGTGGCTTAGTGGTTCAGTGCTTGCCTGTGAAGCCTAAGGACCCTGGTTCGAGTCTCAATTCCGCAGGACCCACATTAGCCAGATGCACAAGGGAGCACACGTGTCTGGAGTTCGTTTGCAGGTGCTGGAGGCCCTGGCGCGCTCCCTCTCTCCCTCTCTCCCTCTCTCCCTCTCTCTCTCTCTCTCTCTCTCTCCCTCCCTCCTTCCCTCCCTCTCTCTCTCTGTGTGTGTCTGTCGCTCTCAAATAAGTAAAAATAAATAAATTTTAAAAACATGTCTCAGAGATTAGTAGACCTTTCTGTTGTTAGGCATTTAGAAATCACAAGGGGGCACTCTTACTAAATACATTAGGAAAAGGGATAATGGTCTCAACTGATTCTTTAAGTATTTTTTTCTTGAAATATATATGTATTATATTATATAACATACTAAGTGATAAATTTTGACTAGTACAAATATGTCACTTGTCCATTATAAAAGTTTAACTTTCTACCTCAATTACAATAAAATGCAATCATCTCACTTTAAAATTATTCAAGAAGCCATTTTTCTGAGACTCAGTGTTTCCATTAAGAAAGATAGCTTCATGCTCTTTTATTTACTTTGGCATGGGTTTTGTTGTTGTATTTATTTATTAGTGTGTTCAGGTTTAAATGTGTGGCATGCATGCATACTTATATATGTGTGGGTGCAAGTGTGTGTGTGCAGATGCACATGAACCATGTATACACATGTGTGGAGGCCAGAGGTTGACATCAGGTATCTTCTTCATTACTCTCTGCATTATTGTTTGAGACATGCTGTTTGACTGGACCTAGAGGACAATGAGTGAAACCCTAGGATTTCCTGTCTCTTAGCCCTCCCCCACCCCTGCCACGTCTCTTGAATGACCTACAGGTGCTACCATTCCTGGTAATTTATTTTTGACACTTGAGATCAGAAGTCAGCTACTCATGCTTACTTGGTTATCACCTTACCTGCTGAGCCATCTCCCCAGCCCTGCTTTTTAACTTTGTGACAAAGTATCTATATGTACTTCAGACTAGCCTCAAAATTGTGATTCTGTCTTCTTAGTGCTGGGGTTATAGGTGTGTACCCCCTCACAGGGTTGGAAATGTTTTAAAATAACAAATTTCCTGTTTTTAGTTAGAAAGATATAGTTTGCCAATTGTAAACGTTTCTTTTGTTAGCTGGTAAATATTTTGTCTTTAAATATAATATATATAATTTAGACAGTTTACTAAAACCCATAACATATCCTGTATCTTTTTTTAAAAATGAAATTCTGATTCTTCCTGCATGACACTAATGTTATTTTGAGTATTTCAAAGATGATAATGATATTTGGTGATGACTCAAATATATCATTTAACTAGAACTACATATATTAGAGCTAAAGTAGAAATAATTTAAGTAGCCCATTTGGGCTTATAGCAACATTTCACAGCATAGAAATACAATCCTTTACTCTTGGTTATAGCAATAAACAAAAAAAGAGAAGAGTTTAAATATAAATGTGACAAACATTACTTTAAGCATTTGTGTGAAATAGAAAGAGGATGGCTCAGTGGTGGAGCACTTGCTCAGCTTGCATGTGACCTTGTGTTCAGACCCCAGTAGAGTGTGAGTGTGTCTGTGCAATGTGCCACAACGAATGCCACATTTACTGCTGTGGTGCTACCATTGTAATTTAAGATATATTATGTAGATTTTGATTGTTTCAAATGAGTGATCTTGATTACTGTGAAGCTAATAATTATGGAAACTATGAATCTATATGATCATATTTCCAAGTTAAAACTACCCAAAATGCTTTGAGAAAAACTGAGCATACTTAAAAAGTGCTACAGATAGTGAAAACACCTTGAATGACCCACATTTATTTCTAGCTTTTCAGTATTATTACTTGTGTGATTATGATTAGAACAGTTACTCCTTGGGGCTCTCATTTATTCTTTATAATTAAACTAATATTTCATTTATAATATTTTTGCTTATATATGTGATTTTAATTACTACTTTAATTGTATTTATATCTAATATGATTAGCTTCTACTACAGATCCTTCAAATTATTAAGTCTCTAAACAATTAGTCATGGAGGTCAATGTGATTACTTGTGGAATTCTTAAAGGGCAAGTTACTTGAGAGCACATGCTCTGGAACTTCAGTAACTGTGCTTATATTTACAATCAATGTATAGTTATACACAGTGTAAGGTGTGTAGAAAGTTCCATTATCTATACAAACACCTCCACAAACTTGCATGATTTTTTTAAATATATATTTGTTTTATTGACAACTTCTACACTTACAGACAACAAACCTTGGTATTTTCCTCCCCTCCCCGCTTTCCCCTTCGTAGCTCTGTTCTCCATGATTTTTAAAACATGAATATCGCAAAAGCAACATAGGACATATTTTCTTCACTATACTAAGCAATAATGAAGATCTATTGCTTTTTATTATACTAAGATTTGCCCTTAAAAGTGATACCAGATGTAATCATATATTGGTTATGGTACAAGGTCTGAATTGACATCATGTATAGTTAAACATGCATCTATGTGTATATTGATCTATGCACTTCCTTAATGTTACAATTAGCTATCACATCATGGATAAAACTTGAAATTTGGTTTAATCTTCAGATTTCAGCAGTATTTATTGAGTTTTCTGTTCATGGAAGGCAAACCCTGTCAGAGGGCCATAACTAGTTTTAGTCACAGGATTAGAATTGAACTTCAGACTCCATTACTAAATTCCTAGTTATTTTCTCTTCTTACAGTGTCATCTTTACCAGAACCTGTTCTCAGTATAAGCAACCATGAGGTTTGATTTTTCAAATGGACTTGAAGTTTATAGTAGTACATTCTTAAACCAAACAAACAAAATTATGCTTACTTACAATTTCCTCTTATAAAACAAAATTGACTTAGGATGCATCATTTTTTTCACTAAAAAATTTGTACCAGAGGTACAGGCTGGTAGAAATCATCCAACCAAGAACAGCTTGTGGGGAAAAAGGAGGATTATTTTGGCCTACAGGCTGGAGGGGGAAGCTCCATGTTGGCAGGGAACATGATGACATGAGCAGAAGAGGGTGGACATCAACCCTGGCCAACATAAGGTGCATTATAGCAACAGGAGTGTGTACCAAACACTGGCATGGGGAAACTGGCTATAACACCCAAAATCCCGCCACCAACAATATACCATATCCAGGAGTTTTTATTTCCAAATCTCCATCAGCTGGGGACCTAGCATTCAGAACACCTAAGTTTATAGGGGACACCTGAAACAAACTACCACACTCTGCAAAAAGTTCATGCTTTCTGTCAATGCTTTCTATTGTTATTATGGTAGACTATATCTATATAATTGTCAAAATGGAAACAAATCAAAATACACAAGCCAGAATGGGTTCAGTAGAACATGAAGAAAGTCAAAATTCATAGAAAAACAAAACAAAATTAAAGATACAGATTTATCTGTAAATCTAGATGTTCCAAAAATTTAAGCAAATTTGCTTTTGCATCTCTTTTTTTATTTTATTTTTATTTATTTATGTATTAGAGACTGTGAAAAAGAGAGGATGAAAGACAGAGAGAGTTAGAATGGACGCACCAGGACCTCTAGCCATTGCAAACTAACTCCAGATTCAGGTGCCACAATGTGCATCTGGCTTACATGGGACCTAGAGAATTGAACCTGAGTCCTTAGGCTTCCCAGGCATGAGCTTTAATCACTAACCCATATCTCCAGCCCACTGTTTCTCTTGTTGATAGTAACTCAGTTTCATTGATCACACATGGCATAAAAATGTTGTGGGGAATGATTTTCTGTCCTAAGTTATGGTCTTTCATTTAGAGTGGAAGAAGTTGTGTTATATTAGTATGTGCATAGTGAATAATAATTTCAAGCTTACATGGATTCTATGAAGCTGCTAAGAAAAGTGATAGAGTGCAAGGGCATTAACAAAGGTGTGTGTGTGTGGGGGGGGGATTGAAAGACATTATATAAGATCACTATAAAGAATAATTAGTTATTAAATAAGAAGTTATGAAAATGTCTGGTGGAAGAGAAACATAAGACAAATACAAACATCTTGAGGATGTTTAGGGGCTGCTCACTGGGAGAGATGGAAATGAAGCTTTTGAGTAAATAATGTGATAACTTGGCATGAGGAGGATTGGCAGGCATGGTACCAAGAAGATTTTAGGAGCTCTGTTGTTTACTCTAGCGGCAATCTAGCCTGACAGAGGAAGGAACATACATAATCCTTCAGAAGACTGTTCTGTGTGTTGTGAGGACGTGCAGAAAGACTTGATGAGAGTGGACCATGATAGCACCCAGTGGAAGTGGATAGCACTGCTGTGTCACAACAAACAAACAAAAAAAAGCTGCCTTAAAAGTTGAATTTTGTTGAGTATGTTATAGGCTGAGGATCCATGCAAGCTCTGTGAGCTTACAAGCTTCACTTTCTTTGGCTATGAAATGAGTTCATAAAAATCATTTCCCCACTCCTCACTGGTCTGCTGTTTAGATTAAGTCACTTAGGTGACAGTACAGAGTTAAGTTGCCGTATATTTGAATCCTGCTCTGCTGGCCAAGTTTAACAAATGTCATTTGCAAGGACATCTGCTTTCTCAGAATTTATTATTATATTGAAAAAATTAAAAAAATAACAAATATTACTTTTCCCTATGAAAGCCTATATAAAGGCTCATCTATTTGTATAAAATATGACTTAATGGTATTGGCTATGATTTTAGTGAAATCCAAATCCCCATAGCATTTTAGTATGAGATATAACACTGTTTTATCTTGTTCAAATATATATTCTTTATTTCAATATGCATTGATCAAATATGCACCTCCCAGCACAAAAAAAATGTAACAAAGACATTAAGAGATTGTACCTGATCAGGATTATTATTACATTTAATCAAGTCAAGAACTGTAGTAATTTATTTATTTATTTATTTTGATTACGGTTGTGAACTTGAATATATCTATTGAGACTCTGGCTGACTGAACCAAAAACACTGAACACATTTAGGAAAAGAAAAGCTATGGATTTTAATGTTCCTGCTAAATGTAGCTCCTGAAAAAAAAAAAAAAAACTTAAAAATACCCTTCCAAGTTATGTACCTAACATTGGTACATATTGGTTTATATTTTGACTTGTTGTACACATATTCTCATGTTTTCTTACTCCAGTCATGTATATAAAGATTAATTTAATATTCAGTAAACATTTTTACCTTGCATTTTTCATCTTTTTTCAATTATAAATCAATTTTGATATATGAACTACAATTTTAGTTGACATTCCAAAGCATATTATATAGTTTTATTTAATTTCTGATCAGAATTATTTCTTATATGGAAACACTTTAGATTCAGCTACTTTTGACATGTTTTTACAAAAACATTAGGAAAAAACATTGAACAATAAATCTATCGCAACGATGCACATTGCAATGACTAAATCTGTTGTTTTGAAATGAGCCTAATTTGAAACTAACATTCATTCACTTACATAAATATTATACATAAGGGGCTGGAGAAATGGTTTAGTGGGTAAGATGTTTGGCTACAAAGCCTAAGAAACTGGGCTCAATTCCTCAGTACCCATATAAGCCAGATTCACAAGGTGGCATATGTGTCTGTAGTTCATAGCTGGAAGCCTTGGGGAGTCTACTCTTTCTCCCTCTCTTTCATAAAATAAGTAAATAAAATATATTTTTTAAAAACTTACACATCAGTTACATTATATGAGCTGGACATTGTACTTAGCACTTGATACTTATCAGTGAGAACAAAATGTACTGGCAAATGTGGAACTAAATTTATTAGTTGTAAGAGACAAAACATATAACATTATGTATATGTTGACTAGATTGTATTGAATCAGAAAGAATTAGACATCATGGCAAAATATGATGGGAAAGAATTTGGATATCTATGTAATTTGTTCTTTTGCCTCTGAAGACCTTTCAGGGCATTGTTATTCTCAACATCAAGTTGAATAACCATGGTTCCATTGTGATATTCATCCCAGACTGGTAGATATTTCCTATTGCCATTCCTATGGAAAAAATTCAATTGTTTCAGCCTGAGTCAAGTTTCCAGTGAATAATTGACTACAGTTAAGCACATCTTATTAATCCTGGTTCTAAGCTCACCCGTGCCTATAGAGCTCTCAGGGAGATGGTGGAGACCTGCCCTATTTTTCGATCTTAGTGACATTAAAATCATTTGATGAAAAGGTTTGTACAAAGTGATTAAACTAAGCTGAGATGATAGCTCATTGGATGAAGCACTTGCTAAGCAAGAATAACTACATGAGTTCATATCCCCAAAGTTCATTTAATGGAAGATGATGATGTATGATTTTTCTGTCATCTTTGGGCACCTATGATGAGGTGTGAAATGGAGACAGTAAAATTCCCCATGAACTTTAAGGCCATTTAGCCTGACAAGTACAGCAGCAAAAAATGAGAGAATGTCTCAAACAAGGTTAAAGGCAAGGGCCAATAACTGAGTGTCAAACTTTGACCTTCACACACAGTCTATGGTAAGAGTGCCCACTGTCACATGAACAGGCATGAAACACACACACACACACACACACACACCTTTGAAGTCCAAAATAGAAGCATGGATAAAAGTTCAAATATACCCTGAAAGCAGACAGGACTCGAGCCTTGAATAGAGAAAGGAGCACAGCAACAGGGAAAAGTTCAACTGAGCCACCACAAAATAATAATAATAATAATAATAATAATAATAATAATGTTTTCTGAGACACTGAGGCTAAAGAGAGGGGCCATAAGAGGGCAACCTGATGGGAACACAACTAAATTACAGTACAACAGAAATTAAAGTAAAAAAATACTTTTGCGGGATTATTCACAACAAAATTTTACAAAAGACAAAAAATAGATGTAATACTTACGTTTAGAGGTAGCTGTGTAGGCAAACAAAATACAAAGTATAAACACATGGGAATACTACTTACCAATTAAAAGAATAAATAAGGAATGCACTTAAAATGTTGCAATATGAATGAATTCACAAAAGCATATTGAATAAAAAAATCAGGTATATGGTATTGACTACCAGGTGAAAATTATTCCCAGGCCAAATGTTGGGCAAGAGCCAAAAATGTAGGCCATTGTGAAAACACTTGATTACCTCCTGCCAGAGCTAAAAATAAAAGAGCCCCATTACTGAAGACACCATAGGCCACAGTCACAGGACACTGGGATACCATTTTGGCTAGAACCAAAAAGGAAAGTAGTTTCCCCTTGGCTAGCCCTCATACTGCTAGAAAGCCACATGAGAGCTGCCAGAGAACAACAGTCACCAACAGTATGGAGACTATGACGTCAACCAGCCGGACAAGAACAAACTTGTGCAATAGTGGCACACAGCTCTGCTGGAACCAGCTATTCTCTGATTGGGCATGAGGCCTGCTAAGTGGGCGAGAACTCATACCTGGTGCTGGAAACCAAGTCAGATTGCCATAGTCAGGAAACTCATACTTCAGAGATAATTCCCCACTGCTCTCTGGAGAACAGTGGGTTTGCATACCAAAAAACCTGTCTCCTTTAACCTAAGCTGCTTTCACTCTTGGTTGGATAATATCGTTTATTTTACAAATGGCAGGGTAAACAGAGGAGAGTGAAGATCCACTGATAAGACAAGAAGATAACTGACTCCCTGCCACAAGACTTGTCACCTCTTCCATATCTGCCAGGGCCCAGGAGAACTTGCATTGGAAACTGGGCGATGAGCACTGTCCTTATTGCTAGGCTGACAACAAGCTCTGGGGTGATAGCGGCAGGCATGGTGATCAGTCAAACTACCAAAGTACAAATCCAGAGGCTATAAATAACTCAATACTAAATCAGACTGCCAGCAGGCCTGACATAGCTCATGCAACATTGTGGAAGAAGGAGAGGAAAGATTGTAAGAGCCACAGAGTGGGTGGGAATGCCTTCAGACCTGGTATCCCATTATCCCATTGTGACTGACTGAGGCCTTCGTGACTCCACATTGAATCCCATAACCCCACTGAGGAGGGCTGCAGGGAAATGGAACAGGGAAGAGGAAAGAAAATGGTACAATCTGTTAAAAAAGAATTTGCAAGAGCAAATTTCAAGAAAGGTAAAGTTCCACAGAATTCAAAGAAACTTTTTGTTATTCCTTTTCATCAAACAATCCCATAATTATTCACCTCAAGTAAAGTTGTCAGGCCCCTATAATGATTAACTGTTTTCACATTTTCCCCATGTATGTGTGGTCAAGCACTTGTGATTTCCTGAACTTCTACTTTTAATTATTATATTAAAGGTGAGAGGCAAAACAACCACAAATAGGGTTCCCATCATTAATCCCTGATCCAATAGATCCATTTATCCTTTAATCATTTATTTTGAATTTTCCTTTTCACGTCACTCTAATACTTAGACTTTGGACCCCCGACTGAACTCTTTCTGACTTCGGTTGTTTTTCTGTAAGGATTCTTGGTAAAGAGTCATAGTTTGCTGCAGTTGCCACTATTTAGAAAAATTAGTCATTGAACAATTTTTACATTGTTCCAGGAGGTTCATTGTTTCCTCCTAAGTGTACTGTACTCCATGCTTGACTTTCTTTAAGGCCTTTAAGGAAAACAATTATCTCCGACCCATTTTCTTGTTTTTCCAATTCTGTGCCAGAGCCTCTTTCATATACATTGACTAACACTTCCCCAACACCATTTTTTACTGGAAAAGTAAACTTAGAGATTGGGACACCAAGTGAAAGACAGAGAAAGACAAACATTATACAGAAAACCACAGATTTCTGTAGCGTAGAGAGCCAAATATTTTTCTATAGAGGGGCCACATTGGAATTCAAGGAAGAGACAGCTGGGCTGGGACTGTGTCATGCAGCTCTTCAGCGCTCAATTCCTCCTGATCCTGAAATGACATGCTTGCCATCTCCAGCAGATCCCATCTAAGCTGTTAAATAGCACTAATATGCATAATTGTTCAAGCTCTGAAATAATCAACAGATCTTAGGATGGATAAATAAACTATGGTACATCCAGACAATTGGAATATTACTCTGTACTAAAATGTGAATTTTAAAATATATAAAGAACAAAAGGGGGGATAGAAATATGGCTCAGTGGTTAAGCTGCTTGCCTGGGAAACCTAAAGACCCAAGTTCAATT
Source organism: Jaculus jaculus (assembly GCF_020740685.1). NCBI lineage: Eukaryota > Metazoa > Chordata > Mammalia > Rodentia > Dipodidae > Jaculus > Jaculus jaculus. The sequence continues at coordinate 185,224,816 of NC_059102.1, read as the reverse complement.
CCCTGTTACCCACATAAACTAGATGCACAAAGTGGCATATGTGTCATGAGTTTATTTTCAGTGGCTAGAGACTCTAGAGTGCCCATTCTCTCTCTCTCTGACTACTTCCCTTTCAAATAAATAAATAAAAATAATTTAAAAATAACAAAAACATCATGAAGGAGTCTTACATCCATATTCATAATGAAACAAACATGGAAAATTATGATGATACCAACTAGATGGTATTCTGAAGGCTAAAACTTGGTAACAATTAAAAAAAAAATAATGTCAGTGGTTGACCAAGATAGTCATAAGGGAAATAACCTGGGCTATAGCTGTTTAGATAAATTGGTGTGGATGGAAACCAATTACTTGATCTGAGTGAAGGAAGTGATGTAAGAAACCAAATAGCAAATTCTAAGGAAGAAGTGTGCAAAAATTCTTGATGAACAGGCAGATAATAGGCCAGTCTGTCGTGTTTTTTTTTTTTTTTTTTGAAAACTTCTAGGTTGGTTTATTCCACATGAATGGACATGGGATTCACATATTTGATGAAGTTGTGTGGTTGTTTCTGGTTATGCATGAGAATTTTGATGTGTATTCATAGAAATCCAAAAGTTTAATATTCAACAAATAAAGGACTTTCTGCCAGAGTATATCATGCAATGGGTGATTAGATGTTGTCATTGACTTTTGTGTGCTGTGTGTGTGTTGATGTGGACACACCAGAGAGGCCAAAGAACATTAGGAATGCTTTGCTTCTGACTCTTCCTGAACTGAGAGCTGTGGTCTTCACAACTCCCAGTGATTCTCTTATCCTGCTCCAACAAGATTGGAATTACAGAAGCATGAGGCCATCCCAAGTTATTTCCATATGTCCTGAGGAATTGAACTCAAGTGATCTCAATAACTTTCAGGACCTCATGCTTGAAGCAAGTACTTTTACTGGCTGAACCATCTCTCTGTCCAATATGAAGTAAAATATGTACTTGGAAAATTAAAACTGTAACTCTGGGGAGCAAATAATATTCTTCCAGAATTTCTAATGACCTTCGATCTATTAATTTTTCTTAAATTCTAGAAGAAATTACATTCTGAAAACTATCCATTCCCTTTAAAATTATGTATTGATACAAGAGTGACTTTTCTTATTTATTGTTGATTTCCTAAGATAATCACACTGACCAATAACTCCAATGAACACCATCATTTGAAAGATAAATCACACTTGTTTTGGTCTGACATAGGTATATTTGTCTAAAGACTTTATCAAAATAATAGAACCAATCCTATCATAAGGAATACTGCTTGAATGAGTGAATTACAAACCCCTAGAAACACAGGGTGAAATTTGCAATAATTTATTTTTTAATATGATTTTGGTCATAATAGGTAGGCCTTATCTCTTACCCATGGTCCAAAATAATTTGTTAGATTTTCTTCAATTTGTATTTTTGATGTGGATGTTTCACTCATATTTTTTAACTGAAAATCTTTAAAGTTTGATGAATAAGAAATATTAAAACATGTAAATTCTTAAATACTCATACCCTTTAAGTGTGACTGTACATGAGTGGCACATTATATTAAAACTATCTCATAAAATATGTCCATTTGCATGGGTACTAAGTCTTTTGAAGATTAAGTATAAATATTATCGTGTTCCTAGACATAAACATATGAAAAGCTGATGGCAATGTTTAAATTTTTCTAATTGTCATAATTCAATCAAATCACTAAGCAGCCTGTGGTAATAAGATCTGCACAATAGAATGGAGTATGTGCTATACAATTCTGATCTACATAAGTAAATTAAGTTCTTTAGTTTCATAAAATAATTACATCTGGATAATTACTATTAACAATAAAATGTGAACATTAATTTTGATTGGATTTTATAATAAGGTAATAAAGTAAGTGCATATAAATTAATGGTCATCAGTAATAGTAATTAGTAATAGTTAATTTTGCTGTAACATAGCTATATTTTCCTACATTATGAGAGAAAATTACATGTAGCTGACTGTAGTGATGAGATGAAATATCCAATTTCAGTGCCTTAAAGGGAACAGAATAATCCTGTTCTAACAGCAGTTGTGATACCGTGGTGCTTTTCCTCAGTTGCCAGGGTCCAGCCCTGGCTTGAAGGAGGGTCCCCGAAGAGAGGTGTGAAAGAGAGCAGCGCAATAATGACTCAAAGTCAAGTTCTGGTGCAAGCTGACAGGCTAATGCTGAAGGCAGCTGAGTTTCTCCATCTCTCTCTCTATGCTTCTCTGTTTCTTTCTTTTTTATTTTTTAATTTTTCGTTTTTTTCTCTTTCTCTGCTTTTTCTTGCTTCTCTCTCTGCTGCCACAGCTCTTAGTCTCAGTCTTTTATTTTCTGATCATGTCAAGCAAGAGAAAACTTCAAGAAAGTTACAGTTCCACAGAATTCATAGAAACTTTTTGTTATTCCTTTACATCAAACAATTCCATAATCATTTACCTCAAGTACCATAGTCAGACCCCTATAGTGATTAACTGTTTTCACACTTTCCCCATGTATGTGCGTTCAAGCACTTGTGATTTCCTGACCTTCTACTTTCAATTACTGTATTAAAGGTGAGAGACAACAACCACAAAATGGGGTTTCCCACCATTAACCACTGATCCAATAGATCCAGTTATCCCCCAATCATTTATTTTGAATTTTTCTTTTCATGTCTCTCTAATACTTAGACTTTGGTGCCCTCAATTGAACTCTTTCTGACCTCAGTTGTTTTTCCTGTAAGGATTCTTGGTAAAAAGTCATAGTTTGCTGCAAGCCACCATTTAGAAAAATTAGTCATTGAACAATTTTTACATTCTTCCAGGGGGTTCATTGTTTCCTCCTAAGTATACTGTACTCCATGCCTGACTTTCTTTAAGGCCTTTAAGGAAAACAATTATCTCTGACTCATTTTCTTGTTTTTCCAATTCTATGCCAGAGCGTCTTTCAGATAGATTGACAAACACTTCACTAACACCAAATTTTGCTGGAAAAGTAGACTTAGAGATTGGGAAACGAAGTGAAAGATGGAGAATGCAAACATTATACAGAAAACCATAGATATCTGTAGCATAGAGAGCCAAAGATGTTTCCAAAGAGGGACCACATTGAACTTCAAGGAAGAGATAGCTGGGCTGGAACTGTGTCACGCAGCTCTTCAGTGCTTGATTCCTTATGATCCTGAAATGGCATGCTTGCTATGTCTGGCAGTCAGCCCTTTCTTTGATGCTTGAATTTAACTGCAATTTAGAGGGAAGAGAACATTTTCTTACATGTTCTTACAAGTCTTTGGATCCTTATCTGTTGCATGTACCCCCTCCATTCTTATAATAACAAAGAAATAATTGATTAATCCATTCTTGAAATTTCTTTAACATAAAATTTATTGCAAGTTGACATCATAGAATTTTACATTTTGAAAGACTTTTAGAAGTTACTTAGTTTCAACTACATTGACAAGGGACATGGACAGACTAAACTGTTAACATATGTAATAATACAGACTTGACAGCAGATTTGTTCTTAAATTTTGAAACATAAAAGCAGCTAGAAGCTGGGCATGTTGGTGCACAACTGTCATCCCAGCTCTTGGGAGACATAGACAAGAGGAACAGGAAAGCATGGTCATTCTTGGCTACCCAGTGAATTTGAACCAGCATCAGGTATCAAAATATATTTTGGGGGCTGGAGAGATGGCTTAGCGGTTAAGCGCTTGCCTGTGAAGCCTAAGGACCCCGGTTCGAGGCTCGGTTCCCCAGGTCCCACGTTAGCCAGATGCACAAGGGGGCGCATGCGTCTGGAGTTCGTTTGCAGAGGCTGGAAGCCCTGGCGCGCCCATTCTCTCTCTCTCCCTCTATCTGTCTTTCTCTCTGTGTCTGTCTCTCTCAAATAAATAAATAAAAATTAAAAAAATATATATATTTTGGATGCTACAAAACTGATAGTACATTAAGAAGAAATCAACCGAATTACAGCTCCTTTTTCATCAGAAATTGATCAGCTATAATTTTTTTAATATCATTACATATGTTTAATTATAATTTAATATCACTCACATTTATATTAAACAATATTAATGCACATGCATATATCTTGAATAATTTCAGTATCACAAGTAATCTTAATGTTGTTCTCCAAGAGTAGGTGGCTGACGCTATAAACTTTTTTTTTTAAGTTAATTTATTAGTTTTCTTTTCAGCAAATACAGGCAGTTTGGTATCATTGTTTAGGCTCATCCATGATCTACCCCCTCACATTGGACCCTCCTTGTTGATGTAAATGGGTCGTGCATTGTGGAGTTAGCCCACAGTTATTGGTACGATAAATGTCTCTGCATATCATGACCCAACATGTGACTCTGACATTCTTTCCGCCCCCTCTTCCGCAAAATTTCCCTGAGCCATGTTGGGTTCAATTTTGGTCTGCTTCAGTGCTGAGGTGTTGGGGGCCTCTGAGGCTCTGGCTCTCTGATTTGGTAGGAGTTGATTTTTCTCTGTGTTTGTCTCCTCCCCCTTTGTGCTGATATCCAATTCATCAGGAAAACATCACCCTTGCTTGTTTCTCCAATTGTCCTTAGTTTCAGTCGGCCCCTTTTGAGGTATGTTGGGGCAGCTCTCTCCTTAGGATCTGCATCTATCTGAAAAAGAGAAGCAGATTCTCCAACGGAGAGTAAGTTAGCACCCAGAAAATTGAGATAACACTTACTTTCTTGATAGAGAGTTTGATAGGTGTAGGCCCTCTTGTACCCCATGACTGATGGTAGCTTGATATTGGAGAGTGGGCTTATGTTTGGGTATGGTTCTGACTTATTTCCCAGCTCCAGGTATGGGTCTCATACCACTGAGGGGATCAGTTAGCCAAACCAAGAGCAGTTGGTTCCCCACCATGGCTTTGTGCCACTATTGCACTTGTGTGGGCATCACATCAGGTTATTTGTTGCTAATTAAGTTAGACAATGAGTTGCTTGGACAGATATTGGTCATTTCCCCCAGTCGCCCATGTAGCACCTTCTGGCACTAGACACACTGACTGTCTGGGGACTGACTCTCTCCTGGCTTCCAGCCATGCCATTCCATTTTACGTGTCAGCTGCATATGGAGTCATCAGAAATAGGGTCTTACCACTGGCCTTTGGTGGGTCATCAAGTACTCTGACATAAGTTTGTCATTGTTTTGGGAAACCTTGTAGGTTTCTCTGATCAAAAGCTCATTGTGGATGGTAGCCCCAAGTTGGTAGTGGGGGTTGCAGGTCAGTGCCCACTAAGAAATTGAGGAAAAACATAACTAATATACAAGAGTTAGAGAGGAGAGAGAGATAATGCAGAGGGGGAGAGGGAGGGAGGGAAGATGTAGAAGATTTAGGTTAGTGTTGATCCTACCCTCTCCAGTGTCTTGTGGTTCAGGTGTTTCCTGTAATGGTCTAGTGAAGGTTCAGCCATTTTTTCTGTCTTTTAGGAAGTAGAATTTTATGGTCCCATTGCTGTTTGGGTCCAGATTACTGTTTTCCACCCTTTGATGCCCTCTCCACCCTCCCGATCCATCCTATTGTCTAGTCCACGAGGTGCTTGCTGGGTGTGTAAGGTATCTTGGGTAGATTCAGTTTAGGTGTTGTAGATGAGTGAGACTATGCTATAAACATTTTTTATATTTTTATTAGATACAGACATACTTAGTATGTAAACAATGCATGTTGGTATCGTTCTTTCCCTCATCGCTACCCCTTTTCTAAAGACTACCACATCATTGAGGATGTAGGTCAACCCCATGGGGATTGTGGGTCATGCTTTGTGGGGGAAGCAGTCAGTTATTGGGGAGAGGCAATATGTTTGTGCATAATGTCCAACTTGTGGCTCTAACAATCTTTCCACTCCCTTCATCCATTAAATTCCCTGAGCTATGTTGGGTGCATTGTAAGTCTGTATCAGTGTTGAATGTCCTCAGTGTCTATTTCCTTCACCCTTGTGCTGATATCAGGTTTACCTAGAAAGCAGCACTCTTGCTTATTTCCCCAATTCCTTTGTGGCTTCATCTGGGGCCAGAGTGAAGTGCACTGGGCTATTTATCTCCTAAGGTCCTGCTCCTGTCTTGTCTGTCTGAAAAACAGAAACAGATTCTCCAATAGAGAGTGAAGTCAGCACTGGTTAAATGGAATACTCATTATTTAGAGAGAATTTAAAAGATGTCGACCTTCTTATAACTCAAGATTCATTGAAGTTTGACATTGGAAAGTGAGATATGATCCTGACTTATTTCCCAGTTCCAGACATGATTTCCTTCCCACTGAGCTGATCTGTTAGCCAATCTAAGAGCAGTTGGTTACCCACCAAGTCTGTGTGCAGGTTGTTTGCTTCTGAGCAGCATAGCCTTTGAGTTGCTCACACTGATGTTGGCCACTTTACCCCAGTAGCTCATGTAGTGCCTTCTAGCACTAGATGGGATAACTGTCTGGGGACTGACTGTCTTCTAGATTCCAACAAGGCCTCTTCATGGTCCTTGATGGCATATGGTGTCTTCAGCAGTACGGTCTAACCATTAATCTCTGGTGGGTACTCAAGTGCTCTGATAGAAGTCTGTCTTGTTTATTTTGGGAGAACTTGTAGGTCTCTCAGATCAATAACTAAGTATGGATGTTAACTGACATGGTACAGGGAAATACAGGCCATCACCAAGGGAAAATAAAAAGGAAAAAGACAGAAAAAAAGAGAAATTTATGCTCAGCCTTCATCTCACCCTTTCCAGGGCCCTTCTGTTCAGGTGGTCCTCTTAAGGTCCTGTTGAAGGTTTGGCCTTTTAGTTTAACTTCCAGGATATAAGTTTCTGTGGTACCAGTTCAGTTTGGGTTCAGTTTTGTATCTTCCCCTTTCCACAGCCCTACCCTCCCTATTGTCCAAGCCTTGAGATGCCATTCAGGTATGTCAGCAACTGGAACTGATCCAGGTTAGTAACTGCAGATGAGTGAGACCATGTGACTATTGTCATTCTGTGATTGTGTGAGTTGGCTGGGTATGATCTGTTCCAAGTTCAATCAATTTTCTACAAATTTCATTATGTCATTTTTTTCTTACTACTAAGCAGAATTCCATCATGTAGATATACCATATCTTGGTTTTCCATTTGTCCAATGATGGGCACCTGGGTTGATTCCAGTTCTTAGCAATTATGAATTAAGTGGCTATATACATGGTTGAGCATATATTTCTGAACTGAGATGTGGAGCTTTTAGGGTAAATGTTGAGTAAAGGAATTACAGGGTCTGTTGATAACTCTGTATTCATCCTTTTCAGGACTCTCCATATTGATTTCCATAGTGGTTTTACCAGCTTACATTCCCAACAACAGTGAATGAGTATTCCTATTTCTCTGCATCCTTGCCAACATTTATTTTCAGTTGATGTTTTAATGTTTGCTATTGTTGCTGGGGTAAGGTATAATCTCATAGTTGCTTTAATTTGCATTTCCTTAATGGTTAGGGATGTTGAATATTTTCTCAAGTGTCTATTAGCCATTTGTAATTCTTTGTCTGAGAATTCCTTATTCAGTTCTCTGCCCCACTTTTGGAGTGGATTGTTTGATTTTTCTTTTAATGTTTAGTTTTTTGAGTTCTTTGTAGATTCGAGATATTAGGTTTCTGTCAGTGTTACAGCTGGCAAAGATTTTCTCCCATTCAGTGGGAAATCTATTGGTTCTGCTTATAGTATGTTTGTCTGTGCAAAATCTTATAAATTTCTGGGGTACAAAGTAATACTATGACTGTGAATATAATATGGAATGATTACACCATGATAATTAACATATCCCTTATCTCAAATACTTAACTACATACAGTATTGGCAGTGAAAATATTTGAAAATTATTCTCCTAACTTGAAATGTTCAAATCTTTTTAATTATTACCATCAGCTGTCCCCTTTTTATATCCCTTTCCCGGTCCCATCCTCTGCTGACCAACTTTCTACCCTTGTTCCTATGATATTAACAGTTTTTAATTATACATATAAGTCAATTACAGGACTTGGAGGTATGGCACACTTTTAGAGTGCTTGTTCCTAAAAGCTATGGCCTTGGAGTTGATCCTCAAAATCACAAAATAAATGAATAAATAAATGATATTATTTTATTTATTTATTTTTTTTTATTTTTAAGGATAGAGAAAGAGAGGGAGAAAAAAAAATGGATATGCCAGGGCTTCTGCATTCTGCAAACAAACTCCAGATGCATGTGACACTCAGAACTGTCTTTATGTAGTTACTGGGGAATTAAATATCTGCCATGGGGCTTTGCAGGCAAGTGCCTTAGTCACTGAGAAGTCATCAAAGCACATATAGTATTTTTATCTTTAAATTATAAATGTCAGTAGTGTTTCAAGTTTTCAAGTTTTTCAGAATTTAATTTAAAAATGTCTTATCAAATACAATATGTTGTTAAAATCTAACTTTCATAGCACCCATTGATTTAATTAATCAAAGACAAGATTTGAGGCATCATACTGTTTTCTTCATTAGATTATATAATGTTTTTGCTTCTTTTCATCTTTTGGTATTATATAATGTGTTCTGAGTTAAGGGATTAGTTGATTTTATTATAACCTATGTGTTATTCAAATACATACTTCTATGATCATAGATTCTGGTTCTGTCTATTTCATCCCTCCCCCACTTAAAAAAATCATATTTCCTTATCACCCAACCTTTAGAAATAGCTGTCTGTCAAAATCTCAGTTTCTCCAAATTACTCAACTCTGTTGTAAATAGTAGTTTTCCCTCTTTTTTTTCAGGCTTGTTTTCTTATGTATGAAGAACAATTTCACACACCTATCTGGAGTATACAAGGGTCCTAACTAATCCACATGCCCACCCAACATTTCCCTTTCATTTATATTTAGTTTTAATTTATTTATTTGAAGCTAAGGGAAAGAATCAGAGAAAGAGAGAGAGAGAGAGAGAGAGAGAGAGAGAGAGAGAGAGAGAGAGAGAGAGAGAGGAGAGTATGTTCATGCCAGGACCTTCAGCCACTGCAAATGTACTCCAGACACATGCACCACCTTAAACTTCTGACTTACATGGGTCCTGGAGAGTCAAGACAAGCCTAGGTCCTTTGGCTTTGCAAGCAAGTGCCTTAACCACTAAGCCATCTCTCCAGCCCACATTTACTATTTTTATTATTTGCAGAGATAGATGAAAGAGAGAGAGAGAGAGAGAGAGAGAGAGAGAATGGATGCATCAGTTTCTTAGTACTGCAAACTCCAAATGCATGTAACACTTTGTGCATCTGGATTCATTGGAGAATTGAACACACTGTGACAGGCTTCATAGGCAAGTGCCTTTCATTGCTGGTCCAATTGCCCAGTTCCCTTCGTTTTCATTTATAATGACCACCATAATAGGCATGAAGTGATATTTTGTTATAATTAGTGAAATTGGGTATCTATTCATATTGGAAAGTCATCTTTGGAGATATTTGTGTTCAAGTCATTTTCCCATCTTCTTCCTATTTTTATATTATTAGGTATGTTCGTGTGTGTGTGTGTGTGTGTGTGTGTGTACATGCATGTGATGCATTCATGCTCATGCCAGGGCCTCTAGCCACTGTGAAGGAACAAAAGATACTTTGTTTTCATCACTTTTTGTGTTTGCTTATATAGGTTGCTAGGGAATTGAATCTGGGAAGAGAGGTTTGCAAGCAAGTGCCTTTAACTGCTGACCTACCTTACTATTTTTAATTGTTCTGCTTGTAACTGCTTTTCTTTTACTGAGTCCAAGAAGTTCTATGAGCAATTCAGGAATTAACTTCTTACCACATAAATTGTTTACCATTCCATAGGTTGTCTTTTTGTCCTGTTGTTTCCTTTGCTGTGCAAAATCTTGGCCAGTAGGACAGAAGAGGGACCCTAACCAAGCCCACCCACATGCTGGCAACTTTTTCTTTGAGATAAGTGTTAGTTATACGCTATAGAAGAAAGGACAGTCTCATCAACAAATGTATTTCAGAAAGTTGGATTTCAGCTTGTTAAAAATAAATTATTTAAGTCTCTAATAATCTTGCACACACCAATATTATTTTAAATTGACCAGGCCTTAATGTGATTCAAAATACTGGGGTTATGAAACTTGTAAAAGTGAACAAAGGGAAAAAATGTTGTCATTGGTTTTGGCAAGGATTTCTTGGACAAACATTAAAAGCTCAGGCAATGAATGCTAAAATAGACAAGTGGAACAACATCAAACTAAACCCAGAAAAACCATAGAGCTGTTCTTTTGATGTAGCTTTTTACTTACCTCTAAACCTTTTACAGTTTCCAAGCCTCTCTGATTTTGCTGAGAGATCTGATGTGACTATACTAGGGAACATCTCAGATTTGAAAGGTTGATGCCTTTTTGTCCACAAAAAAAAGAATTACGCATTATAGGACATTAGTTATTTTTAAAAAAGTTCCTTAAACTCTGTTTATAGTTCTCTAAGTAGGTGGGATTAAAACTCCTTAGAAGCTTGTTATGTCATATGGATGCAAGGGTAGGGCCAGTACTTGAAAAAGCAGAACACATAAAAAGAAAAAAAAAATGACAAGATGTAAGGGTGCAGAAGGTGGCTACGTGGGAAAATAAATCATGATCAAGCTGAAAGAAAGAAGAAACATGGGATAAAGAAGATGCTTTCTCTCTTAGACAGAAAGTCAGAAGAGTCATTTTGACTTAAGAGTTAGGTTTTTCATTGAGGGAAGATCACCAGTGTTGGTAATGTCTGATGGACAAAACTATTCACTAATAACTAATGTACTGGCCTTTTACAGTTGAGAGTTTTTCTCTAATTCTGTAACCCACTCAAAGAAGTATGGTGGATGCATTGATGACAATGATCTATTAGATGAGTGCTGTGTTAAGAGTAGCCATACACATTGTGTTTTACAGACAGTATGTAGCGCTGCTTAGACAATCCAATTTTAAGCTTTAGGATCAAAAGTTTCACATATATTTGGGCAGAGAGATTGTTCAGTAGTTAAGATGCTTGCCTCCAAGTTTAATGACCTGGATTCAATTCCTCAGAATCTGTGTGAGCCAGATGCACAGAGTGGTGAATGCATTTGGAGTTCACGTACAGTGGCTAGAAGCCATGGTACACCTATAATCTTTCTGTTGCTCTCTCTCTCTCTCTCTCTCTCTTTCTCTCTCTCTTTTTGAGTTAGGGTCTCACTCTGGCCCAGACTGATCTGGAATTCACTATGGAGTCTCAGGGTGGCCTTGAACTCATGGCCATCCTCCTACCTGTGTCTGTTGCTCTCTTTCTCCCAATTCCCCCCCTCTCTCTCTCTCTCTCTCTCTCTCTGCTTGTAAATTAATTAATTCAAAGTAAACAAAATATTTTTTAAAGTTTCACATCTTTTTAAAGTAGTATATCTACATGACAGAAATCTACACAGCAGTAAGGAAAAATAGCACAATGAAATCTGAAGAAAAATCAGCAAACCTGGAAGACAACATTCTCAGTGAGTTTACCCAATCACAGAAAGATAATCGTAACATAGTGTCACTCATCTATGGCTCCTAACCTGAATCTGCCTGAGATGCTGACACACCTAATAAGCATTTCCAGGACAGGACAATAGGGCGGGTGGGGCGCGAAGGGAGGGTAAAGGTGAGAGTGGGGAACACAAAATTGGACCCAAACCACAATGGTAACATAAAATTCTACATTCTAGAAGACAGAATAAATGGTTGAACCTTCATCAGGTCCTTAGGGGGAACACCTGAATCACAGGGCCCTGGAGAGTATATGATGAAGACTGACCTTAATCTTCTCCTGTTTCTTTCTCTCTCTCTCTCTCTCTCTCTCTCTCTCTCCCTCTCCCTCTTCTCTCTATCTCTTTTACATTACCTTTCTTTTTCTTCCTTCTATTCTTTGGTGTTGACCTGCAATTCCAAGTACCAGCATGTGACTAACATCCACAATCTATTGTCTCTGCTTATTGTATGTTTGTCTGTGAAGAAACTTTTCAGCTTCATGAGATCCCAGTGGATGAGTGATTGTTTATGTTCCTGAACTGTTGGGTTTTGTTCAGGAAGACTTTTCCCATTCCTATATCATGGAAAGTTCCTCCTATTTTTTCTTCTAGTATTAGCCAAGTTTCTGAACTTATATGGAGGTCTGATCCATTTGGACTAAGGTTTGAGCGTGGCAAGATGTGGTTATCCAGTTTTTCCAGCACCGTTTGTTAAAGATGCTGTCTTTTTTCCAGCCTGTATTGTAAGGGCCTTTGTCAATTACCAAGTAGCTGTAGTTACTTGACCCAAAGTCTGGGTCCTCAATTCTGTTCCATTAGCATTTCCTCCTGTTTTTATGCCAGTATCAAGCTGTTTTTATTATGATCGTCTTGTAATATAGCTTTAGAGCAGGTAAGATGATGCCTCCAGAGGTATTTCTTTGGCTGAGGATAATATTAGATATACAAGACCTTCTGCCTTTCCATGTGAATATTGAGATTAATTTTTCTATCTCTGTGAAAAACAATGTTGGGATTTTGATTGCTATTTCATTAAATCTATATATTGCCATTCATAAGATTGCCATTTTCACAATGTTAATTCAGGAGCATTTCCATTTTCTCAAGTCCTCTTCAATTTCTTTTTTGAGTAGTTTTATGTTTTCATTGTATGTATTCTTTCTCATCCTTGGTTAATGTTAGCCCAAGGTATTTTATTCTTTTGTTGTTGTTGTTGTTGCTATTGAAAATGGAACAATGTTACTATTTCTTTCTCTGTAACTTTGTCCTTTGCATATAGAAAGTCTACTGATTTTTGTGCATTGATTTTGTATTCTGCTACTTTGCTTATGGAGTTAATCACCTTTAAGAGTTTTGAGTGGAGGCTCTCAGGTCCCTTATGTATAGAATCATGTCATCTGCAAATAGAGCTAACTTAACTTCTTCCTTTCCAATTTGTATCCATTTTATTTCTTTCTCCTATCTTATTGCTTGAGCTAGGACTTCTAGTACTATATTGAAGAGCAGAGGTGAGAGTGGACACTCTGTCTTGTTCCTGATCTCAAAGGGAATTCCTTCATTCTCTCTCCATTATGAATTATTTGGGCTTTAGGGGCTTTATATATAGCCTTTACTGTGTTGAGATATAAACCATCCATGCCAAGTCTCTTCAATGTTTTAATCACGAAGTGATGTTGTATTTTGTCAAAGGCCTTTTGTGAATCTAAAAAAAAAAAAAAAGAAGAAAAAACTGTAGGCCAATTTCACTGATGAACTTAGTTACAAAGATCCTAAACAAAATCCTCATAAACCGAATCCAACAACATATCAAAAAGCATTATCTACCTTGATCAATCAAGTAGAATTCATCCCAAGAGTGCAGGGGTGGTTCAACATATGGAATTCTGTCAATGTCATATACCACATATATAAGCTTAAACACAAAAACCACATGATCATTTTGATAGATTCACAAAAGCCCTTTGACAAAATATATATATAGGGATCTGAGAGAGCTCAACAAAACCATAGATCTTCCTAAATATATGGTAGCAGGCTTTATGACCCAGTATATGGTTTATTTTAGAGTTTTAGAGATCGTTCCATTGACTTCTGAGAAGAATGTGTTGTCTGGGGTAGAATGTTCTGTACATGTCTATTAGGTCTAATTGATCTATGGTTTTGTTGAGCTCTCTCACTTCCCTTTTGATGATCTATCTATTGCTGATAGTGGAATATTGAAGTCCGTAACTATGAGAGTGTTGGTGGTTATTTCTGTTTTGTTGTTAAGTAGGTTTTATATTATGAATTGTGGTGCCCTGTGTTTGGTGCATAAAGATTTATGATTGTGATATCCTCTTGTTGGATCATTCCCTTGATAAGTAGGAGGTAGCGTTCTGTCTTTTTCTGCTTATTTTGTTTGAAGTCTACATTATCCAATTCTAGTATAGCTATGCCTGTTTGTTTTTTTTTTAATTTCCATTTGCTTGGAATATCATTATACACACTTTTATATGTATAGTTTCCATCCCTCTGTTAAGTTCCCTTTTCACATAATTTTTCTGATTTTCTTGATGTTTCTTGGAATTTATCTTTGCTTTTCTTTATGTCTTCATTGAGCTTAGCTGACTGGTTATTGAGGTCCTCTTTTTTTTTTTTTTTTTTTTTTTTTTGTTTTATCTTGCTCTCCTTCAGATCATTTAACTGTCTCTGGAACCTTTCCGGTTCTTATCTATTAGGTCCTTTATAGTGAGGATAGCATTTATATTTATTGGCTTTTTGTTGCTTTTCTGAAAATTCTATTTGCTTGGTCAGGGTTGCATTTTTGGGTCCTGATCCTAATTTCTCTTCTGTTTTGATTGGAAACATCCATTGTGGGTCTAAATGATCTTATTGGATTTACTTGCATTATATTTTTCATGTTATGCCTTTTGTGCTCTGGTCTGTCCATTACAGTGTAGAAGCCTTATTTAATTTAGGAGGAAGTTATAATCTACCCTCGAAGTGTGTTCAGTGGTTATTCCCTTTTATGCTTGCTTTTACTAGTTTTCTGGTGGAAATTGGGCCTTCCTGCTCAGAGTGAAGGAGCCCTTGAAACTCTGGTGGGGGTTCAAGGACCTTATGTTAAGGCTTGTTCTATGGTTCGGGGTGTGGGGGTGTGTGTTCAGATGGCCTGAAGTGGACAGGTGGATGGGGGGCAGTGGTGAGTGGGATGGCATCCCTAAGCCTGAAGGGACAGGTGGAGCTAATCTAGCCTGCCTGGGTCCAAGCAAGGGGGTGGAGGAGTGGTGGTGAATGGGGTGACAAATCCCAAGCCTGGAGGCCCAAGTGAAGCTACACTGTCCGGCCAGGGACCACGCACGGGGATGGGGGCAGCAGCAATTGCGAAGGCCATCCCAAGCCTGGAGGCATGGGTGGAGCTATGCTGGCTTGCTGACTTAGGTCTGGGCAACTGGTGGGTGGTGGTGGTGGGGAGTATTCGCACATGTGAAGAGTGAGATGGTGTTAGCTCCTCTCACAGAGGCAAGTGGGATGGATTTTGCACAGGGCAGAGAGAGTGGGATTGCTTTCTCACCACCGGGAGGGTGTTCACGTGCATGGTGACTAGAGAGACTGCGTTCACCCATGTGCTGTAGAGCAGGTGGAGCTGCACTGGCCTGGGTCTCCTTGCCTGCAGTTAGTGCAGGAGGAACCTGTGGCCAGGACTGCTGGTTGAGGGGACTGAGGGACTGGTGGACTGCTTGAGAGCGTGGGAAACATCCGATTCCCTTTTTATTCCCGCCCCCCCTCCGCCCCCGCCACCTTCTGCGCCCACTCACAGGAGGTCTGTTAGAGTCTGCTCCTCCTTAGAAGACCCAATGAACCCTTAATGTCTTTCCTTTCTTTCCCTGGGAGGTGTGGCATGGTTAGACAGACACTATTTTGACTGGAAGTCCAGTTTGGGTTGCTTTTTAGAGTTGTTTGTTTGTTTTTTTAAGAGTGAGAAATGATTTTCTTGGATGAAGACATAATGACTTCAATTCCAGCATTGGCTTGGGTAATATAAAGGAAAATACACTGCTCTGGATGAAGAAACATGAAAAATGTTTAAAATTTCTGACTAGTGTAGGACGGTTTTAAGAGACATGCTTCTTTGGAATTCCGTTTTATACTGTTATTCTTAGGGGATAAGGAATTGTTATATTGAATATCTATTAATATATTGAGTCACAGTTAGTGCCAATTGGTATTTTTTACACTGGTTTAAATTCCATCAAGGATATCCTAAATCCTTAATATGCTAAAATTTCAGCCTCCTTAACATATCATGGGCTAATAATATTACCTAATATATTGGTACTCTATAAATTCTATT
This sequence comes from Jaculus jaculus, assembly GCF_020740685.1. Lineage (NCBI taxonomy): Eukaryota > Metazoa > Chordata > Mammalia > Rodentia > Dipodidae > Jaculus > Jaculus jaculus. The sequence continues at coordinate 185,208,982 of NC_059102.1, read as the reverse complement.
AATTTATCATCTATCCTTGCTGTTTAGTTTACATTTAACATACTGTGATTTGATATAATTACATATGTGTTAAAGATAACAATTATGAACACATTCAATATTACATCGCTATATCATAATCTTGCTGAGACATTTTGTTAGCTTTATAGAAACTTGGGAAGAAAGGTCTTAACTGCATTTTATCTCCTTTGACATTAGTATATTAACATAGGCTTTGTTTGGTTTGTATTTACATAGTCTTTTATACACATTTTAATGTCAACCTTTCTGAATCACTTTCATTTAGGCTTGATTGTTGTTCAATTTTTTCTTTAGTCATATCTCACCTCAAAAATAACTTGACACCTTTTATATGTGTTTAATATAAATGGAGCTTAACTTTGCCATCTAATTTTAGCATGATGTATTTTTTTATTTCTCAGTTTCATTGAATCTTTATTTTGTTTTTCTTTTTTTAAAAATTTTATTTATTTATTTATTTGAGAGCGACAGACACAGAGAGAAAGACAGGTAGAGGGAGAGAGAGAGAATGGGCGCGCCAGGGCTTCCAGCCTCTGCAAACGAACTCCAGATGCGTGCGCCCCCTTGTGCATCTGGCTAACGTGGGACCTGGGGAACCGAGCCTCGAACCGGGGTCCTTAGGCTTCACAGGCAAGCACTTAACCGCTAAGCCATCTCTCCAGCCCTTGTTTTTCTTTTTAAATTCATAATTTTTGTGCTCATACACAATTATTGTAATTTGTAAATAGTGATATTTTGGTTGGTTTTATGTACACTATTTTAGCATCAAATAATATATGTAGGACTTCATTTTTGTAGTTTTAACTAGCATGGTCAGTTGTCTTTTCTGTCTGGTGGAAAGGAAGTAGCTTACAATCAGGTAGGGAATGTGGTCATGAACCATAAGTTGAATAGATTTCTCTAGTTTTAAGGTCCTACAGATCATGCCAAGGGAGCAGATTATGGTATGTCTTCTGAGCTGGGTATATCTTAATTAGCAATAATAATATGTCTATGTACACCATATGTTGGATTCTTGCCCCAGACCCAAAAATGTTGAGGCAGATCTAATATGAAAAATCACCAAATAGAAATATAATCAAATTAACACTTATAAGATACTAAGTATGCATAAAATCTCTTCCCTTTAATAAAACTTTAGGATAAATCAATATATCTTATATACTTTGACAAATAATTTGGCAAAAATAGATATGTGTTCTTTATGACTTGAAGTTGTAAAATTCTGAATCCCTACCAAATTCATTTTCAGTTACTTCATTGTGAATTTGTCAGTTAAGTTATACTCAAATTGAACACATGAACATGTCATATGTTCTAAATTTAATCAACTTATGATGGCAAGGTATGTGTCATTCTACCTTTGAAAAAAAATGTATGTGTATGTATGTATGTATGTATGTGTGTGTATACAGTTATACATATAATTTACTTCTGTATTCACTATTAGTCTACCCCTTTTATCTTTTGAGGCAAATCCATTCTTGCTTTATTTTATTTTATTATTTATTTATCTATGAGATAAGAGAAAAAAAATGGGCACACCAGGGTCTTTAGCCACTTAAAAGAAACTCCAGATGTATGCACCACTTTGCACATCTGGCTAATGTGGGTCCTGGGTAATTGCACTTGGGTCCTTTGGCTTTTCAGCCAAGTGCCTTAACTGCTAAGCCATATCTCCAGCCCTGTTGCTTTGTTTTACTATAACTTAATGAACATGTTTTTTCCTCAATAATACTTGGGAACCTGAAAAACTACTTAGAATTACTTGTCATCTAAAGTAAATTGTAAAAGAAAGCTGAAGACAACAATGTGACAATGTAAGACAGTTATTTATGACCCTTGTAAAAAGGTCATTAATGGGAATCGTGCCAAAGATGAGGAGTGTAGTGAATGAATTATGTCTTTCAGACTGAAATATGCTAATTAAATACCTAGGCAGGTTATAAATTATACAGATTCAGAAACTCGAGGTTACCCAGTACGTTATATATATATTTTTTATCCATTCATATGAGCATGATTTTTCCTTGTGAATATTTATTGTGATAAATATTTCTCTCCTTACTCTACAAACTTATGAAGTGATTAAACCATTATCAAGTGATCACGTTTGCATGTAGCCTCTCAAATGTGTTGTGGACCTTTGTGTTAACTGTCAGGAGCATCTTCCATGTCCTGTGGTGTGTGTGTGTGTGTGTGTATATATATCTACATTTGAAAAACTTTCCCACAATTCCTGTCTATGCAATACAAAGTCAGAAGTTTGCTTGTACAGAGAGCTTTAAGATAGGCTTCACCATTTAGACGACTGTGACATTTCATCAATGTCATGATGCACATAAATTTTGAATGCATTTTCTGACACATTAAGTAGAGGAGACTAGAAGGATAAGATCTTGATAGGAGCTGTCCAAGATGGGTCAGTTTTTGGGAAGTTTTGTCTTTAAAACTGATGTTTGGCTTTCTCAGAAACTTTCTAAGTTTTGTAGTCTTTTTCACAAAGTTAGTTATGCTCTGTTCCATTAAACTCACCTGCCTCAGTTCTGTTGGTAGCTACTAAAATAAGTAATTGACCAGTATACTTTGTAATATCTATTCATATTAGCCAGAACAGTATGGAATAATTACAAATTAACTATAAAGAATACTATATGTAAACTAACAATTGAAATAAGTTTTTGAAGTAAACTTTTAAATTTTAATTTAGTCACATCTCTAATCATGGATTGTTTTATACATTATGTAATCAGCTACCTAGAAGCAAGTTATACAGTTATAACTAGCTAAGTTTCCACTGTCTCTAACATGTGATATAGTAGGGATATAATAGGTAAATAATCTTTAGAGCGCCAGTTGACAATGCACCCAGATACAAAGAGAAAATGTGTATTCTTTGTGTGTGTGTGTGTGTGTGTGAGTGTGTGTGTGTGTGTGTGTGTGTGTGTGTGTGTGCGCTTTGAGGCAAGCCCCAGTTCAACAGGCTGCCTTTTCTCTCTCTCTCTCTCTCTCTCTCTCCATATATATATATATATTTAATTTATAAGTTTTCAGCAAACACAGGCAGTTTGGTACCATTGTTTAGGCTCATCCATGATCTACCCCTCCCATTGGACCCTCCTTGATGATGTAAATGGGTCATGCATTGTGGATTTAGCCCACAGTTATTTGTACGATAAAAGTCTCTGCATATCATGACCCAACATGTGACTCTGACATTCTTTCTGCCCCCTCTTCTACAAAATTTCCCTGAGCCATGTTGGGTTCATTTTTGGTCTGCTTCATTGCTGAGGTGTTGGGGGCCTCTGAGGCTCTGGCTCTCTGATTTGGTAGGAGTTGATTTTTCTCATGAGAGAGAGAGAGTGAGAATATTGGCACACCAGGGCCTCCAGCCACTGCAATCGAACTCCACACTTGTGTACCCCTCTGTGTTCATGTGCAACCTTGTGCACTTGCATCATTGTGCATATGGCTTAAATGGGTCCTGGAGAGTACAACATGAGTTGATAGTCTTCACAGGCAACCACCTTAACCACTTGGCAATCTCTCCAGCCCCAATTAAGTATATTCTGTCAATCCCAAGGAACTCTCATTGCTTCATTTCAGGCTGACTCTCAAGCCTCTGTTCATTGTTTTGAAGCCTGGTTACCTTCCTGTCTATTGTCCTTAATATATACTCATTACTTCTTGGACTGAATCTATCAGCTCATATTAAGTATGGATGCCAATTGCCACATACATACATATATATACAAGACAAAAAGTGTATCTAGCAAATCAGAAGGCATACTGTTCCATTACTAAATTATATATTACTTTAAGACAGGGGCTTAAAACAGTACTAAATATTTACTACTACTTTTTAAAAGTATGGACCAGAATTCAGAAGGACTTTCCTACCCATTTTAGACTCAAAGACCATTGTGACATTATAGTAAATTCCTCACCCAAGTTACAGTCATGCAGAGCCTTAAGTGGGCTGGGTAGATTTGTTTCCCATGGGCTTCACTCACCTGATGACTGGTAGGCACTGCTTATAAATGAGGAAGCTTCATATATTTCCTGTGTATGTCTATTGAGGGTTTGAACAGATAGCTTTTGTAGGCAAGCAGTGCAAGGGAAGGAAAGATGATAGATAGATGATAGAGAGATGGTAGAAATATAGATAGATGGTTGGTAGATAGATAGATAGACATATAGACAGACAGATAGATAGATAGATAAATAATACATATAGATAAAACTACTGAGATATTAATATTTTTTTATTACTTAGTCTCAAAAGTTACATAGCTTTATTTATCCAATAATCATCTGGAAGACATAAGCCCCTAAATTTCAAGTATTTGCAAACATATTTTGTCAATCATGTATAAATATATTCTTTCTAATTTAAATTAGTACCCAGGGTCATCAGGGCCTCATGTTTTCATCTTGCTGTTCTGCCTTCATTAACAATTAAGTTGTATGGAGAGAGCACATGGAAGTGTTGGAGATACAGTCATACAGGCCTTTCCCCAGCCAAAGAAGAGAGTACTTGGCAGAACTGAATGTCTTTAGCTTTTTAGGAGATTCCATAGAACATTCTCAGGGAACGCTTCCATTAAAATATCATTGACAATAATTGCTTTCATTTTGTTACAGGTAGGCTGAGTTATGTGTTTTGCTGTTCTTAGTTTTAAAATAATTTTCATTATGATATATAAATTGTACATAATAATGAGTTATATTAACACATGTTCATACATGCATGTAGTACATTTTTGTCACATTATCCCACAACATCCTTTTTTGTCTCCTATCCAATTCCACTGATTCACCTTAATTCCTGTTAGTTTTCAACTTGTGATAATATGACAAACCAAACTTTGGGGTTTCATTTCAAAAAGGGATGCTGACAGTGGATATGTTAAAGTAAGTAACCATCATAGTCTGCCCAGGGAGTGCATTAAACAATCCTTAAAAATAAACAAAAATATTTTGGGTCCTAAAAATGATGAAAACCCATTGTTGAAATTACCTTCTCATTGTTGGACAAACATACCATCAGAAACAGCTTATGGAAAGAATGGATTAATTTCATGCTTACGAATTCCAGGGAAAACATGATTAGTGGTGGAATAAACTAACATACTTCCATAGATATCACCAGAATCCAGGAAACACAAGCAGCCAGAGTTCCAACTTGTTCTCTATGTAGCTAGTAGGGGCTAAAATATAATATCTGTACCACCCCGTCCCCTGTGACACAACTCTTCCCCAGAAAGGAAGACCTGCTGAAGATTTAATTTGCAATTTCAATTTTAGTCAAAAACACCTGAGTCTGTGGAGCCAAATATTCAAACTACTACACCCATTATTCCAAGGTCCAAGTTAACATAACTAAAAAGATATGAATACAATTTAAAAAATAGGCATAACGAAGTAAGAAAGCTAAATTGTCTAGAAGCTCAAAGCTGAATGAAGAACATTAAGGTAAATTCTCTGTGGTCCTTTTCTTTGCTCATATAGTCCAGACAAGGCCCCATGGCTGCTCCAACCTTGAAGTGTCAATGGAGCTGTACAAACACCATTAAAATACTTTTTTACTCATTCTCTCTAGCAAATTGTCCTATAGCAGTTACCTTCTTCTGCTGGAACAAAAAACCTGACCAGAACATCTCATGGGACAAACGGGCATATTTTGCCTTACAACTTCAAGGGAAATTGCATCTTGGTGATAAAAACATGGTAAAACAGAGGGTAGGCATCATATAATATCACATCAGCTGGGAATGTAGCAGAAAGCATGAGATGGCTAGTGAAAACCCAGCAGAGCTGGACTAATAAGCTTCAAGGCATACTTCAGGTGACATATCTCCACCAGCAAGGCTCCTTTCAAAGGTTCTACCAGCTGAGGATTAAATATGAGGCTTAGCAACAAACTAATGAGACGATAGGGGACATACCACATTGAAACCATCTCAGGACTGTAAAAGAAGAGTCTAACAACAGAATGGATGTTTATCTACAAATATAACCTTACTAAGTCAATCATTACCGTCTAAACTGTAATCTCATTGCTTGCGGTTGCTGTGCAGAGTTGAGCTTCCACCTTTACTATGAAGGGAAATTAATCAGTCCTTTACATTCTCTCATCCTATCTATCAACAGAGTCCAAATGTATCTTATATCAGCAAGGACAACTAAGGAATTTAGAGTCGGTTAGCATACTTGCATACACCCTTCTCTTGGCTCTAGTGAGCTCTACAGTAACTGAGCTTCTATCTTACCATAGAGCAATGAAAAGCAATAGGCAGGTTTTTATTTCTCTCCCAGATAACATATGTGCTCTGCAGGAGTGTAGTTTTAATATCCTGCCCTCTGCCTGAACTCAGAGCAAAGGAGACACAACACTTTGACTGGGGTGATGTTAGCAGTGCTGAATTTCCAGTCTTGCAATCTACAAACACATACTACATGGAGTCAAGTAAGTAGCTGAACCTAAAGGGGGAGCTCAACTTTTATATCCACTTAGTACTGCATACAATTTGACAATATAAGCCTGCAAAAGAATAAAAAGGAACATAACTATAATAAAGGAAACTATCAATATATATAAATACCAAGTTAAACTGAGATTAATCAGTTTGAATTAGGTTATTTAGATTACTAAAGCAAAAAAAGTTTCAACACAGGACTGATTAAAAGTGCTTGATTGAAAAGCCTGCTATCCTGGATACAAGTACTTAGCCACTCACTTAAAACCCAACAGGCACTTGTTTGTCTATATCCATATCCCCTCTTTCTCTCTCTCTCCCTCTCTCTCTCACACACACATACACATACATACAAGCACAAACACATAAACATATGAGTAAATAAATCATGGAAACATTATCCATGTCTTTAATATTAATTTTAAGCTTATTTCCTAATATCTAAAGAGGTTTACTTAAATAAACCAATGAGAGAATTGCTTCAAAATGAGAAAATAGATTGCATTATTTTGTTGCACATTTTTGTTCAATATTTACTTAAAGATGTCATGATAGAAAATAGTAACCATGACCCTATTTCTGTCTTAGTACAACTGCCTTCATATAGCAAGCATGTCCCATGTATCCAAGATGACAAATCTAAAAGAGCAAGAACTTGTCGTAGTATGTGGGATAATTTGCAACCTTTGGAAATTGTCAATTGATGGTGCTTTAATAGAGAATGATGGGCTGGAGAGATGGCTTAGCGGTTAAGCGCTTGCCTGTGAAGCCTAAGGACCCCGGTTCGAGGCTCGGTTCCCCAGGTCCCACGTTAGCCAGATGCACAAGGGGGCGCACGCATCTGGAGTTCGTTTGCAGAGGCTGGAAGCCCTGGCGTGCCCATTCTCTCTCTCTCCCTCTACCTGTCTTTCTCTCTGTGTCTATCGCTCTCAAATTAAAAAAAAAAAAAAATAGAGAATGATAAGTAGAAATTGTTTACATTATCTATCTAAAAATAACCAAATTCAGGATGGGGATATAGCTTAGTTGTAAGTGTTTGCCTGTGGACCATAGTCACTAAGCTTCTCAGAATCAAACACCATGACAATATGTACATTCTAGTTCAATAGTGACACACAGCCTCAGTGTGTAACCAATAGTTTCTTATTGGCTAAGATTTCTGTTCAGTGTAAAGAAACCCATGTTTGGAATGGGGAACCAGATCAGAATCCTATGGAGACAAAGATTATCTTCTCCAGGGTCAAGCTCTCATTAGCATTTATCTAATACATCATACATCAAATTCTCCCTAAATTAATTATGCTTATCCCATTTAAACCATGTGGACTTCAATCTCTGTTGGAAAATCAGTTCTTCTTTTTCAGAAGGTAGAAAGACCAGAAAAGACAAACTACCCCTCGAACTTCACCCAAGCCACAGCTAAATCCCCAGATGAATTGGGGAGATGAGCAAGAGTATTGTTTCCATGCTGTTTCTGATAATCAGTGCCAGGGTGTAGGTAGGAGACAGATTCTGGGGATACTCAGCACCTAACAAAGCAGAGATCCAGAGGCTCCTAAGAGCTCATCACTGAAGTAGAATTAAAATTAATCCACCATGGCTCAGGGAAAATTTTTATTAGTTATGGTCACACTCAGTATGTAAACAGCACATGTTGGTACCACTCTTTACCTCATCATTGCCCCCCTCCAAAGGGACCCTCCTCACTGGGTATGTCAGTCACCTCGTGGGGCTTGTGGGTCATGAATTTTCAGAACAGCCATTAGTTATAGGGAAGAGGCCACGTCTTTGTGCATAATGTCCCTACTTGTGGCTCTACCAATCTTTCTGCCCTATCTACCACAAAATTCACTGAACCATGTTGGGTCATTTTAAGTCTACTTCAGTGAGGGGCTCTTAGGAGCCTCTGGATTTCTGTTTTGATAGGTGTGAAGTGTCCTTAGTGTCTATCTCCTTCACCCTTGTGTTGATATCAGGTTCACTGAGAAAGCAGCCATCTTTCTCATTCCCCCAACTCTTCTAGGGTTTCAGCTAGGGCTCTGGTGAAGTACAATTGGTCATTTCACTCCTCACGTCCCACTCTCATCTGACAAAGAGAAGCAGATTCTCCAAGAGAGAGTGAAGTCAGTACAGGTTAAATAGGATAACCATTATTAGTTTAGAGATAACTTAACAGGTGTAGACCCTCTTGTACCCAAGATTACTGGGAACTCAACATTGGAAGCAAAATCATTATCTGTATATAATTCTGACTTGTTTCCCAGTCTGGATATAATTATGACCTGCTTCCCAGTTCCATACATGGGTTCCTTTCCATGGCGTGGATCTGTTTTCAAATTCAAGAGCAGTTGATTACCCACCATGTCTGTGTACCACTATAGCACTTGTATGAGCATCACATCAGTCTGTTTTAGTTTGAGTAGAATTTGACCTTGAGTTTCTTCAGTCTAAGATGTGGACCTCTTTCCCCTAGTAGCTCATGTTGCGCCTTGTAGCACTCAACAAGCTAATTGGGTACTGGCTGTCTTCCAGATTCCAGCCAGGTCTCTCTATGTTCTGTACCAACAGCAGCAGTGTATTACCATAAACCTCTGGTGGGTAATCCAGTGCTCTGACAGCAGTTAACTTGCTTTGAGAAACATCGTAGGTCTCTCTGATCAACAGCTCATTGTGGCTGTTAACTGCATCATGGTCCTCGGACTTACACACGGGTGCCAAGGTAAAAGAAAGAAAATCAATGAAAAAGAAAGAAAAAATAAAGAAAGAAATAAAAAGAAAATGAAAATGAAAACAGGAGAAATTTAAAGTTAGGCTTTATCTCACCCTTTTTAGGGCCCTTTCATTCAGGTGCTCTCTATAAGCGTTCAACTTTTTAGTCTGTCTTCTTGGATATAGGACTTTATGGTAATCAGTTCCAATTGGGTTTAGTTTTGTGCCCCTCCCCCACCATTATACACACCTCAAGCCCTACTTCCCTATTGTCCATGCCTCAAGATACTTATTAGGTATGTCAAAATCTTGGGCTGAACCAGGTTAGGAGCAGCAAATGAGTGAGACCGTATGATGATTTTCTTTCTGTGATTGTGAGAGTTCACTGAGTATAATCTGATACAGTTTGATCATTATGTTATTTTTTTCTAACTGAAGAGTAGAATTCCATCAAGTAGATATACCACATCTTGGTTATCCATTCATCTAATGATGGACATTTGGGTTTGTTCAAGTTCTTAGTTATTATGTATTGAGAAGCAATAAACATGGTCCCAAGAAGAGAAGGAAGAAAAGGATAAGTAATATGAAAAATATAGAGAGATGAAAGATAAGAGGGAGAGAGAAAGAGAAGCAGAAACAGGAGGAGACAAGGGTCAGTTTTGCTCATACCCTCTCCAGAGCCTTGTGAATCTGGCATTCCCTCTAAGGGACTGGTGGAGGTTCTCTTTTAGATTGTAGAGTTTTATGATACCATTGCCTTTTGGATAAAGTTTTGTGTAGATCACTCCCTCCCTTACCCTCCCCTCCATCTCCACCCTCCCTATTGTCTGGTCCTCGAGATACTTGGTAGGTATGTCAGCAACTTGGGTAGATTCAGGTTTGGAGCAGTAGATGAGTGAGACTATGTAATATTTATCTTTTTGTGATTGTGTGAGTTTACTGAGAATAAGCTGTTCTATTGGTTGAGTGATTATTTAAAATCTTGTGCTACTGGGGTTTTGTTCAGGAAGTCTTTTCCCATCCTAAGTTAAGGAATGTTTCTCCTAACTTTTCTACCAGTAGTAGCCTAGTTTCTGGTGTTATGTTAAGGTCTTTGATCCATTTGGACTTGATTGTTGTGCATGGCAAGAAGTGTGGATTAAGTTTCAATTTCCTTCATATGGTCATCCAGTTTGTCCAGCACCATTTGTTGAAGATGCTGACTTTTCTCCAGCCTATATTGTAAGGTGTTAGGGCCTTTGTCAAGTATCAAGTAGCTGTAGTTTCTTGACCCAAAGTCTGGGTCCTCAATTCTACTCCATTGGTCAATATTCCTGTTTTTATGTCAGTACCATGCTGTTTTTATTACTATGGCTTTGTAGTATAGCTTTAGATCAGGTATGGTGATGCCTCCAGAGGTATTTCTTTTGCTGAGGGTATGCTTGGTTATCTGAGGCCTTCTGCTGTTCCATATGAATTTTAAAATCAATTTTTCTATCTCTGTGAAGAACAATTTGGGATTTTGATGGGTATTGCATTAAATCTGTAAATTGCCTTTGGAAAGATTGCTATTGTCACAAATTTAATCCTGTCTACCCAGGAGCATGGGAGGTATTTCCATTTTTTAAGTCCTCAATTTCCTGTCTGAGTGCTTTTGTTTTCATTGTATATATCTTTCACTTCCTTAGTTAATGTTATTCCAAGGTTTTATTTTTTTTTATTTTTTTGCTGCTAATAAATATGGGATAATGTCACTTAGTTCATTCTTTGTATCTTTGTAATTTGCATATAGAAAGGTTACTGATTATGGTGCATTGATTTTTGTATCCTGCTAATTTTGCTGAAAGAGTTTATCACCTTTAAGAGTTTTGTAATGGAAGCTGTAGGGTCTCTTAAATATAGAATCATGTTGTCTGCGAATAGCACTAATTTAGCATCTTCCTTCCCAAGTTGTATCCCTTTATTTCTTTCTCCTATTATACTGCTTGAGCTAGGATTTCAAGTACTACATTAAAGAGTAGAGATGAGAGTGGACACCATTGTCTTGTTCCTGATATCAGTGGGAATTCCTTCAGTCTCTCTATGAAGTATTACTCAGGCTTTAGGAGCTTTGTATATAGTCTTTATTGTGTTAAGATATAAACCACCCATGCCAATTCTCTCCAATGTTTTGATTATGAAGTGATGTTGTACTTTGTCAAAGGCCTTTTCTGCATCTATCGAAATGACTATGTGGTTTTTGTGTTTAACCTTTTTTATATGGTGTATTTCGTTGACACATTTCCATTTGTTGAACCACCCCTGCATTCCTGGGATGAAGCCCACTTGGTCAAGGTGGATAATGCTTTTGATGTGTTGGAAATGTGTCCAACTTGTATTCCCTTTGTTTACTTCTCCTGTATTATTGCTTTAGCTAGGACTTACAGTACTATATTGAAGAGCAGAGGTGAGAGTGGACACCACTGTCTTGTACTTGATCTCAGTGGGAATTCCTCCAGTTTATCTCCATTAAGTATTATTTGGGCTTTATGAGCTTTGTATATTGCCTTTATTATGTTAACATATAAACTGACCATGCCAATTCTCTCCAATGTTTTGATCATGAGGTGGTTATATTTTGTCAAAGGCCCTTTCTGCATCTTTTGAAATTATCATGTGGTTTTTGTGTTTAGCCTTTTTATGTGGTGTATTACATGGACAGATTTCCATATGTTGAATGATTTATGCGTTCCTGGGACGAAGCCCACTTGATCAAGTTGGATAATGGATTTGATGTGTTGTTGAATTCGGTTTGTGAGGATTTTGTTCAGGATCTTTGCATCTAAGCTCATCAGGGTAATAGGCCTGTAGTTTTCTTTTCTTGTGGCATCTCTGCCTGGTTTTGGTAATAGAATGATAATAACTCCATAGAAGGAGTTGGGGGGCTTTCACTGATCTCCAGTTCTGTGGCACAATTTGAAAAAGATTGTTTTCAGTTATTCCATGAAGGTTTGATAAAAATCAGCTGAGAAGACATCTGATCCTGGACTCTTCTTTTTGGGGAGGCTTTTTATTACCTTTTGAATTTTGGTAGTTGTGATAGGTTTGTTTAGGAGATTTCATGTGCTCTGAGTGTACTTTTGGTAGATGATATGTGTCTAGGAATATATCCATTTCCTCCATATTTTCCAATTTTGTAGAGTAGAGGTTTTTGAAGTAAGACCTGATGATTCTCTGAATTTCACATATGTCTATTGTGATCTCTTCTTTTTCATTTACAATTTTGTTAATATGAAGCACTTCTTTTTTTTTTAATTTTTGCTTGATCAAACTAGCCAGGGGTTTGTCAATCTTGTTTATTTTTTCTTTTTCTTTTTTTAAATTTTTTAAAGAAAATATTTTATTTATTTGCATGCCCAGGGACTCTAACCACTGCAAACAAACTCCAGAGGCATGTTCCACCATGTGCATCTGGCTTTACATGGATACTGGGGAATCAAACCTGGGTCCTTAGTCTTCATAGGCAAGTGCCTTGACCAGTAAGTCATCTCTCCAGCCCATTGTTTATTTTTTTCAAAGAACCAGCTCTTTGTTTCATCAACTTTCGTTATTGTTTTCTTAGTTTCCAATTCATTAATTTCAGCTCTGATCTTAATAATTTCTTTCTGTCTGGAGCTTTGTGGCTTAGATTCTTCTTGCTTATCCATTGCCTTTAGGTGGGTGGTTAGGTTATTGATTTGGGATTTCTCCATGTTTGTTATGAAGGCATTTATTGCTATGAATTTTACCCTGAGGGCCACCTTCACTGTGTCACATAAGTTTTGGTATTATGTGTTCTCATTGTCATTCATTTTTAGAAATTTCTCAGTTTCATTTTTTATTTCAACCACTGTCTTTTTATTGTTTAAAAGTGTGCTGTTCAGTTTCCAGGAGCTGATAGGATTTTTGGAGGGTGTTTTGTTGTTAATTTTTAGCAATATAGCACTGTGATCTGATATCATGCAAGGGATTATGTCAATCTTCCTAACGATATGGAGGCAGGATTTGTGACCCAGTATTTGATCTATTTTAGAAAATGTTCCTTGTGCTGCTGAGAAGAATGTGTAGTCCATGGATTTGGGATGGAATGTTCTATGATGTGTTGGTGGTTGTTTTACTGTCAAATAGGTTTTGTTTTATGAGTTGTGGTACATATGTGTTTGGTTCATAAAAATTAATGGATGTAATATCCTCTTGCTGGATTGTTCCCTTGATCAACAGGAAGTGGCCTTCTTTGTCTTTTTTGATTATTTTTCATTTGAAGTCTAATTTATCCAATATAAGTATGGATATGCCTGTTTGTTTCTTATTCCCATTTGCTTGAAATATTGTTTTCTACCCTTTCACCCTGAAGAGGTGCCTGTCTTTAGTTGGTGAGATGAGTTTCTTGAACACAAAAGATTGAGGGGTCTAATTTTCTTATCCACCCTGTTAGCTTGTGTCTCTTGATGGGTGAATTAAGGCCATTGATATTTAGGGTAATGACTGTGTGGTTTGATTTGATTACTGACATATTATGTTGGTTTATGTGGTTTGGTGTTTTCATGGACTTTGAAGTTTTTTTGTGCCTACTCTGAGTTAGATTATTATGATCTGCTTCTGGTAGGTACGTGAGGTTGCTTATTTGATTCTTCTGTGTGGAGAATTTCCTGAAATACTCTCTGTAGGTTTTGTTTTGTGCTCCTATAGTTGTAAAGCTGAGTTTTGTCATGGAAGGTTTTTCTTTCACCATATATTAGAGGGATACTTTTGCTGGGTAGAGTAGGATATGCTTGGATATCTGAGGCAAAATGCTATTCCATATTAATTTTGAGAACTTTTTTTTATATCTCTGGGAAGAAAAATGCTGAGATTTTTATTGGTATTTCATTAAATCTGTATACTGCTTTTGGTAACATTGCCATTTTCACAATGTTAATTCTGCCTGTCCAGGAACATGGGAGGTTTTTCCATTTTCTCAAGTACTCCTCAATTTCATTATTGGGTGATTTTTTGTTTTCATTGTATATCTTTCACAACCTTGGTTAGTATAATTCCAAGATATTTTATTTATTTGTTGCTATTGAAAATGGGAGATTGTTGCTAATATCTTTCTCTTTCTCTTTGTTCTTTGCATATAGAAACACTATGGATTTCCGTGCATTATTTTTGTATCCTGCTACTTTGATTAAAGAATTAATCTCCTTTAAGAGTTTTGAAATAGAGGCTCTCACATCACTTATGTATAGGATCATGTCTTTTGCAAATAGGTTAACTTGAATTCTTCCTTTCCAATTTATATCCTTTTCATTTCTTCCTCCTGTCTTATTGCTTAAGATAGGACTTCCAGTACTATGTTGAAGAGCATAGGTGAGAGTGGCATCCCTGTCTTTTTCCTGATCTCAATGGGAGTTCTTTCTTCATTAAGTATTTTGGGGCGTTAGGTGCTTTATATACAGCCTTTATTATGTTGAGATATAAACTGTCCATGCCTATTGTCTCTAATATTTTGATTATGAAGTGATGTTCTATTTTGTCAAAGGCCTTTTCTGCATCTATTGAAATTATTATGTGTTTTTTTGTGATTAAGTTTATTTATGTGGTGATAACATGGACAGATTTCCATATGTTGTACCAACCCTGCATTCCTGCAATAAAGCCTACTTCTTCAAGATGAATAATGCATTCGGTGTGTTGTTCAATTTGGTTTGTGAGGGCTTTGTTAAGGTGTTTGCATTTAAGCTCATTGAGGATATAGGCATATAGTTTTCTTTTATTGTCATATATCTGTATGTAGTTTGGGTAGTAGGATGATACTAGCTTTATGAAAGGTGGTTGGGAACTTTCCTTATTCTCTGATCTTATGAAAGACTTTGAGAAAAATGTGGTTTTATTTCTTCCATGAAAATTTGATAGAATATGGCTGAGAAGCCATCTGGTCCTGGACTCTTCTTTTGGGAGAGGTTTTTGATTACTTTTTCAATCTTGTGGGTGTGATAAGTTTGTTTAAGAGATTGATCTGCTCTGAGTGTAGTGTTGGTAGGTAGTATTTGTCCAGGAATTTATCCAGTTATTCCAGATTATCAAGTTTTGTGGAATATCCATTTAAGAAACAAGTCCTAGGCAGAGGTAGGAGGATCGCCAAGAGTTCAAGACCACCCTGAGAGTACATAGTGAATTCCAGGTAAGTCTGAACCAGAGTGAGACCCTACCTCGAAAAACCAAAAAAAAAAAAAAAAAGAAGAAAAAAAAAAGAAAAGAAAAAAGAAACAAGTCCTGATGATTCTTCCAATTTCAAGTATGCTTGTTATGATTGCTCCTTTATTATTTTTAATTTTGTTAATTTGAAGTGTATCTTTTTTTGATTCATCAAATAGGCAGGGATTTATCAATCTTATTTTTTTTTCAAAGAACCAGCTCTTTGTTTTATCAGTTTAATTAATTGTCTTCTTAGTTTCCAGTTTATTAATTTCTGCTCTGATCTTGATTTTTTTGTCTGGAGCATTTTGGGCTAGGTTCTTCTTCTTTTTTGATTTGTGATATCTCTGTCTTTGTGATGAAGGCATTTAATGCTAGGAATTTTCTCCTAACGATTGCCTTCTTTGCATCTCATAAACTTTGACACACTGTGTTCTCATTGTCATTCAGTTCCAGAAATTTTGCCACTTCAGTTTTTATGTACAATGTTGGGATGTTTAAGGGAACCCCACAGTTGTACTGTGCACAAAAATTTTTCAATTTATTTAAGTTTTTGGATTCATGAAATGTTTCTTCTGTCTTGTCTTCCAGTTCTGAGGTTTGGTCCTCCATAAATGACACTGTTGTTGAGGGCTTCTAGAGAGAGGTTTGGACTTGTTCAATTTTGTTTGTATTTTCTTTTTTCTTAATTTAAATTTTTTTTTGACAGCTTGGAGACAATAAACCATGATATTTCCCTCTCCTCCCCCATTTTCCCCTTCACAACTCCACTCTCCATCATATTCCTTCCATCTCTCCATTAGTCTCTCTTTATTTGATGTCATCATATTTTTCTTCTATTATGAGGGTCTTGTGAAGGTATTTCTAGGCATTGCAAGGTAATGGATATTGAGGCCAATTTCTGTCTGGGAAGTTACATTGTAAGAAGTGGTGCCATTCCTTCGGCTCTTACATTTTTTCCATGATTCCTTCCACAATGGTCCCTGAGGCTTGGAGGGTATGATAGAGATGTTTCGGTGCTGGACACTCCTCCGTTACTTCTTCTCAGTACTATGTTGCCTTTGGTGCCATCCTAGTGGTCACCACCATCTGAAAAGAGAAGATTCTTTAAACATAAGCGAGAGAAGCATTAATATATGAACGTAAGCATTATGTATAGTGCTTTCAGGGAAGTCTGGTGATAATAATATATGCATTTAGCCAGATGAGTGCAGGCTTTATATCCCTAAGGCTCATGACTTCCCCAGCCATAGTCTTTTGGTTAGGTTTTCATTACCAGGCATGTATTCCCTCATGGAGAGTTGGCTTCCAGTCCAATTAGAGAGAAGATGGTTTCCCCTAAGCAGAGATGCCACTATTATACCCATTCAGTCATTTAACCTGTCTGGCCAAACTTGAGGCTTGAGTGTCTACTGTTTTCACTACTGATGAATTCTGTCTTCCATCGGGCTGCATGCAGTGCACCTTTTTTCTAGCTTATAGTTGGCTAGTCTAAAGGGAGAAGGTTTTCAGCTCAGCACCAGCTGAATTTTCTGGTGATCTTGCTGCCCATGCATGTGTAGTATTCATATATAGTGTCTTATCAACTGGATGTGCTGTTATCCAAAGAAGTAGGCTTTCATATGTCTTATTCAGAATATCTTGACTTTTGATTGACCCCCATCCTTTTCTTACATGATCTCTTTCCTTGGCCTCACTTATACCATTCCACTTCCTGTAATCTGTTCTTCTACTAACATATATGCAATACCATCCTCTAAAGTCCTTTCTTCTATTCCATCACCTATAAACTTTATCCAGCTTACTGGCCTCTTATACAAATGTTTTGGTTCCAGTTTACACACAAAAGACAGCATGTGACATTTGGCTTTCTGAACCTAGGTTACTTCACTTAGTATAATCTTTCCCAGATCTATCTATTTCCCAACAAATTTCATAATTGCATTTTTCTTTACCGCTGAATAGAACTCCATTGTGTAGATGTAGCACATCTTTATTAATCATTCATCTGTTGAGGGAAATCTAGGCTGCTTCCATTTCATAGTTATTGTGAATAGAGCAAAAGTAAACATGGTTGTGCAAGTATATCTAAGGTAGTGAGAAGTGTCATTAGGATATATGCCTAGGAGTGCTATAGCTGGATCATATGGTAAATATATTTTTAGCTGGTTCAAGAACCTCCGCACTGATTTCCACAATGGCTGTACCAGATTGTTTTCCCACCAACAGTGTAGAAGTCTTCGCCTTTTTCTGTGTCCTCACAAACATTTATTGTCATTTGTTTTCTTGATAGCCATTTTGACAGGAGTGAGATGGAGTATCAATGTAGTTTTAATTTGTATTTCCCTGATGGCTAAGGACATAGAACACTTTTTCAAATGTTTATATGCCATCTTTATTTCTTCTGATGAGAGCTATATTTATTTCCATAGCCCATTTGTTTAAGTGGGTGGTTTAATTTCTTATTGTTTTGTTTCTTGGAGTTCTTGTTATATTCTGGATATTAATCCTCTGTTAGATGTATAGATGGCGAAGATTTTCTTCCATACTATAGGTTGTCTCTTTGCTCTATTCATAGTGTCCTTTACAATACCAAACCTTTGTAATGTCCTCAGATCCCACTGGTTGATTGTGGGTTCCCTGGTTCCTCAGGAGGGCACTGTCCATCAGCTCATCAGAGGTGTCCAGGCAAATATGGAGCAGGGTCTTGAGCACACATGAGTGTAATGGGAAGAAACACCTATGAGACAGGTTCAGGGAACAGCTCATTTATTCATCAGGGGACTGACCTTTAAAAGAAGGTGAGAGAGAGAGAGAGCAGGAAGTGGGTTCTACAGGGATTGGTGGATTCAAAGGTTGGTTGCTTGCAGAAGCCTAGAGGTGTTCATTCCAGCACATAGAGAGAGAGTCTAGTGATCTATGTAGTGGTGGGAAAAGGTTTGGTGTCTGAGTCACAAGGGGATGGGCTGTGTGAAGGTTGCTGGCTGATACCATATAAGGAGTTTCCTAGGCAACTGGCCAAAGGTCACAGGGCTATGAGGGAAGCCTAAGGCTTATCTGGACATCCAGGTGTTCTGGCCTGGGAAGGTAGTGGACTCCTGGGGTCCCTTAGCTGTGCCTGGAAGCTCAGGCTTGTTTTAACCCCCAGTGGCATGGGACTCTTACCTGTGCCCCACAGTTGATTAGTGGCTTTATTTTCTGAGCAACTGAGACTATATTCAGAAAGCCATAACCTATGCCTATAAGTTGAAGGGTGTCCCCTACTTTTTCCCGTAGCAGTTTCAGTTTCAGGTCTGATATTAAGGCCCCTGATCAATTTGGACTTGGTCCATGGATAGAGGCTGTGTTTTCAACTTTCTACACATAGATATACAGTTTTCCCAGCACCATTTGTGGAAAAGGCTGTCTTTTCTACAATGCATATTTTGACATTTTTCTCAAAAATCAGATGGCTGTTAACTGCCTGGATTAACATCTGGGTCATGTACTCTGTTCCATTGATGTATGTGTCTGTCTCTGTGCCAGTTGCATGCTGTTTTTGTTACAATAACTTTATAGCATAGCTTAAAATTGGGTATGGCTATACCACCAGCCTTATTTTTATTCAAAATTCTTTTGGCTATTCGAAATTTTTTGTGCTGCCAAGTGATTTTTTTCTTCTATTTCTGTGAAGAATGACATTGAAAATTTAATGGGAATTGAATGAAATGTGTAAATTGCTTTGGGTAAGATTGACATTTTTCACAATATTGACTTTTCTAATCCAAGAACATGGAATATGTTTCCATTTCCTGTATTCTTCTTCAACTTTTTGCTTGACAGTTTTAAAGTTATCATTGTAGAGACCCTTCACTTCCTTGGTGAGGTTTATTTATTTATTTATTTATTTATTTATTTATTTATTTATTTTCGAGGCAATTGTAAATGAGAGAGATTCCCTGATTTCATCCTCCACATGTTTATTTTTTGTATACAGGAAAGCTACTTATTTCTGTGTGTTTATTTTGTATCCTGCTACATTGCTAAGTGTTTATCAACTCTAACAGTTTGCTGGTAGAGTCTTTAGGGTCCCTTACTTATAGACTCACATCATCTGCAAATAGTGATAATTTGATCTCTTCCTTTCCAATTTGCATCCCTTTTATGAGTGTCTCTTGCCTTATTGCTATGGCTAAGACTGTGTGAAGGCTGCTGGCAGATACCATACAAGGAGTTTCCTAGACAATTGGCCGAAGGTCACAGGGATATGAGTGAATCCTAAGTCATATTAGGACATCCAGGTTTCCCGGGCTGGGGAGAGAGTTGCCTCCTGTAGCCAGGGGCCATTAGCTATGCCTGGCAGTGGGGATAGTTGACACTGTTGTCTTGTTCCTGAATTTACTGAAAAACTTCAAGTTTTTTCCTCATTTAACATTATTTTGGCTGTAGGTATGACATAAATAGCTTTTTACTATGTTGAGACACATTCCTTCTATTCCCTGTTTCTGTAGGACTTTTACCATCAAGGGATGTTGGATTTTATTGAATGACTTTTCTGCACCTATTGAGATGATCATGTGATTTTTGTCCTTCAGTCCATTCATATACTGTATTACATTTATCTATTTGCATATGTTGAACCATCCTAGCATCTCTTGGATAAAGCCCAGTTGGTTTGGATTAATCCTCTACTTGATATATTCTTCTAATATGTTTGCCAATATCTTATTGATAACTTTTGAATCTATGTTTATCAGGGAGATTTGTCTGTAACTTTCTTTTCTTTCTTTCTTTTTTTTATTTATTTATTTTTTTGTTCTGTCTTTGTATGGTTTTGGTATCAATGTGATATTGGTTTCATAGAAGGAGTTCAGTACAATTCCTTTCTTTTATATGTATGAAGAAGTCTGAGAAGCAGTGGTATTAATTCTTCCAGGAAGGTCTGGTAATATTCACCAGTGAATCCATCTGGGCATGGACTTTTTTTAGTTGGGAGACTTTTTTTTTTTTTTTTTTGGTTTTTCGAGGTAGGGTCTCACTCTAGCCCAGGCTGACCTGGAATTAACTATGTAGTCTCAGGGTGGCCTCGAACTCACGGCGATCCTTCTACCTCTGCCTCCCGAGTGCTGGGATTAAAGGCGTGCGCTACCACGCCCGGCAGTTGGGAGACTTTTTATACCTGCTTGGATCTCAGTATTCGTAATAGTTCTATTTAGTTGGTTTATCTCATCCTGATTTAATTTTGGTAGGTCATATGAATGAAGGGAATCATCCATTTCTTTCAGATTTTCATATTTACAGACATATATGTTCTTGAATTATGATCTTATAAATTTTGTACTTTCTTTGTTAGAAGTTGTAATGGTGCCTTTTTATCTCTAATTTTATTAATTTTTTTTTTCTTTTCTCTCTTTCTTATGGTCAGATTTGTTAAGGGCTTATCATCCTTTCAAAAGACCAACTCTGTTTCATTGATTCTTAGGATTTTTTTTTCTATTGCATAAATTTCTGCCCTAATGTTTATTATTTCTTCCATCTACTGCTTTTGGATTTGCCTTGTTCTTCTTTTTCCAAGGCCTTAAGGTGAAGCATTAAATTTCTTACTTGTGAACACTCTAATTTCTTAATATAGGCACTTAGTACTATATATTTCCCTCTTAGGACATCATTTGCTTCTATGAATTTATTGATGTAATTTTTGATTTATTCAATGACCCCTTCTTCATTAAATATGGTACTGTCTAATCTCCATGAATTTGTGTATGATCTGTAGTTTTTCATGTTGCTTATTTGTAGTTTAATTCCTTTGTGGTCAGATAGAGTGCAAGGGATTATTTCAGTTTTCCTATATTTGTTAAGATTTGCTTTGTGCCCTAATACATGGTCTATTTTAGAGAATGTTCCATGTGCTGCTGAGAAATTTGTATATTCTGAAGCCTTTAGATTTAATGTTCTGTATATATCTGTTAATTCCATTTGTTCCATGACATCATTTAATCCAGATGTCTCTCTGATGATGATGATGATGATGATGATGATGATGATGATGATTATAATTAGCTGGGATAGCCTGCCAATTGATGAAAGTGGGGTATTGAAGTCACCCACTACAATTATGTTTGGTATTATCTGTGACCTTAAGTCTAATAGTATTTGTTTGATGAAATAGGGAGCCTCCATATTAGGTGCATATATGGTTAGGATTATCATGTCCTCCTGTTGGAGTATTCCTTTAATCAGTACAAAGTGAACTTCTTTATCTTTCCTCACTAATGTTGGTTTGAAGTCTGTCTTGTCAGATATTAGGATAGAAACCCTTGCTTTTTTCCTATGCCCATTTGCTTGAAATACTGTTTTTCATCCTTTTACCCTAGGACAGTGTCTATCTTTTACTAAGAGATGACTTTGCTGTAGGTAGCAAATGACAGGATCCTGCCTCTTAATCCAGTCTTCAAGCCTGTGTCTTTTTTCTGAGGCATGGAGGCCACTGATATTAAGAATTAATATTGAAATTAAAAAAAAAAAAGTAAAAGGGCTGGAGAGATGGCTTAGTGGTTAAACGCTTGCCTGTGAAGCCTAAGGACCCCAGTTTGAGGCTCGGTTCCCCAGGTCCCACGTTAGCCAGATGCACAAGGGGGCGCACGCGTCTGGAGTTCGTTTGCAGAGGCTGGAAGCCCTGGCGCGCTCATTCTCTCTCTCTCTCCCTCTATCTGTCTTTCTCTCTGTGTCTATCACTCTCAAATAAATAAATAAATAAATTTTAGAAAAAGAATTAATATTGAAAGGTATGTATTTATTCTCTTCACTTTTCTTGGTTTGTCATGCTTCTTGTTTTCCCTTTACTTGATTGTTTCAACAGTTTCTTCAGTATGGTTTATTTTTTCTTATTTCAACATGTGTGTGTTTTGCTTTCTCTTCAGTGTGAAGGATTCCTTCAAGTATTTTTTGTAGAGCTGACTTATTTGTCATAATTTCCTTTAGTCTGTTTTTGTGGTGGAATATCATTATTTCTCCATCAATTTGTATAGATAGCTTTGTAGGATAAAGTAATCTTGGTTGACAGTTGTTATCTTTCAGAACTTGGAAAAGTCATTCCAAGCCTTTCTGGCATTTAAAGTTTGTGTTAAGTAATCTGTGTTTATTCTGATAGGCTTGTCTTTGTAGGTGACATGCTTTTTCTCTCTAACTGTTTTTAATATATTTTCTTTGGTTTGAATGTTCAATAATTTAATTATATCATGGTGAGGAGAGGTTCTTTCCAAGTTTTGTCTGTTTGGTGTTGTCAAAGCTTCCTTTATCTGCACTGACTAGCATTTCTTTTTCAATTTGGGGAAAGTTTTCTTCTATGATTTTGTTGAAAATGCCTACTATGCCTCTGAACTTCTTGTCTTTCTAATATACCCTGGATTCTTACTTTTGATCTTTTCATAGTGTCACAGATATCTTGAAATTTTCATTCATATTTTCCTATTAGTTTGTCTTTTCTCTGTTGTACTATACTAGATCTGCCACCTGGTCTTCTAGTTTAGATATTCTGTTTTCTCCTTCATCCATTCTATTGGTGACACTTTCCACAAAATTTTTTATTTGACTGACTATACTTTTCAGAGCTTGAATCTCTACCTAGGTTTTCACCAGTATTTCTATTTCCTTACTCATGTTTCTTAATTACCTCCTTATTTAACTAACCTGGTTTCCTGTGTTCTTTTGAAATTCCTTCAGGAATTTTTTTTTTCTTTCTCTTTAATTCCTCTGTTTTATTCTTTGTTTCCTTTGATGTTTTTTTCTTTGATTGCTTTGAGTATTTGAGATTGTATTGCCTTGATTCTTTGTCTTTTATTATGATGTCGTGATTTTTGCATCCTAAGTTTATTTGATGCTTTGGTTTTCTTATACTCTTCAATGCTTTTAGATTTGGAAGGCCAAATTTATATACCTTCAGAGTAAGAGTTTAAGGTGCCAAGTGTAACTCTTATACTCCTATCCAATCACCATTCTGGTGTTGAATTTGCCTGCTATTCAAGTATTCTATTGGGCTGGGTAGAGCATTTTACTGAAAATTTCTAATATTCAACTGAGCAATATACACAATCAATAAAAACCAGCACAGGGTATGCAAATGTAGGGATTGAATCAAACAGATAACCTTATTAAGCCATGTTGCAGTCCAGTTCTCATTGCTGGTTGAAATCACCCAACCAAGATCAGCTCCTGGGAAAAAGAGATTTATTTTGGCTTACAGGCTTGAGGGGAAGCTCCACAATGGCAGGGGGAAATGATGGCATGAGTAGGGGGTGGACATCACCCCCTGGCCAACATAAGGTGGACCACAGCAACAGGAGGGTGTGCCAAACACTGGCAAGGGGAAACTGGCTATAACACCCATAAACCCACCCCCAACAATACACTCCTCCAGGAGGCATTAATTCCCAAATCTCCATCAGCTGAGAACCTAGCGTTCAGAACACCTAAATTTATGGGGGACAACTGAATCAAACCACCACATTCCACCTATGGCCCTCATAAACTGATGAACATACATGATTTTAAATGCCATGCATTTAGCCCAACTTTAAAAGTCCCCATAGTTTTTTTTTTTAAATCAATTCTAATGATGTTCACACATCCCCATAATTCAAGATCTTTTAACTGAGCCATAATACCAAAAAATAACCTGAAAAAATCCAGAATGGCACAAACAAATATTCACACAGCAAAAGATGGCATTGGGCACAGCAAAAAAACATTCAACCAATACAAGATTCAAAACAACCGGGGTAAACATCAAACTCTGTAGCTTCAAGTCCAACAACTCTAGCCAGTGACAAATCTCTAAGTCCGATAATTCTAACCAGCAACAAGTCTCTGGCATTCCAATTCTGCTCATCCAGCTAGGCTACTCACAGTCCTGGAAAACTTCATTGGGTCCAGCAGCTCTCGTTGGCAGCCATCTCATGGTCCCAGCATATCCACTGGGTCTCCACTGCAAGCCACAGTCCATCCTCATGGCTCCATGGGGTCTCTGTGCAGGAATCCAGCAAACCTGTTTCACACTGCCCATGGCCATTTCCAAAACACAAGACTGTGTTGGAAACTCAATGACACTCACTTCCTGCATTTCTTATACTCCACAATACCAGGTAGGGTGCCAATTTGTTAATCCAGGGGGGAATAAAGCAGACTTTGAAGAATAGGACACTCTTTGAGTACTCAGTCCCCTTCAAAAAAGTCTATATTCTTCCTGTTGCCCCAGTGCAGGCCAGCTAGCCCAGTCTCAAAGATTGTAATCTGTCAGTTGCAGCTGAATGGGCAACAGTTCACCCAAAGATTTTTCTTTCTGTGCCATATCCCTCTGCTCACACCATTTCATTTCTACACAAAGCAACCATGCACAACTTCTCAGGACATGGGCATAAGAGCAAGCTTCTCACACAAACTGCTAGCCTAGTCCAAGCAAAGCTCTTTCTCACCATCAAAGCCAAACCACAGAGTCCATAGTTCTTACTGCATTCAGGTCTTGGAGCTCAGACCAGAATAGTCCATCAAGCTGTACTTACAGCACTGCAAAGCATCTCTTAGGCCAAGGTTTCAAGTCCTCCCACATTCCTCTTGAAAATCAACTCTAAAAGGCCAAAGCCACACAGTCAGGTGTCTAGGTGCAATCCCACTCCTCGGTACCACTTTACTGTTGCAGTATAGTTTGCATTGCTGGCAGAAACCACCTGAACAAGAGCAACTTTTGGGAAATAAAAGGATTTATTTTGGCTTCCAGATCTGAAGGGAAGCTCCATGATGGCAGGAGAAAACGCTGGCATGAGCAGAGGGTGGACATCACCCCCTGGCCAACATAAGGTGGACAAAGCCCACAGGAGAGTGTTCCAAACACTAGCAAGGGAGAGTTGGCTATAATACCCATAAGACCACCACCAAGAATACACTGCCTCCAGGAGGTGTTAATTCCCAATTCTCCATCAGCTGGGAGTCTAGCATTCAGAACACCTAAGTTTATGGGAGACACCTGACTCAAACCACCACAAGCCACAAGTCCTAAGGGTATGCGTTTCGTTACACCCTTGATCTTGTCAGATGGGAGGCTGAGATTTCTGCTCTGTAATGAGTTTCAGTTCACCCTGGATTTGAATCAGACCTTGCCTCTAATAATGACAGAAGAAAAAGACAAAGGCCTTAAGAGTCTGAAGACATTAAAAACAACAATAGTCAAGCCCCAAATACAGCTTAATTGAGAATGATAAATTTAAGCAAGAATATGTAACACAGAACCTGCCCTGATATGGAAAGAGAGATTAGCACCTCTAGTTAATGCCTGTGTACCTGCATTTTTTTCAGTTGGCCTCATTACGTTTTGGAGTGGCTTCATATCTCACCAAGGCTGAGTGCCCACCTTCATCCCTCCATGATGTGTTGTAAATCTGGTGCTCTGATCAGCTGTGCTGGATGCCCTGCCACTGGAAGCTTAATGCCTGCTCTGGAGACCCTCAGTTCTGTTGGGTGGGAGATGGGAGAGTGCAGGAAGCCTAGAGTTGTACTGCAACTGCTCAGATCCTCATCATGCCCGTGTCCAGCTATCTCCCCTTCAGGTTTCTTGACTTTTCAAGGAGGCTGATGAGGTTGGAAAATCTCCTTGTTTGGCCTCTGCTCCTGAAGCCGGGTGAGCAGGCACGTGCATTTATATGGGTCCCGAGGCTCAGGTCCTCAAGTTCCTCAGTGGGATTCTGGCCAATTTCTTCCTTTCTTTCTTTTTTTTTTTAATTTTTATTAACATTTTTCCATGATTATAAAATATATCCCATGGTAATTCTCTCCCTCCCCACCCCCACACTTTCCCATTTGAAATTCCATTCTCCATCATCTTACCTCCCCATACAATCATTGTAATTACATATATACAATATCAACCTATTAAGTATCCTCCTCCCTTCCCTTCTCCACCCTTTATGTCTCCTTTTCAACTTACTGGCCTCTGCTACTAAGTATTTTCATTCTCACGCAGAAGCCCAGTCATCTGTAGCTAGGATCCACATATAAGAGAGAACATGTGGCGCTTGGCTTTCTGGGCCTGGGTTACCTGACTTAGTATAATACTTTCCAGGTCC
This sequence comes from Jaculus jaculus, assembly GCF_020740685.1. NCBI lineage: Eukaryota > Metazoa > Chordata > Mammalia > Rodentia > Dipodidae > Jaculus > Jaculus jaculus. The sequence goes on along the minus strand of NC_059102.1, from coordinate 185,182,503 downwards.
ATCCATTTTTCTGCAAATTTCATAACTTCATTTTTCTTTACCGCAGAGTAGAACTCCATTGTATAAATGTGCCACATCTTCATTATCCACTCATCTGTTGAGGGACATCTAGGCTGGTTCCATTTCCCAGCTATTATAAATTGAGCAGCAATAAACATGGTTGAGCATGTACTTCTAAGGAAATAAGATGAGTCCTTTGGATATATGCCTAGGAGTGCTATAGCTGGGTCATATGGTAGATCAATCTCTAGCTGTTTTAGGAACCTCCACACTGTTTTCCACAATGGCTGGACCAGATTGCATTCCCACCAGCAGTGCAGAAGGGTTCCTTTTTTCCCAAATCCCCGCCAACATTTATGATCATTTGTTTTCATGATGGTGGCCAATCTGACAGGAGTGAGATGGAATCTCAATGTAGTTTTAATCTGCATTTCCCTGACGACTAGTGACATAGAACATTTTTTTAGATGCTTATATGCCATTCGTATTTCTTCCTTTGAGAACTCTCTATTTAGCTCCTTAGCCCATTTTTTGATTGGCTTGTTTGATTCCTTATTATTTAACTTTTTGAGTTCTTTGTATATCCTAGATATTAATCCTCTATCAGATATATAGCTGGCGAAGATTTTTTCCCATTCTGAAGGTTGCCTCTTTGCTTTTTTCACTGTGTCCTTTGGGGTGCAAAATCTTTGTAATTTCATTAGGTCCCAGTGGTTAATCTGTGGTTTTATTGCCTGAGCAATTGGGGTTGTATTCAGAAAGTCTTTGCCAAGACCAATATGTTGAAGGGTTTCCCCTACTTTTTCCTCTAGCAGTTTCAAAGTTTTTGGTATGATGTTAAGGTCTTTAATCCATTTGGACTTAATTCTTGTGCATGGCGAGAGAGAAGAATCTATTTTGATCCTTCTGCAGATATATATCCAGTTTTCAAAACACCATTTGCTGAAGAGGCTGTCTCTTCTCCAATGAGTATTTTTGGGATTTTTATCAAATATCAGGTGGCTATAGCTACTTGGGCTTACATCTGGGTCCTCTATTCTGTTCCACTGATCTACATGTCTGTTTTTGTGCCAGTACCATGCTGTTTTTGTTACTATGGCTCTGTAGTATAGGTTAAAATCAGGTATGGTGATACCACCAGCCTCTTTCTTGTTGCTCAGTATTATTTTAGATATTCGAGGTTTTTTGTGATTCCAAATGAATTTTTGGATTGTTTTTTCTATTTCCATGAAGAAAGCCTTTGGAATTTTGATAGGGATTGCATTAAATGTGTAGATTGCTTTAGGTAAGATTGCCATTTTCACAATATTGATTCTTCCAATCCAGGAACAAGGGATGTTTCTCCACTTTCTAGTGTCTTCTGCAATTTCTCGCTTGAGTGTTTTAAAGTTCTCATTTTATAGATTCTTTTCTTCCTTGGTTAGGTTTATTCCAAGGTACTTTATTTATTTATTTATTTATTTTGATGCAATTGTGAATGGGAGTGATTCTCTGATTTCATCCTCTGTGTGTTTGTTGTTAGCATATATGAAGGCTACTGATTTCTGTGTATTTATTTTGTATCCTGCTACATGGCTGTAGGTTTTGATCAGCTCTCACAGTTTGCTAGTAGATTCTTTAGGGTCCTTTATGTACAGAATCATGTCATCTGCAAATAATGATAACTTGATCTCTTCCTTTCCAATTTTTATCCCTTTTATGTGTGTCTCTTGCCTTATTGTTATGGCTAAGACTTCCAAAACTATATTAAATAAAAGTGTGGACAGTGGACACCCTTGTCTTGTTCCTGATTTTAGTGGAAAAGCTTCCAGTTTTTCCCCATTTAGTAATATGTTGGCTGTAGGCTTGTCATAAATAGCCTTTATTATATTGAGATATGTTTCTTCTATTCCCAGTCTCTGTAGGCCTTTTATCATGAAGGGATGTTGGATTTTGTCAAATGCTTTCTCTGCGTCTAATGAGATGATCATGTGATTTCTGTCCTTCAACCCATTTATGTAATGTATTACATTTATAGATTTGCGTATGTTGAGCCATCCCTGCATCTCTGGGATAAAGCCTACTTGGTCAGGGTGAATGATCTTTTTGATATACTCTTGTATTCTGTTTGCCAATATTTTGTTGAGAATTTTTGCATCTATGTTCATGAGGGAGATTGGTCTGTAATTTTCTTTTTTTGTTCTATCTTTGCCTGGTTTTGGTATCAGGTGATGCTGGCCTCATAGAAGGAGTTTGTTAGAATTCATTCTTTTTCTATTTTCTGGAAAAGCTTAAGAAGCAATGGTGTTAGCTCTTCCTTAAACGTCTGGTAAAATTCAGCAGTGAATCCATCTGGGCCTGGGCTTTTTTTAGTTGGGAGATTATTGATAACTGTTCGGATCTCCATGTTTGTTATAGGTCTATTTAAGTGATTAATCTCATTTTGATTTAATTTAGGTAGGTCATATAGATCAAGGAAATCATCCATTTCTTTCAGATTTTCATACTTTGTGGAGTATATGCTTTTATAGTATGTCCCTATGATTTTTTGAATTTCTCTGGAATCTGTTGTGATGTTACCATGTTCATCTCTGATTTTATTAATTTGTGTCTCTTCTCTCTTTCTTTTGGTCAGATTTGCTAAGGGTTTATCAATCTTGTTTATCCTTTCAAAGAACCAATTCTTTGTTTCATTAATTCTTTGGATTGTTATTTTTGTTTCTATTTCATTAATTTCTGCCCTAATCTTTATTATTTCTTCCCGTCTACAGATTTTTGGTTTCCTTGTTCTTTTTTTTCCAAGGCTTTAAGGCGAAGCATTAGGTCGTTTACTTGCGACCTTTCTAATTTCTTAATATAGGCACTCAAGGCTATAAATTTACCTCTTAGAACTGCCTTCATTGTGTCCCAGAGATTTTGGTATGTTGTGTTCTCATTATCATTTGACTCTATAAATGTTTTGATTTCCCTTTTGATTTCTTCATTGACCCACTCATCATTTAGTAGTGTATTGTTTAGTTTCCATGATTTTGTGTATGCTCTATAGCCTTTCTTGCTACTGATTTGTAGTTTAATTCCATTGTGGTCAGATAGAATGCAAGGAATTATTTCAATTTTCCTGAATTTGTTAAGATTTGCTTTGTGTCCTAATATATGGTCTATTTTAGAGCATGTTCCATGTGCTGCTGAAAAGAATGTATATTCTGCAGCCTTTGGATGAAATGTCCTGTATATATCTGTTAGGTCCATTCCTTCTATGACCTCATTTAGTCCAGATGCCTCTCTGTTTATTCTTTCCCTGGATGACCTGTCAATTGATGAGAGTGGGGTGTTAAAGTCACCCATCACCACTGTGTTTGGTATTATCTGTGACCTTAGTTCTAATAGTGTTTGTTTGACGAATTTGGGAGCCCCCATGTTAGGTGCATATATGTTTAGTATTCTAATGTCCTCCTGTTGTAGTGTGCCCTTAATCAATATAAAGTGACCTTCCTTATCTTTCTTGACTAACGTCGGTCTAAAGTCTACCCTGTCTGATATTAGGATAGCAACCCCTGCTTGTTTTCTATGCCCATTTGCTTGAAACACCGTCTTCCAACCTTTCAGCCTAAGATAATGTCTATCTTTTGTAGAAAGGTGAGTTTCTTGGAGACAACAAATTGTAGGATCCTGCTTTTTAACCCAGTCTGCAAATCTCTGTCTTTTCGTTGGGTCAATGAGACCGTTGATATTAAGAGATATCATTGAATGGTGTGTATTTATGTTTGCCATTTTTGTGTGTGTGTGTGTTTCTGGTTCTACCTGTGCTCTCTTCTTTTAACTGGTATTTGAGTATAGCTTGTTTTTTCTAGGTTCCTTATATGTGTGCTTTTCCTTTTGTTCAGCATGGAGGATTCTATCAAGTATTTTCTGTAGAGCTGGTTTTGTCTTCAAATACTCCTTTAACCTGCTTTTGTCATGGAATTTTTTATTTCTCCATCTATTTGAATGGATAACTTTGCAGGATAAAGTAACCTTGGTTGACAGTTGTTATCTTTCAGCACTTGGAATATATCACTCCAAGCCCTTCTGGCTTTAAAAGTTTGTGTTGAATAATCTGCTGTAATCCTGATGGGCTTGCTTTTGTAGGTAACTTGATTTTTCTCTCTAACTTCTTTCAATATTTTTTCTTTGGTGTGTGTGTTTGGAAGTTTGACTATAATATGGCAAGGAGAGGTTCTTTCTGGGTTTTGTCTGGCTGGGGTTCTAAAGGCTTCCTGTATCTGTATTGGCACCTCTTTCCCAATTTGGGGGAAATTTTCCTCTATGATTTTGTTGAAGATGCCTACTATGCCTCTGGAGTGGAGTTCTTCTCCTTCTACTATGCCCTGAATTCTTATATTGGATCTTTTCATAGTGTCCCGAATATCTTGAAATTCCCACTCATACTTTTCTATAAGTTTGTCTTTCTCTTTGTTGGACTGCATTAGGTCTGCCACCTGGTCTTCTAGCTTAGATATTCTGTCCTCTCCCTCATCCATCCTACTGGTGAGATTTTCTACAGGGTTTTTTATTTCATTAACTGTGTTCTTCATTGCTAGTAATTCTGACTGGTTTTTCTTTATTATTTCTATTTCCCTATTTATGTCTTGTATTGCCTTCTTTGCTTCATTAAATTGGTGTCCTGCCTCTTCTTTGATTCCTTTGATTTCCTCTTTGATTTCTTCTTCGATTGTTTTCATGTGTTCTTTGACCTCTTTGAACATATTTATAATTATTCTTTTGAACTCTTTCTCAGGCATTTCCTCTAACTCTTTCTCACTGGAGGATATTTCTGATGCATTATTACTTTTTGGTGGATTTATATCGTCTTGCTTTTTAGTGTTTCTTGTGTTATAATATATATATTTTTGCATCTTGGATTAAGTTAATGCTTGGATTTTCTAGCTAGCTGTGTATTCATTCTTAGCTGTATCAATTGATTTGATGTAACATATTTTCAGGGTAGGACCTTAAGGTGTTAGGTGTGGCTCTTAAGACTCTCAGAGTATCTACAAAGATGTTCTTAGGGGTTGAGTTTCCCTGCTGTAGGAGTATTCAAGCAGGGTGAGTGGAATAAAATACAGGTAGATTCTAAAATTTAACTAAACACTGTACATATTCAATCAAAAACAGCCCCGAGTATGTATGCAAGAGTATTTATTATAATGACCAGATCCTCTATCAACAAAGAGGTTTAAATTTCTGGTCTGTTGAGGGATCCAATTCAGCTTGTGACCAAGTGAGACCCTTCCCTGGTACAATCCCAGTTACCTTGGGTGATTTTGGTCTCAGTCAAGTTGCTGCCTGGGTCGTCGAGCTGCTGTTCTGATTTCTGGAGCTGGGCACTTGCTTTTCCTACGGGGCAAACTGAGCCGCTGCTGCTGCCTCTGCTGCTGCTGTAGCTGCCACTGCTGGAGCCACCACTGCTGCTGAAGCTGCTGCTGCTGTGTCCACTGCCGCTGCTCCCCCTGAAGCTGCTGCTGCTGAGTCTGCCACTGCTGCCACTCCTGGGTCCTCTGCTGCTGGGGCCGCTGGTACCGGTGCTTGAGCCGCTGATGTTGCTGCCGAACTCTGCCCCTGTTTGGGTCCCGTTGTCAGCCCAAGTTGGCATGGCCGGTCCCGGGCCGCTGCTCTGTTCGCTGGAGCTGGGATCAGGTGGTGAGGGAGGTGAGGGAGCCGCGGTTGCTCTGGTTGTCTCGCTGTTCCACGTGTTGTTGTACCTCGCGGTCTGCTCCTCTGTTGCTTGCTGCCGTTCTCCCCTCATGTTTCCCGAGTTGCGGAGAGCGCGGTGTGAGGGGAAAATCCCGCACCTGGCTTTTCCTGTGGCTCCAACCAAGTCTGGCGGCTTTCTGCTGCGCCGTGGCTGTGGCGGTTGGCCGAGCTGCTGGAGCCACTTTTCCCGCCTGTGCAGGCTCTGGATGCTCTATAACTCTTCCACTTCTCCGCTGCCGCTTCAATTTCCTATACACCTCACTTTTTAGTAAAAGTGTGTATTTTGCTGAGTTTTTTTGGTCTTTTTCCTCCCTAGGCTGCTTTGGCGTGGTACCTACGCCGCCATCTTAACCGGAAGGCCAATTTCTTCCTTTCTGATAGATCTTAGTGTCTCCTGATTTTCTGCTGTGGCAGGAAAAACCAAACCAAAACAAAACAAAAACCTATATACCTTCAATTTTCAGATGAAGATTGTACTTTGCTATGGTTTTGCTCAAATCCCTCCCTAGGCTGGATTAGTGTAACTCCTATGCAGCCATCTTAACCAGAAGTCTCCCTCTGTGACTGGTCCATATTTTCTATTGCCTTTTCCTGTATAGCATCCATCCCACTGTCAAGTTCCCTTTACTGGTCATTTTATGATTTTTTTAATGCTTCTTAGAATTCATCATTGCATTTATGTCCTCATTGAGCTTAGCCAGTTTGCTATTGTGGTTTTTTTTTTTTTTTTTTTTTTTTTTGGCTGTTCTTCAGATCACTTAATTCTCTTTGGAAGTCTCTGTGTGTGTGTGTGTGTGTCTCTCTTTCTATTACATCCAACCAAGCAAAGGCAACAGCATTCGCACAGCTGTTGGTCTTTTGTTGACTTTCTTCAAGATCTGCCAGTTGCTTGGTCAGGGACACATATCTTGTGTCTTCATTCTGAGGTACTGACCCTTTTGTATCTTCTGTGTTTTACTTAGAGAGTTCCAGTGTGGGACTTGGCAACCTTGTTGGGCCTTCTTCCATTTGATGTTTCATGTTGTTCTTTTGTGCTGTGGTCTGCCCATCACAGTGTGGGAATGTTATTTAATTCAGGAAAAAGCTGTAGTTTACCCTTGCAGTGTCTCCACTGATTGTTCCCTTTTATGTTTGACTAGATTAGGCTTCTGATGGCAAGGGAGCTTGTCTGCTCAGGCAGGAGGAGACCTGGTGGCAGAACAGGAAGAGGAGCCTAAAGACTGTATGTTCTAGGGGTGGCAGGTGTCCAGGCAAGGGGTATAGGACTGAGCTGACCCATTAGCCAGTGACAGGACAGGACAGAGGGATGGGACACATCAGGCAATGGGTGGCTAAGGGTGGGAAGTGGGTAGGATGGAATGCCATGGACCCATTGTCAGGTTGGGGAGCTGGTATGTGGGCTGAACTGGTGGTGGGGCAGGGGGATGGGATTTCAAGGACCCAGTGGCCCGTGGCAGGATGGGGTGTAGTGGGGAATGGGATGCTGAGGACTAGGTGGCATGAACTCGGTGGCATGAACACAATGGCACTGTGGAGCTGGAGGATGGGATGGTGGTCTAGGTGGTGGGGAAAGGAAGGAAAGCCAAGGGAGGGAAGAAAGAATGAGACATGGTTACCAGTGGGAAAGCTGAGAAGAGTTTGGTCCATGATGTGTGTAGCATGCAGGTAGTGCAAGAGCAAACCTGGTCTGCAGCACAGGAACTGGAGCAGTGGCTGGGACAGCTGCTTGAGATATCTGAGGGTTGAGTGGGCTGAGAGTGTGGGAATCAGGCAATTCCCTTCTGTGCTCCTCTGTGCCCTTCAAGTGGAGGTCTGTTAGGAACTTCTGACCCTGGAACCCCACAGATCTTGCCTGTTATTGCCCTGGGAGCCAAAGGCAGACACCGTCTTGACAGGGCTCAGAAAATTTTGTGGAAGAGGGGTGTAAAGATTGTAAGAGCCACAGGTTAAGGCATCATGTCCAGAGACATTGGCTTCCCCACCAAATTAACTGACTACTGCTGATACTATGCATAAACCACAACCCCATGGGGAATACCGGCAACCCTACTGAGGAGTGTCCCCAAACAGAATGGGGGCAGGGACATAGGAAAAGAGGGCACCAACACATTGTGTATCCATAAAATATTTCATTATTAGTAATAATAATAAGAAACATTAAAAATATTTAAAAGGAGCAGGGTGTGGTGGCTCACACCTTTAATCCCAGCACTCAGAAGGCAGAGGTAGGAGGACTGCCATGAGTTCGAGGCCACCCTGAGACTACATAGTGAATTCCCAGTCAGCCTGAGCTAGAGTGAAACCCTACCTTTTTAAAAACTTAAATTTAAAAAGGAGCAAATGCACAAATAATAAAGATAACAGAAAAGAAATATATTTGAAAATCTAGATAAAGATTTTTTTTTTTTAGTTTTTTGAGATCAGATCTTTATCTAGATCAAGCTGACCTCGAATTCGTTTTGTATTCTCAAGATAAATTTGAATTCATAGCGATACTCCTATGTCTGCCTTCCAAGTGCTGGTATTAAAGGCATGTGCCACCATGCCTGGTTAAAATATAGAGTAAGAAATTTTATTATAGCTTTATAACACAACACTTTATTAGGAAAAACATCATTCTTTGGGATTAATATGACTCCACATATATACTTTTCTTAAAATATTTTATTTATTATTTTATTTTAGATGCAGATAGAGAGAGAGTATGGGTGAAACAAGGTATCAAGCAACTGCAAATGAACTCCAGATGTATGTGCCCCCTTGTGCATCTGGCTTATGTGGGTACTGGAGGACTTAACCTGGATCATTAGGTTTTGCAAGAAAGTGCCTTAACCACTAAGTCATCACTCTAGTCCTTCACATATATTCCTATCTTATGATAACTAATTAAGAAATATGCAGATATAATAAAATTTTAAAACACTTTGGTATCAGTTTCAAGGGCCAATGTTTCCCCCCCACCCCCAAGTAGGATCTCATACTAGCTCAGGCTGACCTGGAATTCATTATGTAGTCTCAGGGTGGCCTCAAACTCATGGTGATCCTCCTACCTCTGCCACACAAGCACTGGGATTAAAGGCATGTGCCATCATGCCTGGCTTTGCCAGTGTGTTTTTTTATAATCCTTTAGGCATGCAGATTTTTAAATGTAATAACCTTAATCCAAGAACATGTGTTATGCAGTGCATAGACATAAGATAAAATTGTGTCAAAATTTTCTTAAACATTGCTTTTAATTCTTGGGTGTCAGTAACTTGTATCCCATGATATTTATATATTTAAACTGATTGTTTCATTTATGTAAGATATAATTGTATTTAGTTATTTGAGAAAGAGAGAGAGAGAGAGAGAGAGGAGAGAGAGAGAGAAAGAGGGAAAGAAAGAATAGGTGCATCAGGGCTTCCAGCCATTGCGAACAAACTCCAGATGCATGGACCATATTGTGAATATGGCCTACATGAGTCCTGGGGAATTGAAACTTTGGCAAGCTAAGCCATCTCTCCAGCCTCTAGTTGTTTCTTAATATTGTTAAAGTTTTTATTTAAAACGTCAATAAATATATTTCAGTTTAATGAATAGAAAGCATATTAAGCAATTTTAATTGCTCCATTGGCCACTCCCTAGGACAATCTACTCAGTAATCAATTAATTTAACCAGAATTTTCCTCTAGTTTGAATGTTGAAAAGTCCTTCTTATGAATTATAGTAATTGAATTCATTAATATGCTTCTCATACTTATCACAGCTATTAAGTTTGTTTCTACTAAATGTTTTAGTTTAAGATAGATCACAAGAAGGCCTGCTTATCAAATTAGTAATCTAATGTATTGTGAGTTTGCTTAAGTTTGGTCATTTCTAAAAGAACAAACAAACAAACAAACAATAACAATAGCCATATACTGCTCACATCCAACACTGAAAATTCCACTCTGGTTCTATTTTTTTTTAATACTTGTTGACTTATTTGGAGATTCTCAATCATAGTCTTTGTAAAGAGTTTGTGTAAAAAATACATTTATTTATTTCAGAGAGACAGGGAGAGAATAGATATAGGTGTGCCAATGCCTCCTGCCACTGCAAACAAATTCCAGTTGCATGTGCTACTTTGTGCATTTGACTTTACGTGGGTATTGGAAAATGGAACTGGGTCATCACGCTTTGCAAGTAAGCACTTTTAACCAGTAAAACATCTCTCCAACCCTACTAATCATAATTTTAGTAACTAATATTTACTTCTAAATTAATAACAAATTATTTGTAATTCTAGATGATTTTCAGTGAATAAAATTTCAAAATGATGGTATAGAATACTCCCTTATGATGTCTTATGAGAGTATCCAGAGTCTACTTTAGTACTGAAATTCTATTATCTATGGTTTTGTTGTACTTCCCAATCTTAAAATCCTTAAGTGAAGCACATAGATAAATGTGACATAATGCACTCCTCTTATTGTTAACTTGTATAGATGGGGTATTGCTTCTTTGGCTTTATAATGAACTATGAAAGCAAAGGCCAAACAGAACTTTCAGTATACTTTAATGAACTTAAAATTTCTATCTTGGTGATGTCAGACTTTCTAGATGCTCCTTGGCAATTATCTTTCCTTCTCTTCCACCAGCTAGATGAAATAGAAAAATAACCATTAACTTTTCTAACAAATATTTATACATCAGGAGAGAGAAGGATGCCTGACCAATTGTCTTCTCAGACAACCTGACAGATTGTCTTCTAAACGCTTGGCTTGATGCTAGAACTCATGGACTTGACAAGGGTGGCATCTGAAACAACATGAAAGTAGAATTACTTAGCTTAACAAACTCCCTGAGTTAACCATTCCCTCATTTTGGGACTACAAACAGAGTTTTGTATCTTACAAGAAAAGGAGAAGTAAATGTGCTACAGGTTGAAAAAAAAAAGATATGGAGGCAGCAGAAACATGAGATCGTTCAGAGTCATATCTACATACAGAGAAAAATATCTACTGTAGTATAGCCATTCATGAGACCTTTAAAGACATTTAAGTTATTTCTTTGTATGATTATTAGCTGTATTGTCTATTGTTGCTAGTACCAAATAGCTGAGAAAAACAACTTAAAGAAAAAAAATGGTGTAGTGTGGCTCATGGTTTCAAACAATTCAGCTCATGATAAGATGATTCACTTTGGGTTCTTTTATGTGACAGAACATCATGATGGAAAAAGTATGGTGATAAAGAAAGCTGTTTACCTTCTGTCATTCATGAAACAAAATGACGAAATAGAAGTGGCAGAGGTCAAAAAATAAAGGTCATGTCTTTAATCAATGACTTTTGGCAACAGGACCCCACCTAATAAAGCATCCATTATCACCCCACCCCAAAGGCCATGTTGCACACACACACACATGAACATATATGCACACCAAACAATTAGACACATGCAAAAAGTAATACCATATATATATATATATATATATATATATATATATATATATATATATATATACACACACACACACACACACGCACACACACACACACACATATGTAGTTCTCTCAAAGACTTTATAGATCCAATCTTGGTTGGAAATGAATCCCTTGTCATTATATCCTTAGCATATATCTTTGCAATCTCTGTAGAGCTCAAACTATGACAAATATGAAAACAAGGGAAATAAAAGCTAAGGGAGAGATAGCTTTTGTTCCAAAAAACAAAACAAAACAAAACAAAACACCAAAATACTGCATACATATTCAGTTATAGATGCTAGTAGATTGACCAATAGCTAAATGTTCTATAGGAGAAGATTAAAACGTAGAGGTAAGCCTCAAACTTCCTGTGGCTTTAACCTTGATGTTGTACAAGATATTTATGACAGAAAAAGGGGGCTGGAAATTGAGAAACCTTGTGTGCCTGTGGGTTCCCAGTTTACGTTGTGATCAGAAACACATCATCAGGTTCCAGCCCTGTCAATTAGTTTTCTAGCACCACTGACTTTCTTTACTCTACATACCATGCTCCACTTTCCTTTTGTTTTTAGCTCTCTTAGTCTGGCACTCAATAAACCAAGAAGTAATTGCTGAAGTATTCCCATAGGTCCTCACCCACCTTCACTTGGATGGTTCCTAACTATCCCTCTCACATCTTCCCTCCCATTTAATACTCTTCTACTCTTCTTCCCTGCTGTGTTTTGCTCCTAGCAAGCTTTCAATTAATCCCCACAGAGGTGTTAACTGATAACTAGCATGTTAGCTGAAGTGTGAATCCACTCAGGACTATTTAAGTGTTGAAAGCAGGCTTTTTGAAGACCCAAATGTTCAGAAACATAAAGAACCTAACAAAAAGACTTTCCCCACGATTAATAACATCACACACAGTGCTCTTTTCCTCTCATTGCAGACATCAACAAGAGTGATGACTTTGAAAGGAGAGAATTCCAAAGCTATGCAAGTATTAGGGGGTAACATGCATTCTCCAGACCAGCAAAGGAGGAGGCCAGGCATCTTCTGCGATTTCTGATCCAAGAATATCCAACTTTAAATTTTGTCAATCCTCTTCCACTGGCAAATCTGAAGTCCAATACTCCATATCAGAATCTTTTTTATTTCAAGATGACTACACTTACCAATATTTGTTCTTCAAGGAAACATCATGCCTTGTAGTAGTCTAGATGATGATGCATTTTGAAAAGTTGTCAGTGAAAGCTAATAAAAAAAAATTCCTTGAACATACGTCGATTGTCAGTTATATGATATATATGTAGAAATATAAAATATGGGTTTCCAAACATTTAAGATGACCATGTTTTCATTCAATGGCAATTACTATGCTAAATCTATAATGGATGTGTAAGGAGTGGGCTATTAGGGCATCATTCCTCATAATACAGCTCTTTTTAAGGTGTGTTATAAAGCTGAGAAGAACATCTTTACTTTAAAAATGCCTGAATTCTGACATTCACCAGTTTTATTTATGCCACAGTTTCTGTGCTTTACCTTTAATTAAAAAAATAAGAACGTAATGAATTGAGATTAGAGTACATGATAGTTGAGACAGAGGCATTAAGATGAGGGTGAAAGGCTGAAAGACCTTGGGGTAGGTAGACAGTAAGCTAGAGTGTGGACCCAATAATATTATTGTGAAATGCTTGAAAGACTAGCAAATCGGCTACAATACATGGCAACACTCCCTGTGACTAAGTAAAATTAACACCTATCTTTGGAGAATTTCTTTGGAGAATTAGTACACATTTCTGGTCTTCAAGTTCTGTGACATGCTTCTATTAATCAAGCTTCTGTCAATTACAAACATAGATTCTGTTAACTTTGTTTTTTCTCTCTTCCTTAGAACCTCATAGAAGAAACAGTGAAAATTGCTTTCTGAGTTAAAGAATGGCAGTTCCTTTCATTTATGTTACACATTTAAAATTTATTTTGACACTTGAATTTAAATTCAAAATTAATGTTAAGCATAATGTTATTTATATTTTAATATTACTTGAAAAGTTTTACACTATTGTCATCTGAGATCAAAGTAAAAAACATGACATGTAGCTACCTGAAATTCTTAAAATCTCTTAAAAATGGATGCTATAAGAAGTCTCAAAGGTCATAGCTTGAGGACATGTATTTTGGGCTGACATGTAACAATTCAGGAGAGATGTGTCACATTCCCCGTAGCCTTGGAACTTCCAGAAATCTCGTGATTAACATCCAGTGCTCAATTCGCCCAAGTCTTCTATGCTCGTGGGAAATAATCTCATCAAGGGATCTTTGCAATGCGCTAATTGCCAGTTTCCTACCAGCTTATTTAAAATAAGTAGAACTGGTGAACCAAATATTCTGTTATCAGTGGAATTTTGAAGTGCAAAATTATTGTCAGAGCCTCAAAATGATTTGCTCATTGTGTAGGAGGGAGAGATAGCAGTTTTTCTTCTTCTTTTTTTTTTTTTTAAGTTTTTAACTTAGATCCTAAAGCATAAAACATGGTATTCAGAGAGGGCACATTGCAAATGAAATTTAGGTGCATTCAAACATCTTACTCTGTCATAATTCTATGGTAAAAGAAAGAAAAAAAAAAAAAAAAACTTCAACCCCTTAACACGAAAGTTTGTGTTGTGTAATAAACCAGACCTTCAAAACAAATTACAATTTCTGAAATTAAATAGACCTCCCAAGGCGGATTTGCATTAGCGAAGGAGGACCTGGGTGCCAGCTTACAGGGGAGTCCTGGGACCCCCCACTCCAGTAAAGTTTCCTTCAGGTCTCATTCCCCAAGTCTGGCTCACCACCCTTCAAACTGCAGGACCAAGCCAACTATGAGTCCCTACGCTCTGCGTTCAGTCCGGGCGCAGGAAGAATAAGCAGGCTGTCTGGCCGACATGAGAACCTCTTCTAGAGGCGAGAGGTGAAGAAGCAGATACAGGGATTCTTGGTCGAGGAGCTTCCACATCCTCCCGCTCCGGCAGCATCACAGCTGGGATTCGGGGAGAGGAAGGTGGGATAGAAGGAGGCGGGGGACTGGGGGGTGGAGAGGTGGGGGAGGGAAGGGTGAGGCGAGGGGAGGGTGGGGATGGGGGGAGCGCCGGGCGCAGGGAGCTGAGTGGACGGCTCGAGACGGCGGCGCGTGCAGTAGCGGCAGCAGCAGCAGCAGCAGCGCAGGCAGGCAGCGAGTTGGCAGAGCTCGGCTTGCGTTTCCAGCAGGAGCTGAAAGCTTGGTGCTGGCACATAACAAGGTGATGGGGGCAGCGAGCTTTGATCTGCCCTCTAGGACGGATGCTGCTGGGGTTCCCTCCCTTAACCCCCTCATCCCTCCCCGCACTCTTCTCCCCTGGGTCTGCGTGTGTGTGTGTGTGTGTGTGTGTGTGTGTGTGTGTACGCGCGCGCGCGCGCGCGCGCCCTGGTTTGGTGGAGTGTTAAAACCTGCGGGGAGGGTGCACCCTTGTCTGTAATGATCTTCCCTTCTTCTCTGCACCCCGTCGTTGCACGTCCTCCAGGGGTGCCCCGGTCTCAGCACCCCTTATTTGACGCCGCTACCCCCGGGGCCTCACACCCCCCGTTGTGTCTCCTTCGCAGATGCTCAAGGTGTCAGCCGTGCTGTGCGTGTGCGCGGCGGCTTGGTGCAGTCAGCCACTCGCGGCGGCCGCGGCGGTGGCTGCGGCCGGGGGGCGGTCTGACGGCGGTAATTTTCTGGATGAAAAACAATGGCTCACCACAATCTCCCAGTATGACAAGGAAGTCGGACAGTGGAACAAATTCCGAGACGTAAGTGCTGCGCTCCCGCATCCCCAGCCACGCGCGCTCAGCTCCCCTGCGGGCATCGTCGCGTGGCCAGGGATGCTGGGCAAAGGGACTCGGTTATTTTTTTCTTTTTCTTTCTTTCTTTTTTTTTCTTTTTCTTTTCCTTTTTTTTTTTTTTTTTTTTTTAAGAAAAGGGATTTGCGGGAGACGAGGTTGTTTTCTGCCGCTAGACAACTTAGCCAACCCCAGGTCCCAGCTGGCACTGGGAGAGTGGGTGGGGGACTGGAGCTTTGGGTGCGCAGGAGTTAGGTCACACCAGGTTCCCTCCCTTCAGTCCTCCCCCGCTCCCCGCACTGTGTCCCCATCCTCAGCTTTCAAAGCTTTGCAAAGTGCTCCTTCTACCTTCTCAACTTTGAACGGTGTTTCTGGCGGTGGTAAACACAACAGAGGTGCCTTTGCGACTAAAGTAACTAGGATCGATCCCCTTACTAATGGTCCATTAAGGAATTTGAGGGAAGAGATAGAAAGATGTAAGATTGATAAATGACCCGCTCTCCCAGGGTGGGAGACTGTGTGGAGGCACCAGTCAGCTAAAGTTGAATCGCTCCTGATTAGGTCAGATAGCCCATCACATATGCGTTTTAGCAATGACTTCAACCCAGAACATGTTTGATTATGTTTAACTCCAAAATTCTCCACTGATGTAAAACCTGCATTAATGGGGTTATGGGAGAGACATGGGTTGCAGGTAACAGCGTTGAACATGTTCATCTAGAATACCTTGGGGAGTTTTCTAAAGGGCTCTTAACATATAGCCTGTTGTGGAGACTCCCACATTGTTTGTCTGGAGCTGGTGTCCAAGATATGCTAGTCATTTTATCCCCACCTGATCCGAATAGGAGCAAATAATAAGAGGTACCTGGGCCCAGAGCACAGTTCATCTGGACTCTTTCAACTTAACTGACCCAACGGGGAGGTTGCCCTGAACACTGATGACTATCCCCAGCCCATCCTTGCCAACCCAGGTCTGGGCGTCAAGGGTACATTGCCAGGCTAACAATGGCTGGAAATTCTTCCCGACACTCCACAGTGCACTTTGTGTATCCCAGTTACCTTTTTGCATCAGCCCGTGTTCTCACAGTTGACAAAAATAAATAGAAGTTCTGCACTTTCATCTTAAATCCTTGCCACCCTCTCCTACAAGCAGTCTGTAAAGTCACTGGCAAGCCACATCCCACAGAGAGATTCTGAAGGAAAGGTAATTTTAGCTTAAATTTAGAATGAGCTAGTTAATAGCGTAGAATGAGGAACTGACGTAGACACTACTTAAGGAAGGACTTAGTTTTACTAGCTTCATGAACAAAACTTGAACAGCAGTGGACACCATTGTAAAACCCAAGCTGTTTGTTTCAACTTACACCAATGTTGAATCCATTCCAAAGTAAGCAAGCATATATTTACATAATTGGAGAGAATGTTTATCATGACCTCATTTTGGGAACAAAAATTGAAAATGTCAGTATTTGAACAGTTTAACATATCTTTCTTTAATGGCTACTTGAAAATCTTTTAGAATGAGTTTTAGATACTTTTAAATATATTTTAAATCTTAAATATCTTAATATTCTCATGTTTTAGCTGTGACTTTACTGAATTATTAAAAAGCAGTTGACACTTGGAGAGTTTGTGAATATGTTTGCTTTAAGCTGTTGTGACAGGCTGAATTCATGACTACAGAAACCAGTATTCTAGAATTCATACATCCAATTTCTATAGAGACAGAGTATGTCATTGATCTAACATTTACAAGTGGTCATCTGTGATTTAAATGTGAAAGTCCAAAAATATTACAAATTTAGATGGAGAATTTTCAGACAGAAACATATGCATTTTGATATATGAAATACATATTATGTAATTGCCATTTATTTTAAAACTTATCCCAGGTTTTAGACTTGCCGTTTAAGGAAGCCAATTACATTTAGGTAAAGATGATTTAAAGGCATGGAGAGAATTATAATCATCATCATCAGATGTCCCCTTTACCCACCTGTAGCTCACTATTCACATGAGAAAATGAATGCTGACAGCATGTCTTACCAAGTCAGTACTCAGATTGCATAATATATCTTATTTACATCATTTCTGTTTACATATCTTCTTTCTGTTTCACAAATTCACTAGTTTATTAATTTTTCTATATCTTTCAAGTTACTTCTTATTTTTTTATTTATTTTTTTTCAGGAAGCACATGGGTATATGACATTGCCTAAAACAAGGCATCCTTTGACTTTTAAATGTTGTACACTAGCTTTTATACTTTAAATAGCAAATTTACCTACTAAATTTATAGGAAGGCCAGTGTGCAAGGATGTTTTTAACTCTCTGTGTTAGAAATAGTTTAATGGAAGCAACTTCTTTTTATGCTTTTCTCCCACTTGAAATGATTGAAGAAAAGTGTTGGCATTCTTCAACACAATTTGTAATTGAACTAATCCTTACCTTCCTTCTTGTGAGTGATTTTCTTACAACTCCTTGAAAGTTGAATTGTACCCTCTTTTTCAAAACGCTTCTTGTTATTACTTACAACACAATTGAAGTTTTTAATTGATTAAAAGCAAATGTTTCTCTTTTCATACTTTATATTTAATACAGATGTGTAAGTATATATTACAAAAAAAAAGAAACCATAAGATTGAGGATCCAGGGTAGGGAGGATTCTGTGTGAGCAGTTGATCACTACAGCTGATGGCTCACTCACTTTCTCAAGGTCCTCAGGGTCAATCAGGGAAATAGTCAAAGGAAAAACTGGTCATAAGTAAATATTATTACAGGGAAAGTATTATTAAAGGGAAATGTTAATTTGTTTTAACCAGTATATATTGTGACAATGCATTGCTACATTACGTTTTGTTATGTTTATTTTTCTCCATCCTATGCAAATACAATTGTATAGATAAAAGAAAATTCAATCCTTTAAAACTCATTACTATGCATATTCTGAAAAATTCTAGAAGAGGATTTGATTCTTAAGTTTTAGAAAGAAAATGAAAGTTTATCCTAATCCGAGAATTAGAAAAGTCAATACAAATAATTATACTGGCCCTGGGTGATGGCTCAATGGATAAAATGCTGACCTAAATTTAATGCCCCAGATCCCAAGGATTCTACAACAGAAGCATGTATAATCCTAGTACACTTTGAAAATTTGAAAAGGGAGACTGAGTCTGGAAGATTACCCAGAAGCTCATTGGACCATAAGCCAGTCACAGTAGAAAAGAATAAATATTTAGGTTCAAATATGGTAAAAACTGAGGGCCAATACCTGAGGTTGTCTTCTGACCTTCACATGCATGCTCTCTAGCATGCACATTCACACTCACACCTATGTACACAGTCACCATATAGATACCAAACAAGGGATAGCATATAGAGCCAGCATGGTAAATTCAAGGTATAATCACAGGAATTTTAAATAAACAAAAAGTTAGGGTGGAGTACATACTTAGTATGCAAGAGACATGGGGTTCAATCTCTAGCACTAAAACACAAATTAAAGTTAAATATATATAATTAAGCATATAAAAAAAATCTCTCAACAATGAGAAGTGTTTACTATATACATTGTTGAATTTTTAAGCACTGTTGAGCAATGATGAAATCAAAATTCTTTGGTGGGAGAATTTTGGAAGTACTACTGCTATCTTCTAGAACTGGAGCAAGAAGGAATCTCTCAGTCCATTCTTACAAGTGAACTATGAAAAATAATATCATTGTCATTAAGAAGAAACTGAATCATCACTTCAAATGGCTCACATATTGCATGCTTGAAACATTTATATTTTATAAGTTCAATTAGATTATACCCTTTATCAGGTAATAAATGAGCACAACATTTGGAAACCAATGAATTAATTTGTCATGCTTCATTAAATGCCATAATCAACCCTGCACATTATTAATCTCATTGAGTACATGTGGTAATTCAAGTGAAAGTAAAGGTAAAACATGAGAATCACGCGAATACTGTTCTTTGGAAGCAGCAAAATGAAAATATAGGAAAAAATAGTGATGATGTGGGTCTATTTTTAAATATATAACATAACAAAATCAAGATTGTATCATTATCCAGGCATATACCTTTAACCCCAGCATCTGAGAAGGAGAGGCAGGAGGATCACTGTGAATTCCAGGCCAACCTGGGACTGTAGAGAAAGTTACAGGTCAGCCTGGGCTACACTGTGACCCTATGTGAAAAAAAATATTGCATCATTAAATTGATACTCAAAATTCATTCTGTATTAACTTATATTTCAAAAAAAAATGCGGGACTGATTTTGAAACTCTTTTTTCTTTTTCTTTTTTTTTTTTTTTTTTTTTGAGATAGGGTCTCACTCTGTACCAAGCTGACCTGGATTTTACTCTGTAGTTTTGAACTGCATTTTTCAAAATGTTTATCATTGCTGTTGCAAAAATGACAATCAATTACATCCTGTATGAATATAATTTTAATGAAATTCAGGTACATAGTGAACAGCACATTACTTTAACTTGAAAAGTTACACTCTAATATTAGATCAAGGACATGCACAATATTGTGAAAATGTAACATACACATTGAAGTGTGTCTGAGACATTCAAATAATTATATACCTTTATTATTCTTTTTAAACTTTTTGTTGTTGTTTATTTTTACTTATTTGAGAGAGACAGACAGAGAGAGAAAGAGGCAGATAGAGACAGAGAATGGGCATGCCAGGGCTTCCAGCCACTGCAAACGAACTCCAGACACGTGCGCCCCCTTGTGCATCTGGCTAATGTGGGTCCTGGAGAATCGATCCTTGAACCAGGGTCCTCAGGCTTCACAGGCAAGCGCTTAACCACTAAGCCATCTCTCCAGCCCTAATTATATGCCTTTATAAATGGCCCTTTTGGAGATACTAAACAACAATAAACATTTCTTTGTTTTTTTTTCTTTCACTTTACTTTTCATCTGAGTTGAGATTCTGTTTTTAAAAAATAGTTTTATATATTTATTATTTGTAAGCAGGGACAAAGAAAGTATGGGTGCACCAGGGCCTCATGCCACTTGAAACAAAATCCAGATGCATGTGGCCACCTGTGCATCTGGTGTTAAATGGGTACTGGGGAATAAAACCCGGGCTAGCAGGCTTTTCAAGCAAGCATCTTTAAGTGCTGAGCCATCTATGCAGCTTGAGTTGAGGTTCTTGAAAGCACAGATTTCTTTTGTGTGTGTGTGAGATGGTGTGTCTTTTCTGGGCTATCGAAAGTATTTTATGTCCATTATAGGTATTTTAGATATATTTGCATGTATGCTATTGTGTAATATGTGTTCCGTACTCATTTGCATGTATTTTGCATTTTATATGTGACATGATAATCTGATCCTGCAATGCTACCAAAGTAATTTTAATAATGTCGAGTTTTACTTTTTATTTCCCTGCTGGTTAGCTTTTCTACATCTTGTAACTTGAGGTGATCTCATTTGCTGTCACATGGATGGTCATAATGTGTTCTCACAAGAAGTCAGCTCATTTGGTATCAATACTTGAACTTTTTAGCTAGATGCACAAAAAGAACATCGTGTACTGCTAGAAAGCATTTTATTTCCCACATGCACAATGAGAATAGTGGGCTGAATGCTTTTGGATCTCCTGATTCTGACTCAGAGTGACATTTTATGCTCTTATTCAATTTTAGTTTTCATGATTTCATGATCTGGGTCACAATTTTATTTCACATTATGTACTTTCTTTTAAAGATTGATCTCTGTATCTTCCACATACACCAGCTCCTCAAGCTTCTAGTATTTTTTCTACTCTTTCAATGTTTTCTGTCTTGCAGATTTGTATAGGTCATTGGACTATCAGTGCTTTATAACTATAGATGAGAATCCTCCCCCAATATACAATTCATCTAGTTTTAGCACAATAATTGGCTCAGAGTTAACATTAGAGAATATATTTGAACAAAAGAACATAACAGTCAATATTACTAGTAATTGAAATGTTCTTATGTAAAGTGCTTTAGAATTGTGTTGTGTTTTGTCAACCAGTTCCAATTCTGACCATCCAAAAAGTATGCAATTAGGACTTGGCTTTTCTCAAGTACGGATCTCCATATGTGGCCATTTTCTGTATAACATGAAGGCTTGATGAGGAACTGTACAAAAAGCTTGTGCCAGAGCTGAGCTGAAAGAGTCACACATGATTTCTGCTTGTATGCTATAAGCCTGAACTTAGGTTTAGGGGTACTTCTTGCAGACAAGCTATTGCTCTAACAAGGATATAATAATGCTTGCTCTACCTGAGAACTAATTTCCTAATTTAACTACACATAGAAGATTTTTCCCATAAAAAAATCTAAGGACAATAACCTCCTATAATTTAATTTCTTCCTTCAGAAATTGTGCCATGGTATTTCATTACTTCATTTAGCAGAACTGAAATTTTTAATTAGTCATATAACTTTAGGATTTCTCTGAGGTAATCTTTTTCTTCTTATATTATCTGTGTTCTTTGAAGGTTATAACATGATATTATCTCACTTATTGTCAAATAAGGATAATTACAGCAAATTCATCATTCTGTTTTCATAATTGTTTCATTACAAAAATGAAATGTAGGGCCAGAGAAATGGCTTAGCAGTGAAGGCATTTGCCTGCAAAGCTAAAGGACCCCAGTTCATTTCCCCAGGAACCATGTAAGCCAGATTCACAAAAGTGCATGTGCAATGGCTGGATTACCTGCTGTACCCATTATCTCTCTCCTTTACCTGCTTCTTTCTCTTTTTGTTAAATGAATAAATAAATAGTTAAAAATGAAATGTATTGTTAATTGAACTGTTTCAATATGGAAAATAATTTTAAATACGTTTTTATTGCATTAACCCATAATTATTTTATTTTATTAGCCATGATCTTTTGGTAGTTTTGTTAATTAATGTAATTTAGGAAATGAATCTTCAAACATGAATTAATGTTTTGTCAACACCAATCTAAGCTTACATATATGCAAACAACTACTATAGCATAATTTCAAGGTATTTTTATGAAGTAAGAATTAGTAGCATTTTGAAGTGCTTATTTGAAGTGAGTTATTATAGCATCCCATTATAAAATGCTGCATCATTATCTATGTTTTCTGAATACAAAACTGGGTTTTAACTTTTCCAGATTATTTTTAATTGATATTCTCTATTTGTCTTATTTGATGAAAGCTCCAAGCAACTGTGATGATTATGTTTTTATAGAAAATATTTTATTACATTGTAAAGATACATGTATCATCATGTAAACAAATATAACATAAATATAAGTACATTAATTTGAAACAAAGTATAAAGGAATCATAACAATGTAAAGGAGATGACAGACAAACTACTGGCTCAGAATCCATAGTGGAAATACGTCTATTTGATACTTTGTTAGGAGCAATGGGGATTGATGTGAGCTTATCAGGTTTTCCTAAAGAATGTGACCTGGTTTCAAGAAATTTACTGTGCTTATTCAAAATATCAGAGTTAAAATTAAATTTATTTCTATGCATCTGTATATCTCTACATTATCTATAATATGTACATATATTGATATCTAGCTATATCATCTGCAACTATATCTCTACATTAAAGCAATGGTTGCATCTTCCCTGAGTGAAAATTGATAGTGTACTTCAGAAATACTCTCGTATGGCAGATTACATGCTAGTAGTCTTCAAAACTTAGTTAGCAATATCCTTGCTCAATGTATTATTATTAATCCATGGTGACTACAGATGAAGCTAATATCCAAACACCACAGCTAATGTGTGTCAGGTTTGCTTCTCATGTCATTACTTTACACTTTACAATGGAGTTACATTCTATAATATCTCAAAAAATATATTCATAGTAAGTTGTAGCACTGAAACCTCTGGTTATCTGCTCACTGTAGCAGTCCAGCACCAAATAAAGTATTAAATAGGAAACCACAGGTCCATAAAGATATCCAAACTCAAAGTATAGTTTCTTCTAGATGTGTACTGTTTCCACACCATCCTATGTCATGAGACTGTATTGGTGTTTGGGCCCTAGAATCATCATCCAGAAACAGGGCAAGGATAATGTTCCTTGTACTATAGATATTATTTTGACTATCCATTGCATGCTGTACATTTTGGGTGCATTTTCAAGTTTAGCTTAGTTTTTAATTCATATAGCCTATTTCACTGATAAATTTATTTGAAACTAAATTTTACTCTGCTGGAGAAATGGCTAGGTGGATAAAGGAATTTTCTTACTCTCTGGTTAAATAAATGTTTTTTTTTTTTTGTTTTTTTGCAATTTACTTGTCTTTATTAGTAAGCTGGAACTTTGTACGGACATATCATATGTCAGTACCATTCCACTGAAGTCCTTTTTGGTGGCATTGCTGGTAGTTCCCCTGGGGTTGTGGGTCATGAGATGCAATAGCAGCTGCCAGTCACTGTAAAGGGTGGCTGGGCAGTGCCTCGGGACATTCCCTTCCACTCTGTGGCTTTTACAATCTTTCTGCCTCTTCCAACACAAAATTCCCTAGGCCATGGCAAGTGGTTTTTAAATCTATTTTAGTGTCCTCTCAGCAGATTCTGGATTTCTGCTTTTGCACATTTTAAGCAACCTCGGAGTCTGTCTCCATGACCCTAGTACTGGTTACCAGGCTTGTCATTGAAGCTGCGCTCTGGCTCATCTCACAGATTCCTCTGTGGTTTCGCCTGGACCCTGGCTGATGTGTGAGAAATGGTTTATTTCCTTGGATTACTCTGCCTTTTGAATAAGAAAAACAGATTCTCCAAAGAACAATGAGGTCAGTGTAGGTTAAATGGCATAAGCCTTGTTAATTAAAGAGAGATTTTGTTGGGTGTTGCCTATATTTTGGCCAAAGACTAGTGGGATCTTTTTGTTGGAGTCCATGTATTTGGTCTCCATAGGATTCTAACTCCTTTCACAGTTCAAGTTATGGGTCCCTTTGCACTGAGAATCTCTTAGCTAATCAGAAAGTTACTGGTTACCATTGTAGAGGTGTGCACATCTTGTCAGGCTGTTTGCCATCATGTAGCAGTGTCCCTGCTACCACACAAAGTTGTTGGCCATTTCACCCAACAGCTCATGTAGGGTTTTCCAGCACTATATGGGCTAACCATTTGGGAACTGGCTTCCTTCCAGATTCCAGCTGGATCTGTCAATGTTCTGTGTGGGCAGCATGTGGTGTCTTCATGAATAGGGTCTTACCTTTTACCTCAGGTGGGTAATCAAGTGCATTGACAGAAGCAGAAGGGGACCTCTTAAGTCTCTCTGATCAACAGCTCAGTGTGAGCTGTAACTGATTCATGGTACTAGGAGTTACAAGGAGGGGCCAAATGTTTTAGGGTTAGGCTTCTTCCCAAACTCTACATGACCCATTTTACCAGACAATCCCTGAATACTCCTTGTGAGTGTTGTATCTTTTAGTCTGCTATCCATGAGAAAGGTTTCTATGGTACCAATTAATTTTGGATTTAGTTTTATGTTTGTCTCCCCTTACCCTCCCATTCCACTTACCCCAAACCTTTCCATTCCTCTTATGTATCCCTCAAATTATCTGTCAACTATGCCTGCAACTCAAGCTGTTCAGGGTTAAGAACAACACATGAGGGAGAACATGCAGCATTTGCCTTTCTATGCTTGTGCAAGTTTGCTTAATATTATCTATTCCTAGTCTATCCATTTTCCTAAAAAATTCATTGTATTATTTTTCCTTAGTACTGAGTAGAATTCTATTGTGTAGATGTGCTACATTGCATTATCCATGAATCAGATGTTGATTATCTGGGTTGGTCTAGTTTTTAGCTATTGTGAGCTTTAAACATGGTTGAGTAAGTACTCTGCAGTGAAGAGTGGAGCCTTTAGGGTAGATGCTCATGAAAGGAAAAGCTGGGTCAATTGGTAACTATATTTTCAACTTTTAAGGAGTCCCCATGTTGGTTTCCATAGTGGTTGTAAAAGCTTGCATTCCCACCTGAAACAATTGAAAGTTTCTCTTTCCCCACATCCTCAACAACATTTGTTGTCATTTGATTTTTTTTATTTTTTATTTTTAGGTAGGGCCTCACTCTAGCCCAGACTAATTTGAAATTCACTATGGAGTCTCAGGGTGGCCTCAAACTCACATCAATCCACCTACCTCTGCCTCCCGAGTGTTGGGATTAGAGGTGTGTGCCACCATGCCTAGCTCATTTGATTTTTTAATGATGGCCATCATGACTAGAGTAAGGTGGAATCTCGTAGTTGTTTTAATTTTTATTTTGCTGATGGTTAAGAGTGTTGAATTTTTTAAGTGAGTATTAGCCATTTGTATTTCTTCCAGTGAGAATTCCCAATTCAGTTCTCTGCCCCATTATTTGAATAGATTGTTTAATTTTTTTATTGCTTAGGTTTTTTTGAGTTTCTTGAAGATTCTAGAAATTAGGCCTCTGTCAGTGGCACAGCTGGTGAAGATTTATTCCCATTCTGTGGGTAGGTTGCAGGCTCTTCTTCATATATATTTGTCTGTACAAAAGCATTTTAGCTTCATGAGTTCCCACTGTTGAGTGATTGATTAATTTCTTGTGCTACCAGAGAATTTTTGAGGAAGTCTTTCCATACTCCTTTATGTGGAGAGTTCCCTCTCATTTTTCCTTCCAGGAAATTAAGAGTTTTGGTGTTAATGTTGAGTTCTTTAATCTATTTGGAGTTGGATTTTGTGCATGGCAAGAGGTGTGCATACAGGCTCACTTTTTTACATATAGTTACCCAATTTGACCTGCACCATTTGTTGAACATGCTATCTTTTCTCCAGTGTACATTGTTGTCCCCTTTGTCAAAGATCAAGTAGCTATAGTTACTTGAACCAAGGGCTGGTCTTCAGTTCTTTTCCACTGGTCTATATGTCTGTTTTTATGCCAATACCATGCTGTTTTTGTTACTATGGCTTTGTAATAGAGTTTTAGATTGGGTATGGTTATATCTCCAGAGGTGTTTCTTTTGCTGAGGATATTTTTGGATATATGGAGACTTCTGAAATTACTTAAGAATTTTGAAATTAGTTTTTCTATCTCTTTGAAGAATGATGTTAGGATTTTTATTGTATATTGCTTTTGGTAGGATTACCCTGGGAACCAGAAGCTCAGGCCCATTCATGCTGTACTTGTGCAGGGTCTAAGCAGCCTCACTCCAGTGGCAGGGGAACTGGGAGGTGATGAACTGGGAGCCCAGGCCTACTCCTAAAATAAATATTTTTTAAAGAAATGAAATTTTGTCATGTTACCTATTTTTCAGTACAATTAAATCTCCATACTCGTTCTTCTCCACTTCTACATACACTAAGTGGCTTTTCTTGTCACATTCCTCTAGCCACTGGCAAATCCATTCCATTTTCTATTTCTGTGGATTAGGCTGTGTATTTCAAACAAATAAAATCATGTGGTTACTGTCTTTTTTGTATCTATCTTATTTCACTTAGCATAATGTCCTAAAGTTATATCTATGTTGTGGCAAAACATAGGATTAATACTGAACTGGTAAAGTATGTATCTAAGTATTTTACTCATTTTTAATTGTTTGAGTTTCTTTAATAAAATCTTATTTTAAATTAAAATATCTGTATTTATTAATTTATAAACAGAAAATGATAGAAGGGAGAAAGAGAGAATGGGTGTGCGAGCACCTCCAGCCACTGCAAACATCTGGCTTTATGTGGGTATGGGGGAATCAAATCTGGGTGGTTAAGATTTGCAGGTTGTAACTGCTGAACAATTTCTCCAGAGTACTAAAATCAACATAAAACACAGACATAATGATTTCCCTTTTACAAATGAAGAAAGTAAATTTCAACAACTTTGTCAATAAGTTAAAGACTAATGATGGGTTGGAGGGATGGCTTAGTAGTTGAGGTACTGCCTGTAAAGCCAAAAGAATCCAGGTTCGATTCCCCAGGAATGTAAGCTAGATGCACAAGGTGGCTTATGCATCTGGAGTTTGTTTGCAGTGGCTGGAGGCCCTGGAGTGCTCATTTTCTCTCTCTCTCTCTCTGCCTCTTTCCTTCTCTTGCTCTCTCAAATGAATGATAAAATAAATAAAAAAATAAAAGTAAGGATTAATGATATGTTTCTATTTTTGTTTACTTATTTATTAACAGATTATAAATTTTAATACATCTGAACAAGTACCTCAAGTAATTTTTTTTTCTATTTCAAAATGTTATGTTTGGGCCTATTAATTGGACACATCTGTGTTTTCTTATTTGTTGAAATGTTAAAACAGATCTGCAAATTTTATTAGAATTCATTGCTTCTTAGACAAAGTGAAAATGGTATTACTGTGATTTGATCAATTAATCTTGAAATTATGAGAAGACTTTCTTGTTGTCTACCATTCACTAGCTTTACAAAAGCCAGTAATTGCCTGTCATATATTATTCAAAAACAATCAATTTTTTTTTCTTATAGGGACAGTGCATTTGGTAAAAATGCATTACGTGCATTTTAATCTGATGTTTCCAACAGTGAATGAAAAAGTGCAAACGAATCCTAGTATTTTCTCTCAGTTACAATTTTTGACATATACATGAAAGTGGTAGCCAGTTACAGCTGTAATTAACAACAAAACGTTTTTAAATCCAGGCACAAAAGGACAATATGAAGGAATTAATTTCTTTATCATATACTAGGAATTCTCAAAACAGGATTACAAAAAAGTAGCATATCCATAGAAATCTGATGGTAGTCAGTGTTGTATGGGTTTTGTGCAAGCTACGCATCTCTGTGCATAGTAGAACAGTTGATTTTCTGTTAAATTTCATATACTGTTATTCTGTTAAATATCAAAGACTGAAGAAATAGTATTGGCTATTAAAATGAAACATAATCATACATTATTACTTAGAATGTATCAAATATTAAAATAGTTTTATTGTCTACCCATATTTTAAAGTCCTCTTCATTTAGAATTTCTTTTGTTTACATATATGTAGGTGCATATGTGTATATGGATGTGTGTGCATGTATGTGCATGTACATGTGGAAGACAGAAGATGACCTTAGGTTCATTCTCCAGGAATGCCATCCAGCTCTTTTTGAGATGGTTGTCATTGTCCTTGAACTCACTATTTAGTCATCCAGTGAGCCTCAGGAATCCGTGTCCCTGCATCCTCAGGACTGTGGTATAGGTGTTATGTACCATGCCCAGCATTTTAGCTGGGCACTCAGGATCCAACTCAGGTTTCACACTTGTGACCAAGCACTTATCAGCTGACACATCTCTCTAGCCCTTTAGAATTATTTTTAGGACATGTACATGAATCATATACACCTGGAACATGATTCTCAGTTCTGGAATTTTGTAGCCAAAAAGCAAAATTAAGTAGCTACTGGCCTAAAGAAAATATAGACTGCACAAAAATTCAGATAATCTTGTATTATATTTTAATTAATATTGGATAAAATGAAATTAATTATCAGCACATTTTATACTTAGTATTCACATGAAGAAAATGTGAAATGACATATTTTCTGATTATAAATTATAACAAATATTATGGTCAATTTGAATCTTTTATGTTAAATATTGCAAATTATGTTGCAAGACTTCAATCCTTATGAAAACATGACACTCATTTTGCAGAAACCCTACAAGAATAGGAACCCTCAATGCACCAACTTAATGTAATTGTATCCTGGTATAAAATGTACCGCCAGATATTGTCTTCCTAAATAGGATTTTTAAAAGTGAATACAACTCCTAAAATAGTAATTTTATAGTCCCTTAACCATAGCTCACTATTATTTCTCTACCACCAGATCATTGTGTCACTCTCAAAAGATTTATACAGGGTCTATAGAAAGGATACTTTGAAACCAGATCTTTCTAATTGCCTTGGCTGTTGGTATTAGCATTTGCTGAAGAAACAGTTTTGGAAGATGGAATACATACATACATTCCTACATACATACATACAACTTTCATGACATACAATATAGTATGAAATTATCCACAACCTTCTAGACTCTGTCAATAAATCTGTCTAAGGTGCCCTTGGCAACATCTGATGTTCTCAGATGTTCCTGAGGCAGTCAGATTCATCTAAAATGAATATTCCTTGGGGCAGAATTTCTCTGGAACGTTGTATCAACAGTATTAACCTAGTATTATCTGAGTAATTTTTCTTTGACATAAAATGTAATTTCTTCCAGTTGAGATGTTATATGCTTTACAGTTTTAAAAAGGTATTGTACTTTGTGAATTAAAAAATATGTTGATTATATATATTGAATATATTGATACATTGATAACTAGAGAAGGTCTAAATGAGAAGCTGAAAAATTTAAAAGTAACCTAAGGCATAGAAAACTTTTACAGAGGCCAAAAATATCAGTAACATTGTCTGCAGAATTTTGTATTCAATAAATATTCTAAGTTTGCTTGGTAATGCAATTTTCATTTAAATCACTTATTTAGAGTTAAAATTTTTCAAATCAACCCATTTTTCTAAGGAAAAAAATTAAAACTAGTAAAATTGTCAATTCATAATGTCATTATTAATTGTTTTTAAATATTTTATTTATTTATTTGAGAAAGAAAGAGAGAGAGAGAAAGAGAGGGGGGAGGTGCACAGGGCCTCCAGCCACTGTAAATGGACTCCAGACACATTCACCACTATGTGCATCTGGGTTACATGGGTTCTGAGGAAGCAAACCTGTATCCTTAGGCTTCACAGGTAAACACCTTAACTACTAAACCATCTCTCCAGCCCCTCCTGTTTAAGTTTGACAGTAAATTATTAATTAGAGATAGATGAAGCTTTAGGTATCCTCTTTGAGGGATATGTACGTGCAATGAGGAATTTTTTATACACATATACAATGTATCCACTTTGTAATATGCCTGAAAACCATGAGCAGTCTATAGGTCATTGAAAGAGATCTGGAAATCTAATTTCAGAATGGTTTTGTTTGTTCCCAGTAGCTGAAAGCTACCTGGTTTTTGCTGCCAAGAGCCTTGTGTTTATTCTTGGAATAAGTGCTCTCGATTTCCATGTGCTACTGGCTCCAATGTGTGCATTCTGGAGAGTACTAGGGAAAGCTTGGCGTCAAGCCCAAAGAAAACAAAAGCAGGCTGATATGAGTTTCCTGTGGGTTTCCTACCCCAGACACCATGATCGTTAAAGCCTGAAAAATCACCTCAAATTAAAATCTTCTAGAAGGTTCTTATACCTATTTTATCTTCACCTAACAGCAGTTCCACTCCTCACTGATCCATATACGTGCTCCCTAATGCGCTTAATGTTTCTTATCAATCCATCAAGGTAGACTCCAAAAATGAATTTTCTTTGAGGAACAATGCTCATAAATGCAAAGTTGTTTCATGTTTCTTAGAAGGAATAATTAAATGTTCTTACTTTTTTTTTTCTTTTCTAATTGGTTCAGGACTAGATCTTTCTGATTGTATTTGTTGAATAAAACTGCTCCTGTATTATAGCCTCCAGGATTAACATTTTAAAATTTGGATCAAACTATATGTTCAAAGAGCTTTCTCTTTCATGTATAATAAACTTCATGATTCAATGTTAATAGATATTAATCAGGTTCAGTGATTTCAATACAGGCATTATCTATCACACACTAGTGAAATCTATTCTCAAAATATTCTCTTAAAAAAGTGATTTAGGGCTGGAGAGATGGCTTAGCGGTTAAGCGCTTGCCTGTGAAGCCTATGGACCCGGTTCAAGGCTCGGTTCCCCAGGTCCCACGTTAGCCAGATGCACAAGGGGGCGCACGCGTCTGGAGTTCGTTTGCAGTGCCTGGAAGCCCTGGTGCGCCCATTCTCTCTCTCTCCCTCTATCAGTCTTTCTCTCTATGTCTGTCGCTCTCAAATAAATAAATAAATAAATAATGAACAAAAAAATTTAAAAAAAAAAGTGATTTAATTACACAGAAACTAATACAATCTTATATAAATAACTTACACAATTTTTATTATGTAAATGTAGCCAAATTTTCAAATAAATTTAAATGTATTATGTCTGAATTGCTAAGGAGACTATTTTTTTGCACAAAATTTTGTTTTCTTTTGGAATTCAAATTCATCCACAAAAGCCAAATATCAACATTGTTTTACAAATATGTTTTAACCAAGCATTGGAAAAGGGCAATTTGCATGTGTGAAAATAAAACAACACAGAAGCTTGTTTCTGTGTTTTGGGCTTTGTTATATTTTAACTTAATATTTCCCCTAGAGTCCTGCCACTCAGATCTGAATGTCTGCTCCTTCGATAACCCCATCATATGAAGTATAGTTACCTAATTCTTCTGAGGACAACTATCATTATTATTTCTAGAAAATGTTTAGATATACAAAAATAGCATTTTTCACAGTATTCAAAGAATTTATAGTTTCTTGTGGTGATATTTTAACATATGGATACAGTTGAATTGCACATTTTATAAATATCTACATATAGAATCTTTAACAATGCAAACATTTTATTTTATGAATCTGTAGTAATGATTGAGCATTTCTTATTGAATATATCTTAGACTTTCTCTTTTTCTAATGTCTCCAGCCAAATCATTTGAAAGTCTTTTCAGGGTCTGCTTAGCAGTGTTTTCAAGTCAGACCTTCTCCATCTGTCCTTTGGGTCAGGTCCTCATTTTCTCTCACATAAGATAATCTCATTAATGTCCTTTTAGTTTTCAGCCTTTTCTCTGGCTACAAGCGTCAAGAATGCTTTAGGAATAATCCATTTCTCTAAAATTACAGCTGTTTTTTAAAAATTTAATTTATTAGTTTCTTTTCAGCAAATACAGGAGGTTTGGTACCATTATTTAGGCTCATCCATGATCTACCCCCTCCCAATGGACCCACCTTATTCATGTAAATGGGTCGTGCATGGTGGAGTTAGCCCACAGTTATTGGTACGATAAATGTCTGTGCATATCATGACCCAACATGTGACTCTGACATTCTTTTCGCCCCCTCTTCTGCAAAATTTCCCTGAGCCTTGTTGGGTTCACTTTTGGTCTGCTTCAGTGCTGAAGTGTTGGGGACAGCTCTTATCTATTTCTCTGTACAGAAATGTCCACTCATTCTTACTGCATATAAGTCTAACTGTGGTTGCCTTCTGGTCATTTGTGAATAGAATTGTCTTTGGTAAGATAGACTTTAATAGCAAGGCAATATACATGTAACAAACTAGTTAATATATGTCTATAGTCAAGTTAGTAGGAGATAATGTGATTCCTACTAGAATTAGGGAAGCTGTTTGAATATCATTAAATGATACTTGAAGGGCAACTATCAGAAGGAATTTGAAATGAGACAAAAATAATTCAATTAGGCAAATCTGATGGTAATTTTCAGGGAAGAATGGACACATGCAAGATTAATGCATATCTCAGTAACATGTAGAAAGCAAATAAATTCCTTTGTTCTATTCCAGAGAACTTCTGATTTTAACATGTCTGGGGCTCAGGAAAAGAATACCCTTTTAATTATGATGTATGTTCTCTTCTGACAGAGTTAGGTTTCCTAAACTTCAGGGCTAAAGGCCAGATCCTGTATGTTACTGAATTCATTAAAGAAATAGCCCACTGTGATTCTCTGTGTGGATCCAAAATCTACCTGGTGACAGATGAGTCTAACCAGAAGCACCAAATAAATCCTGATTGTGTTGTTATCTTCCACTCCAAAAATCCCCTTACTACCTTCCTCTAAAGTGCCAATATTTTCTTGTTCATCTTCCTTTTATGTTCTGTGTGTTCAGAGCACATCGAATTACCTATATTTATGTTATGTTTTCTGATGTTTCTTTTTCCATGACTTCCTTCTAATAAGTTGTCTCACCTGGAATAGAGGATGTTTGGCTGGTTATTCATATCTGACTGGACATTTCTCATTTTTTACACTCCTTTTTAAGTTCTCATTCATCCTGGATCCTTTCCATGACTTGCACAATGAAACACAAACTTTTTCTATGAAACCCTGAAATGCGTTTTGAGAGGGTGTGCTAGCAGTGGAAAGGCGCATGTTTTCCAGCTGTCTGTGGCAAGCACTCTAGGAATATAGAAGAAATACTCATAGACATAATTCTTTTATAGATGAATGAGTGAGAAGGTAACCAGTTCATTTCTGATTAAATCTAAGAGTTACGATAGACATAAAAACCCAGGCTAATAATACATTTTTGTGAAAGAGAAGTTTTTCATAATGTTCCCTAGACATTTTCTTTGATCCTGGCATTTAGTTAACACACATTTATTCCTAGTTTTGAACAAATATCTTACAACCATATTATTTTTTATTTTGTTTTGTTAGAGTTGGCCTACTCTAGCCAAAATCTTACCTCAAAGCAATGGTAATTCTATTATCTTAGCCTCCCCAATCCTGAGATACTATTTCAGGTTATCACTCCCAGCGGATTTTAGTATTTAAACTCTCATTCATTCTACTATATTACTACAATTTCTCCATCAACTTTGAAACATTTAACGTGAGAGAAAAAATAATATTAGCAAAAATACATGCCCTGGCATGTATGGCATGCTTTTGCTCTTCTGAACTCCTCAGCTATAATTACTATGAAAAATGTCAACAGAAGGCTTCTGGGTTTCTACCATAACTCACCATTAGCAACACCAATGCAGTCTTCCAAAAACATTCTGAATGTGTCTTCACTGCCTATTTTTGTCTCAATTTAAATTTTCTAGAAATGAGGGTCCTGTGTTAGAAGAAGTATTAATGATCTGCTAGATATCAAATTTGTTTTCTGCATGCAGGCTTTGAGGAAACTGAAACTTACAGGCTTTGCTTTCTGAAATAAATGAATCATTTGAATGTAATGCCTTACCTGACGTTATGATAAACACATATTCTCAGGAACAATTTTGGAAAACATTTATTGAAAATAGATGTATTATATAAACTTGAATTTATACCAGGTGGCCAGTCAACAAGGCACACACATCTTTTTTTTTTAATTTTTCTTCATTTTTATTTATTTATTCAAGAGAGAGAGAGAGAGATAAAGAGTCAGATAGAGAGAGAGAGAATGGGCGCACCAGGGCTTCCAGCCACTGCAAACGAACTCCAGACGCATGTGCCCCCTTGTACACTGGCTAACGTGAGTCCTGGGGAATAGAACCTCAAACCGGGGTCCTTAGGCTTCACAGGCAAGCGCTTAACCGCTAAGCCATCTCTCCAGCCCTGGCACATACATCTTTGATGCCAGTACTCAAGAGGCAGAAGTAGAATTACTGTGAGTTTGAGTCCTAGGATACAGAATGAATTCTAGGTTATTCTAAGCTGGAGTGAGACCATGTCTCAAAAATAACAAAGGAAAAGAAATAAAATAAATTATAGCATATCCATTAAGAAAATTATGGTTGTTTTAAAACAGAAGCAAAAGTTAAATCAAAATTTTTCACACAAACATGTTATTTTTCATTTTTATTAATAATATTATAGTGCAATACATTAACTGGAGCCTCTAAACTGGTGATAAAAGACAAACTATTTGTGAATTAAAACATAAGCTTATTTAAAAATAACTTAGAATTGTAAGTTATTGGAGAATATATTTTGCTTAGGATATATGAAATGGATGCAAATATTGTTGGACATTTTTCTTGTGTATAAAAATAATTACAACAATGAAAATGTAGACAATAAAAAAATCACTGTTGATTTGCTATTTATTTATTTAGACAGTTTCTTACTGTAGCCCAGGCTGACCTGGAACTCCTTCAGTAGCTAAGCTGTCCTTGAACTCATAACAATGCAATTATCTTAGTAGTATTGGAAATCTAGGCATAAGCCACCATGCCTGCCCTGCTTGATAAACTCTTATATTTTGCTATTTTCTTAATGCATTTTTAAGATTACCTCCTAAGTATATCTTCAACTCAAAATAATTTCATGTATACACACAAAATCAAATTATGAGAATATAATTTTATTAAACATATTTCAATCTATTAAATATTGCCTTAACATTTCAGTGTTACACTTAAGCACTGTAATCTTTATTGTGATTAAAGAATGATAATATTAAAATCCTTCAATTTTGTTGTAGTACAGTAGGTAAATAAGCCTGTATAACAGAATGATACCTTGAGGTTTATAGTTTTGTATTATTTGTCATTTGATGCTATTTTCTAACATTTCTAAAGATTCAAAACTGAATGTATCCCTTCTCATAATTACAATACCTGAAAAGGATACAAATAGCTGACTTTGTTTATGTTAAAGCTGTGATGTTTGTCAATAGAAGTTTATCACAAGAAAGACTTGATATTCCTTCATTTATATTAAATGGATAGTTCTAGTGATAGAGATTATGTTTCAAACTACATCTCTAAATTATTATTTTATAATACATAGTCATTGATATGAATAAAAGGACAACATGAAAATTCAAAATGTAATAATTGTTTTTCTTTTAAAATACTTAACTCTTGTATGTATAGGAAAAAGGGTACTTTTAAAGCAATTTTTTTTTTGTTTTGTTTTTCAAGATAGGGTCTCACTCTGGTCCAGGCTGACCTGGAATTAACTCTGTCATCTCAGGTGGCCTTGAACTCATGGAAATCCTCCTACCTCTGCCTCCCAAGTGCTGGGATTAAAGGCGTGTGCCACCACGCCCGGCTTAAAGCAAATATTTTTAATGTCATCATTAACTGTTATGATAAAATGGAATAAAAACTATCATTAAATAGAAACATGAAATCAATAGGGGAAGTAACTCCTTATCAATTACATGTATGTGATATTAGACTTTGAATCCACAATGGAATCTACTTTTGTACAGACACTAGAATGATTAAAATGTAAATATTCATCTCATACCCTTAATAAAAATAAAAACATTTTCACATGCCAGTGGTTAAGTTTATTTTAATCAACAATATAACATAGCAGAACTGTTTTCCTAGCTACAATCATAAGAACAACTTTGCCATCAGTGAGCAGAGACAATACCAGGTCATCAATGAGACACATCAGTGAGGCAAGT
The DNA here is from genome assembly GCF_020740685.1 of Jaculus jaculus. Lineage (NCBI taxonomy): Eukaryota > Metazoa > Chordata > Mammalia > Rodentia > Dipodidae > Jaculus > Jaculus jaculus. The sequence goes on along the minus strand of NC_059102.1, from coordinate 185,146,515 downwards.
GCATGACCCTGAGCCTGCTTACTAAGATCACTGTAAGTGGGCATGAGAAAAATGCTTAGATGTAGCTGTGTTGTGGAATCCTCATTAGAAGTAGTAGCATGGACCAACTCTATCATTCTAATGTAGTTCTTAAATGCACATGAGTAGAGCCATTTTATTTGGACAGGTTTTGTAATGTGTCTTGAATCAATGTGTCTTGAATAAATTTAAACATCATTGTAATTTTCAAAAATACTTTGACCTTGTTAGAATTACTAGTACTGTTGAGTAGATATCTAGATATCTATTAACATTACGTGAGCAATCTCAAAATTATTATTTCCTACAAGTATTAAAACCAACTCACACATTTTCAAAAGGTATTTTTAGCAAATTTAAATGACTAATAGATTTTTTTGAATTAAATTGGTTTTCTGGTTTATGTATACTATGGTCTAATGGATGAAGAAATGTTACCCCCTTTGTTGTTTGTTTGATTTTCCTCAAATGGTTATTGTAGTTAACTTATTGTTGCTGGGATAAAGCACCCAACTAAATGCAGCTGATGGGAGGAATGTTTATTATTTTTGCTCATTATTCTTGACAGGAAGCTCCATTACTGCAGTGGAAAACATAGGATGACCAGAGGCTGGAGATCACTTAAGCAACAGCAGGTGGAAAATAGCACCAGGAGAGTGAGACTAACACTGTCATTGGGGAGTTGGTTATAACACACCTCCTCCAGCAGGGCTCCACCTTCCAAACTATTATCATTTGGGGCAAGCATCCTGAACACATGGGTTCATGCTGGACATCAATTCAAACTACTACAGTTTGTAAGGAAAATTTTTCTCTTACTAAACAAAAGGGAATGGAAGAAAAAAATTGAGTTAAATTACAGTCATTAAATCTTTTTTAATTTTAATTTTATTTTTGTTTTTCAAGGTATAGTTTAACTCTATCTCAGGATGACCTGGAATTCACTATGTAGACTCAGGGTGGCCTTGAACTCATGGTGATCCTCCTACCTCTGCCTCCTGAATACTGGTGATTAAAGGCCACCACACCTCGCTCATTGAATCTTTCTTGACAGATCTTTGACAATAGTTAATGGGCAAAAGAGAAAATATTTAAAATAATGTCAAGTAGAGAAAATGGCAGCATTAAGTGAAGATTCAAAATAAGTGTTGTTTTGGCTGTAGTGTCCCAAGAGCAGAAGAGAATACACTGAAAATAGTTTTGCTATAAATTATCTGTTACAGGCCTGTGAATTGTTATAATTTTGCTACGAGTCAGACTAAGCAGGTGAAAAGAAAACAGGTCAGATGTTTGTCTAATAATGCTGTAACAGTGTTTGTATACTGGCTGCCTTGTAGCAGGCTGGACATTTGGTAAGCAGCCATACAACTAGAACTCCTCCGTTCCAGATTACTTGTCTGCCTAGCCTAGCCCAAGAAAATTGCTCAAACCTGATGATCACAAGTACACTGTTATCTATCATCAGTGTGAAAAGTAGCATACTACTTTCTAATATGCATATTTTATAACTTTTTCAAGGTCATTCTTGCCCCATCTATTGTTTTAAAACACACACACACACACACACACACACACACACAGTTAGTATGCCTCACTGTTTTTACTTCTGTTTATTAAAAGTGATGGAATCCATAGGGAGAAAGTGTCTTTCAATAATATGGAGAAATATATAAAACATTTTGTTTCTCTTAACCTCACGGAAAGCTTATTTGATTAAATGTGTTGTCTGTTAGCACTTATACCTAAGTCTTATACCTAAGACTTGGGCTGTAGCTCAGAGGTAAAGTATGTGCTTGACATTGAACTTCCATTCATTACTGGCCCATTAAAATTCTATTCAGTAATAGTGGTGCATTTATTTGATTTTTAACATGATCTCAGACAATATTAGTAAATGGCTTATTTTATTTTACCAACAAATATTTGCATTGCAATTAGAGAAAGATGTTTCAAGGTAAGCTTCCCATCAAGGAAAAATAGAATTGTTCTCATTTCTTCAGATACAATTATATTGTGGCTAAAAAGATAACACTAAAATCCTAGGATCTCTACTGGTGATATCATATCCTTGAACTATGAATAACATCATAATAAGAAAAAAGTAAAAAAAAATATAAAGTTTTAGAAAGAAGCATTATGTAATTTATAATGAAAGTCAGTTCTTCTGTGTGCTGTTTGCTGAGATATTTTTTAAATTGGATTTAATTTGTTTCTCACAGATTCCTATATTCTATTGTTAAGATATTCTTAGAGACATAGGAACCTGTTTCTGAAAATTCTTTTGTAAGCTGTGTATTATGAACATCTTAGGAAAATCAAAGCCTGGACTTATTGATCGGATTGACTGCTGAGCTGAATTTATTCAACCAAAGTAAAACTAGAATATCCTTAAGTGCACAGTAACAGCAAGGGGCTGTATTTAAGTTCATAAACATAGTGAGATGTCATTTATTTAGTTCAATATATAACAATCACACTGTTGAAGATTGTGATGTTAGAAATAAATGCCATAAAAAAAAAGAATAGCTACTGGATCTTTACTGTCATCCTGCAGCCAGTATTCCTGTTGTAACACTGATTCAACCTCCTAATACTAAGCGACCTTGGACAAGATATCTTCTGTCCATATATGCTGATTTTATCTATAGGGAACCATATCACCACTCCTCCTTAGTGTATTGGGGAACTCTGCATTATGAAACATAGTCATATGCTGAGTATACAATACATACAGGTAATTATGTCTGTAATTGGTTATAATTTCCATTTTTAAAATTTATAACAAGTTGACTTTTTTTAAATACATTCAGTACTAAACTAAATTTAGATTAGACTTATTTTCTGAACTGTCTAATTTCTAGGAGTTTCAATAAATTAGAAACACATGTATTCAATAACTGATAAATATGGCATGTTAAAATAAACTATATAGGGCACATTCTGCCTTTAACTTTTTTGCAGCATACTTTTTTTCTCCTTTTTAATACCATGCCCGCCTCTTGTTTGCTGGTAGTCTAAGCATGTCCTGTCTAGCTTGTAATGCAGTCCTAGGTTCTTAGCTTCCTCTAAAGCTTATACCTGTTTCCTGTTATGCAGTTTTAAATGACAGCATGAGGACTGGGGTGATTTTATTTTCATAAAGGGAACATTAAATCCTTACAGGAAGTTGTGATATTTTAACATAAGGACTTAAAAGGACAAGAAAGTCTTCCTTCTAGCATCCAAACTTAGACAGCATGATTAATTTCCTCAGTATGTCAGATTGCAGTAATTTTCAAGGTTCGCCCAGTGATGTATCTTTGGAATAACAGTTTTCTTTGAAATTCACATGCCCTTCACATTCTTTTCCACTCTATTGGAAAGGGAAAAATTTACTCATCTATGAAAACATAGCCTATGCATCATAAGACTCCTTTATATCACTTTAAAATAGTATTTTCAAGTTCTTACTTCATGATGTGTTGTGGGGGTTAAGAGAAACCACTGGTTCTGCATTGGTATTGAACATTTTGAAGCAGGTCACTCAATATTTACTGATTATCTATGGATTCTATTGATCTAAGTAGTTGGTGGTTTCTTTACAACAAGCAAGACAATAATCTGAATATGTTGGTCTTTGGTCCCAGTGGTTTGTGTACATTAAGATGTCAAAGGAGAAATTTAACTTCTGATGATAAATATTAATAAATATTAACTGGTATATATTATTTGCAGAAACAATCAGCACACTAATACTTATAAGCTATTATAGTTCACATTTTTAGGGACACCATATTGTTCTTGTTGGTATGATGTTTTAAAGATTCTTGATAGTCAGATAAATGAGAAGTAAGTTTTCCTACAAAGAATTAATGGAAAAAAATTTTTTTTTGGTGTGTGTGTGTGGTGTAGTGTACTCATGTCCATGTGCCCTTGTGCTTGGTGAGGGACACTTTTCTGTGACGTTCTCTCTATAACATGGGGTATCCTACTGCATCACTCTTATTCCAGTACTTATTTGCGTTGGAGTCTCTTAACGATTCCTGAGGTTGTTCTTCTCCTTCAACTCCAACCTCTGAAGTTCCAGATACTCATTTGTTTATGTAGTCCTAGGAATATAACTCAATTGCTTTCTCAGGCCTCCTCAGCTCTGATATTTACACAGGAAATTCTCTTAATTACTGTATCATCTCCCACCTCCTTTATTATTTTTAATACATATAAAATCATGTATAATTTATACAATATTTTTCATACTTTAATATGATCATGTGCAAATGAAAATTGTTTAGTGCCATTTAGGATATTATCATTAAGTAGAAATACATGTTTCTGTTACCAAAAATATGCTTAGTTTAAAAAACCTGATTAGGTCAGATGTGGCGGTGCACACCTTTAATCCCAGCATTCAGTAGGCAGAGGTAGGAGGATCGCCATGAGTTCAAGGCCAACCTGAGACTATATAATGAATTCCAGGTCATCCTGATCTAGAGTGAAACCTTACCTTGAAAAAAAATGATTAGAAGGTATAAAAGAAAACATATTAATACCAACTAAATTTGGAGGACTGTTTGTGATTCAAGTATATTTGAAGAAAACAACAGCTGGCAGTTCTAGCAGCAGGACATCTTGATTGTGAATTCAAGATCCTGGTCAGTCTTCTCTAATCACATCCAAAATGACAACAGATTTTTCTACACAGTGAAGGAACTGAGGCTAAAATGTTTGGCGGGAAGTAATGGCACCAAAGTAAGAGAAGTCAGCCATACTTCCTACTATCTCTGCTCATGGAGGGGAACAAATATAAACCCATTATCCAATGACAAATAACTGAAAAAAAATGTTGCCTCTCTTCTAGTATAATTTCTATTTTCTTATATTCCTTCAATGAACCTATAAAGACTGCTTGCTCAGGATAAAGAGATTGCTCAGAAGCTAAAGACACTTGCTTACAGAGCTTGCTGGTCCAGGTTCCCATGTAAATCCAGATGCACAATGTGTCTGAAATTTGTATCAAGTGGCAAGAGATCCACATTCCCCATACGAGCATTTACTCCCACCCTCTCTCTCAGATATTAACTAAAATATAAAAAAAACTCATTACCCAATAAAAATTGCCCTCTGACCAATATTTTCTTCATTGTACTAGGCAATACTGACAGGAACAATTGTTTTCATACATACTTCCTTGGTGTGAATATCAAGAAATGAGAAAATGCCTGTGCCATCTTGTGCACACGTGTGACTGCTTGTGTCACCTTGTGTGCCTGGCTAGCATGGGATATGAGGAGTCAAACATGAGTCGTTAGGCTTCACAGGCAAGCCCCCTAACAGCTAAGCTATCTCTTCAGCCAGCACACATATTACTTTTCTAATACTTTTCTTCTTCTTCTTCTTCTTTTTTTTTTTTTTTTTTTTTGAGGTAGGCTTTTGCTACTATAGCCCAGGCTGACCTGGAATTTACTGTGTAGTCTCAGGGTGGCCTCAAACTCAGGGCAGTCCTCCTACCTCTGCCTCCTGAGTGCTGAGATTAAAGGCATGCACAACCATGCCTGGCTAACACACACATTTCTTAATCATGGTTCATATGAATGTGTGGCTTCATTTTTTTTTTTTTTGCATATCAGAGGCTGTGTAGAAATCAATAGTCATTATGCAGTTCCAAAATGAGCTATCAAAAAATTTCTAATTGATCAGAAACTAAATGAAATGGTTGTAACCATTACTCAAAATATCTATTATGCTTCACATTAGATACTACGCATTAAGGTAACTATTTTACATGAGGCTGCTCTCAGGCTGTATGTGACAAATGAGCCATCAATAAGATTGCATGTTGTGCCCATCACTGATTAAAATACTGATAGGTATATAGCCTTTGAAAACCATCCTGCATACATGTAGCGATTTCACATCAAATGTGTGATCTATTAGGGAGTTTTTTTTTTTTTTTTTCAAGGTAGGGTCTCACTCTAGCCCAAAATGACCTGGAATTCAGAATGCAGTCTCAGGCTAGCCTGAAACTCTCAGTGATTCTCTTACCTCTGCCTCCTGAGAGCTAGGATTAAAGGCATGTGTCACCATATCCAGCCTTAAGTATTTTTTTTTAAAAAGAATATCATTATTGTTATTACCATTTTTCTTATCTGCAGTTCCTACCCTGAACAAGCTTGATTTGCTAATATACATGACAGGCAACTCAATGTCCAGACAATAGGGATGGAAGTGTTTGGGGAGAGGGAATGGGAGGGTGGGAAAAACAATCACAAAACAAAATACAAAATATACTGGTAGCATAGAAAACTTTATCCTTGGAGATAGACTAAAAGATGTAACTCTCAAAAGGAGTAAGGGGGAAGTATGTGAAAAGAAGGGCTCTGGAGAAGGTGGGGTGAAGCCTAATTAGAAAACAACAACAAACAACAACAAAACACCTTTTCTTTCCCCTCTGGACTGCTACTCCCAGTCTGAGAAATCAGTTGCTACCCACACTGAGCTGTTTCTTGGAGAGATCTACCAGGTCCCCAAATCAAGACAGCTTTATGTCAAAGCACTTGATTACCTGCCTGAGCAAAAGGTAAGGCCCTATTTCTGAAGTTACCTTATGCTGTTGAAACTCAGAATGGGGATACCTGGCTGGAATTCAGAGAAGAGCTAGTCCCTGGCTAGTGCTGGAAAGCACTACATGAGCTACTGGCAGAAAGTGGCCTACAATGGTCTGAACAGTCAGAGGTCTCAGCTACTCAGAAGCAAGAATATATTTTATTACTATTTCCTTGCATTGAATTTAGAGGTGTCAGTACCAGAAAGAAAAAATAATAATCTTTTGATATGTCATATATCAAAAATACATCCCTGATGCTATGATTTTGAGAGTGTTATGTGCATGGCTACACATGAGCCTGAATGTACGTGTGTGTGTGCACGCATGCATGTGAGCACTGCAGGAGTATTCATGTCAGAGACGTGAGACAAATGTGGGTGTTGCTTTTCTCATTGACCTACTACTCACTACATATACTGTTGATTGAGCCCCAGAAACCCTAATAGCTCTGCCTCCAAAGTGCTGTAGGATTGCAGTCATGCATCATTGTGCAAAGTGTGTGATCTTGGAGACTGTACTCAGATCCTCATGCTTGCTAGTCAAGAAATTTAACCCCTCAGTTTATTCTTCTGCCCCAGGTACTGCCTTTTTATTGTTAAAGATTGAAAATAAATTATAGTATCTTTGTTAGTGGTCAAGACCTATAACATATGCATTCTCATGTAATTTTATTTCAGGTAAATTAAGCACTTGGAAGACAAAAAGGGAGTGTTTTTTTTTTATTGTTGTTTTGTTTTGTTTTTAAACCCTAGCATTCTGAGAATTTTGAATTGGAAACTGGCCTTTTTCTTATTTAGTTTGGATAATTTTCAGGCACATAATTTGCTAATTAGACTAAAATATTGACAAGAAGTCAAGCATAGAACAGAAAAAAGCTGTGATTAAACAAGGAAAGTTGGGATCTCTAAACAAATATTTTAGTTTCAATACTGAATGTTTTATCTTTAGCTGATAAAATAATCCATTTAAATTTGAGATATATTTATGTTTTCTTCAAAAATGAAGTTACTAAAAACAATATGTGGTTTTGTAAAGTACCATACTTCATATTTCTGGTTGAAGTCTCTAATAATATAATAATTTTATCATTTAATGTAATGTTTATATATTTTATGTCAACTATTATTTAACAAAATAAATGATTAAATTTTGTATGCAAGTACATGTTACTTTTTTAATGATTAAAATATTTAGCCTGGGTATACACATATATATGTATTCTGGCTACATATATATGTAGGTAGAATTATAAATAATGTAAATTTCTGATGAATAATTACTTTTAGTTGACCATGAATCTATTTTCTGTAGTATTCAGATTAATTTAAATACAGGAAATTATTGTTTTTCTCTTAGGAATAATTTTTCATGTAAGGTCTAAGTTGTTATAACAAACAATTTCCCAAATCAAATCTGAAAATGATTTCTCCCATGTAACAGCTCAAGAATTGCTGAGAAAGGACAGTTATTAAATAGCTTTGTGTGGGGAATACAGTCTTCTTGTCTTGGTCCATCTTTCTCTTCAAGGACAAATGTTGGGTCAAGTAGTAGTTGCCTTGATTGCAGGGAGTAGTGACATCTGAACTTGTGAACACCTCTAACAAATAAAAGGAGCTATTTGGGTCTTAGATGGTCTCCAAGGATCTGTTCAAAAATATGCAACTTTTTGCAAAATGGATACATTTATTTTAAAAAACATTCCTTTAGAAAATAAACATGGATACTATAAAAGTTGCAAGTGTATTGCTCCTTTAACATTTCGGATTTTGGAGTTAATATATGAAGTGTCTATATAGCTGTGTCCTATTGCATTATTGTTATTACTAAATCTTAGTAAATGATAGCAACATGTAATATGTTCACATTATGGTAGCAAACACAAAATAGATAAAATGACTAATCACTATTTCATCTGGTTAAATATCTTATAAATTACTCATATTAGGTATAATCATATTTATTTATTTATTTTTGTTTTTTCAAGGTAGGGTCTCTAGCTCAGGCTGACCTGGAATTCACTATGTAGTCTCAGGGTGACTTCAAACTCATAGCAATCCTCCTACATCTGCCTCCTGAGTTCTGGGAATAAAGGTGTGCACCACCATGCCCAGCCACATTTTATTTATAATAGGAGAATATAACAAAATTTTGTTCACTTTTATTTTATAAATACTGAATGCAAAGAACCTTAAACTTACAACAGCATCTCCAGAAGTGAAAAATCATAGTATTAAATATCTTTAAATATAGGTCAATTACTTTGGAAAGCTTTGTGTCTATTTGTAGGGAGGTGTTGAAACAGGGTCTTATTTTAGCTCTGGCTAACTTTGAACCTACTTTGTAGCTAAGGTTGGTCTCAAACTCATGGTGATCTTCTTATCTCAGCCCCCTGAGTGCTGGGGCAAAGGACACATACCACCATGACAAGCCCCTTGTGCCTTTTTATTGCTGGCTCTGATTTGCCCTGAGATTTGAATGAAAAAAATAATCATGAGAAAGCGTTCTTCATTTTGTTCACTCAATATGTTGGCAGTTATTTTGGCAGTAGTCCTTCTATCTTCTATCAGAGATATAAAGAGATCTTTACTTTTTGGAATTAATGAGACACATGCAGCACTTTTACTTTTCTCAGTTGAGATTGACAGTAAGATATGTAAATCAACTATAAGGATTGGTCCATTGCAAAGAGAGAGTTAAACTATTGGAATTAATTCCAGCATAAATGCTAAGAGTCATATAACATATCTCAATGCTTTGTATGGAAAACCAGTTTTCTCGGTCATGTGTGGATTTGTGGTTCTTGTCAATGATTTATTTATTTATTTTAATTAATTAGTTTTGTACTCAGTGAATACAGTCAAGTCAGTACCATTGTTAGGCTCATCCATGTCCTAACCCCTCCTCCTGGCCCCTCCTTGTTGAGGTATATGGGTCATGCACTGTGGAGTTAGCCCACATTGGTAGGAGAAATGTCTCTGCATTTCATGACCCAACATGTGGCTCTGACATTCTTTCTACCCCCTCTTCTGAAAATTTCCCTGAGCCATGTTGGGTTCATTTTGGGTCTGCTTCAGTGATGAGGTATTGGGAGCCTCTGTGTCTCTGGATATCTGAGTTGGTAGGAGTTGATTGTTCTTTGTGTTGACCTCCTTCACTCTTGTGCTGGTTTAAAATGGTCACATTCACAAACCTTTTGTTCATGTGCTTGAGTATAATGTCATGTATATAACTGTTTTCTTTTATTTCTAAGTTGATATATTTACCTACTACTTGAAATGTACCCAAACTATAAAAAGATGAGGCACAAAGCAATAATAATATATCAGGATTAGATAAAGTTTGTCAAAAAATTCAAAATACCCTATAATTTAATAAGTTACATTTATTTTTGAAGCTAAACTATATTGACTCAACCGAAAAGATCAATAAATTCTGACCTATAAATTAAACAAGGTTCATAAAATTGAACAGAGTTGGAGTAGAGTAATTATATCCTCATGGGTTTATGATTACAATATATGCTGCTAAGTAATTACTTTAGAGTTGTCATGCATAAATCATATCACTAATTGGGTTTATTCTGGGAATGTCTTAAGGCATAACTCTAAACCTCTTGCTTGGCATCATTAAAAGCTACACCAGTTCGTCTTGTTCTCTTATATGCTGTTAACCTGAGGATGGGGGTATGTCATGTAACTTTCAGGTAGCAAGCACAGGAGAAATAGCCTCACAGTTAGTCATTATAGAAGAAAAATAACTATAAATTCTTCCCTTGTAATTCAGAAAACATGTTTGTAATGCTCATTTAAGAATAGTTTTATATTCATCACTAACATTTATATAAATATGTATAATAATAACACAGTACAATTCTTTCCAGAGTAGGCAAGCATTCACTGTGAACTATTTTATTTTCTGGACTGGCTTAGCGTTTCATTTAAATAGATATGTAAGAAAAACTAAGGAAAATTAATTTCTGTGATTATAGCCTATTTATTTCTATTCTCCTTAATTATTGTATATTCTGTAGACATTCTGGATACACATTATGTACAATATATTTTATATTTAAGTGTGCAATAAGGTAGGATAATCATCACTGTAAATACCTTTATATGTTTCGAATTTTTAGTTAGTATACAGAGATGTGTTGTAGCTCGCACTGTCATTTTAAAATCAAAGTGTTTTAGTTGATTCTCCTTCTCTCCTCATATTTCCAGTTCCTTAGTTCCCATCACCACCATTTCCCCTCACACTCATGTACATCTTCATTCAATTTATTTATGTCTTTTAAACTTCTTTCACCCTATTCCTGTTCATCTTTTCAGATCCGCTCTTGGCTACCATTCTACTTTTATATTTTATATTTTTTACCAATATTTCTCCCCCCCCTCTACATATATATATATATACACACACATAGAGAGAGAGAGAGATATATATATGAACTTACATATGTGGTTTGGTTCTTTCTGAGCTTGGACCACTTCACAATTTAATTCGTTCAATGTCCATCCATTTTCCTGAAAATTTCAGTTTCATTCTTTGACATTGCTGAATTGCTTTATGTGTTTTCATTTTCATTGTCATAACAGCACATACATATATTTGTATATGCTATCACCATACTGCAAAGAAGAGAAGGGATATAATATCATTTTGACTTTCAAACTTTTTGCATTCTTACCTCATAAAGGAATGTACTATTATTTTCCCTCTCCTTACACTTTTTTCTCATTTCAGCACTTGCTTTCTCTTCTCTTCCTGATGCATATTTGGTTCTCTCTTCATGCTGCCTTCAATACGAAACTGCCAGCACTAGTTAAATGGCATTTAATTCAGCTCAATTTTCTTGAAATTTGATCAGTATGAGACAAGATAAAGCTGCAATGACTGTTTTTGTGCCTGTCCTGGCCACCATGACCAGCTTCTGCTGTAGTTGTGGTCCAGCAGCAGTGTGGGTCTTGACCCCTGTGGCTGGCCTCTGCTGTAAAGTCCTGCTCTGTTTGTAGTACAACATAGATGGCCATACTTATTTTCCTTTTGTCAGCTCAATTTCCAGGTACTATGTTTTAGATCAAATGAAAAGGTTTAAATTTGTTGTATTTGAAATGAAAGCAAATACTACACCTCAACAGAATGTCTAGCTTGTGTGATCAAATTTGCAGGTTAGAAATTCATTCTCTCCTCACTTCACTGCTGGGCATGAAGTGAGTCTCTCTAGGGAAGGAGTTATATCATTTGACCTGCCTCAGATTCTTAGTAGCTGCTCATTATCTGATGACTTTGCTACCCATAGCTATTATCAACTGTAATATTATACGTGCATTATTATAGCAAAAATGCTTAAGTATGAAATAAATTTTGGAAAAGATGTGTGATGGTAGCACTTTGTGGTGTATCTAGTTACTGTCATAGTCATTGATTTTCCAGCATAGTATTTTCTGCCTAACCTTGAAATAACATTAACTTAGGGGTATAATTGTTAGTACTGTGTAGTATGGACTGCATATTTTGCATGTATATATGTATATGTATACATATATGTGTGAGAATACATTTGCAGAACATAAGTAAACACTGAGTTTCTTAATCACTCTCTGTGTTAGTTTTTTTTTTTTTTTTTTTGAGACAGGTTCTCTTCCAGAGTCTAGCGTTCATTAATATGCTATATGGTGTATCAAACCAGTAAGTCCTAGAGATGGCATCTAACTGTGTATCTAACTGAAATGAACACAAAGCAAGTTCTCCACTGAGACAATTTGTTTCATAAATTCAGTGGTATTATTGTCAAGGGCAGCCCAAAATGACTGCTGGTTTTAATGCAGATGAAGCAGGACAGATGTCAGCTATAGCTATGGGTATTATACAGTTGGCATCAGCTTCAAGCAGAATACAGTGAGGAAAAGCAAATGTTTAAAAATCATGATGCTTCTTTGCAAAGACTTGGAAGGTTAATTTCATTTACTGTACTTATTTTGCCACATTACATTCAAAACATAATAGACATATTAGAAGATCTGGGACTAGAAAGAACTCTTTTGTGATGGCACCTTATATTTATCTTGTTTTTAAATTAATTTTAAGTTTATTCATAATAATATTTTAAATATATTGCTATTGTATTTGGTATTTATTTTTTATAATACAAAGAATTTTGGCATTAATATATAACTTTAAAATCACAGTAAAGAGATTGATTTAAATTAAAGATTTGCAGATTTGCAGAGAAAGTTAAAATCAATGAGCTATAGTTTCTCCCACTTTATTTCTAGTAGTTTAATTTCACTCTCATTACAATATGACTTACCTCATAAGTAACTGCTTGTTTTCACATGCCATAATGTATATAAATATTTTGAATGTTATAGGTGCTAATGTTATCTATTTTAAATTCAATGTCATTTTAATGCTCCTGAGAATATTCCCAGAACTTTGTCTCTGATATCAGTGAATGTATGTTCACTCAATTCTGGAGTATGGGTAGCTTTGGAGTTTAGTTTGACTTTCTACTATTTGGCAGCAAGCATATTAAAACCGTGAATAGCCCTTCATCCCAAGGTTAGTGGCTCAAGGTAGAGTAGGGATGATTTTCATAGCAAGAGTGTGTTTGCAAAAAAAGGTAGAAACCTCCCGTGAGTCACACTGTTGTGTGTGTCTTTCCTTTTGTGTGTAGGTGAGAACTGTAATAAGCTTCTTTAGAGTACCATGTGGAAAAGGCTGTGAAGTGCCATTTCTGTGACTAGCCTACTTCAAGCGAGAAAAGTGAGGGGTAGTCACTCCTGTTAGAGTATACTGATAAGAAAGGGCCATCATGAAGGAGCTGAGAAAATTCAGTGCCAGGAGTGAGAGGAGCTGTGGGCTGAGCCTGTGACACATGGCTAGGAGTTGACCCTGCATATATTCACTGAGGAAAAGTGGACCTCAGACCCCATAATGCTCAGGAATAGGATTCTGCCAACAACGATCAGATCTTGGAAGAGGGACTGGATCTCCAAAGAGGAAGGCACTGGAATATCACCTCAATGCCAGCCTTTTGAAACCCCTACTTGAGGATTCAGTTGGCCATGCCTGAGTTCCTGATACATGTGGTTGATAGATGGGTATTGTTTAAGCTATTAAATCTGTGGTGGTACAGCCACTGAAAATCATACTGAATACTGTATGTTTAAATTATTAAAATGTAGTTATAATTATTATGCACAACAATAATTTAAACCACAAATAATAGACACACACATTTAACAGAATGACTATTGTTTTAACAGGATGGCTGTTGTCCAAAGAGTTAGGTATTTTGGCTTTTTATTGTCTAGTTTGAATGTTTTAAAATTGCTTGAATTTGTTGTATGTCAAAAATATTAAGTGTTTATCATATGCATTGTTGGCAAGTATTTTCTTCCATTCTTCAGATTATCCTCTTTTCTCAGCTATGATTATTTGTGTGTGTGTGTGTGTGTGTGTGTGTGTGTGTGTGTGTGTGTGTGTGTCTATTTAGCTTGGCACACATATAGAGCATCAGTCTATGAGTTGCTTCAAGGGTTACTACGATAACTTACTACTATCTGGGTTGTATTAATGCCCCCAGTACTCTTTCTCTACTTTTTTGCTTTTTAAAGGCCCTTTCCCTGAACCTCAAAGTTATAGATGTCTCCATGCAGAATCCCTCACGGGGGAATGCCTTTGCCTCCTTCTCAGTTCATTGCAGAGCAGACTTTTCCATCTGCTCTCTCTCCACTTGGCATAACAGCTCAGATCCACCTTCTATTTGTTCATTGCCTGCCCTTGCATAGTAACTATCCTTCATCTGCAGTGATTCCAAAGTGTGTTTAACTAATGCAGCGCTGCATACAAGGCACTCATTTTTATCTGGAAAAAAATTGGTAATAAATAAATTTAATTTTCTGATTTAATGAAATGGAAGTTTGTAGTCAGAGCATTTTAAGTGAAAAAATTAATTCAACAACATTTATGATGTTTTACACTCTAAGAAAAGTGAAGCACCAAATTTAATCAAAGTATTGTTTATCATAGAAAACTAACTAGAAAATATCAACTTAATAACAGCCATAGTTCATTGGTTAAAGAATATGTAGACTAGAAAATATACTGGCAATATGTTTGAAAAGAAATGAAAGTTTAGGATGTGTCAGTTTTGATTATAAAAAGTAGTAAACATGCATAATTCATGATGAGTAAAGCAGAAAGGTGAGAAAAACTTACAAGAAAAGCAGCATGGGGCTTGGGGAGAAGGCTCATTTGTTAAAGGTGCTTGCTTGCAAGGCTAGAGGGCACTAGCCTCCCATGTACTGATATAAAACGGCCAGCAATGGGGCACGTGCTTCTGCAATTCCAGTTATCCAATGTCAATAGAAGTGGATGTAGGAGACTCTTGAAGCATGTTGGACAGCTAGATAGGTTCCATGGATGTTGAAAAATTGGAGGGGGGGGGGGACAAAAAAGCTGATAAAACAAAAACAAAGGAGACCTTGTCTCAATCACAGTGGACAAGAGAACAAACATCCCAAAGTTTCCCTCAGACTTCCACACGCACATATATCCATACACACGTAAACCTCATACACATCTATACACATGCATGCACACAATATAGAAGAAAGAGAAAAGAGAGAAGGAAGGGAGGGAGGGAAGGGAGAGGAGGGGAGGAAGAGTGGAAGGGGGAGAGAAGGAAAACTACTTTGCAAATATGCCTAAGAGTGGTATACCGGAGTCATATGTTTGTTCAGCTTTTTTATTTTTACTTTTAGAAATGTTGGTAATGATATCCATAAGAGCAGCACTATTTTACACTATCACCAGTAGAGAATAAGGATGCATTTTCCACACCCCTCACCAGCCTTTGTATGTTGTTTTCTTGATGACAATCATTCAGATTGGGATGAATGAAATCCTTTAGTAGCTTTTCACTTTTTTCAGTGTACGGTCTCACTCTAGTCCAGGGTTACCTGGAATTTACTATGTAGTCTCAGGGTGGTCTCGAACTCATGGTGGTCCTCCTACCTCTGCCTACCAAGTATGGGGATTAAAGGCATTCACCACCATGCCCAGCTCCACAGCAGATTTTTTTTTATTGTTTATTTATTTATTTGAGAGCAACAGACAGAGAGAGAAAGAGGCAAACAGACAGAGAGAGAGAGAATGGGCGCACCAGGGCCTCCAGCCACTGCAAATGAACTCCAGACGTGTGCGCCCCCTTGTGCATCTGGCTAACGTGGGTCCTGGGGAGTTGAGCCTCGAACCAGGATCCTTAGGTTCACAGGCAAGTGTTTAACTGCTAAGCCATCTCTCTAGCCCAACAGCAGATTTTTTAATACATGCACTTGTGTGGGTGCTATGTGAACCTAAGAGTGTGGAGGCTAGAATACTAACTCAGGTATCATCCATATGCCATTCATCTTGTTTGAAAAAGTTCTCTCACTGCCCTGCTACTTGACAATTAAACTATGCCAGTGGGCCAGTAAGCCTCAAAGATCTTCAGATCACAGTATTACACAGGTATTATAGGTGTGATCCTGATACTTTTAAATTTTATTTATTTATTTACTTGAGAGAGAGAGGGAGAAAGAGAGAGAGATAGAGGAAGAGAGAATGGGCATGTCAGGGCCACTCGAAATGCAAATGAGTTCCAGATGCATACACCACCATGGGAATCTGGCTTTATGTAGGCACTGGGGAATCAAATCTCAGTCCTTAGGCTTTTCAAACAAGCACCTTAACCATTAAGAGTCTCTTCAGCCCAAATCCTGGAATCTTTATGTGAGCACTGTGGATGGAACCCAGATTCTCAGTCTTGGAAGGTAAGCACTTACTGACTGAAATATCTCTTTCTACAGAGCTTTAGTTTGCATTACTCTCATAGCTAAGGATGTTGCATTACTTTAAATATATATATTTGCTATTTTTTGGGAAACTTTTCACTTATGAAACCCGAGTATTGATTCACATCTTATTATTTTTTTTTGCATTTGTGTATGTAGTTGATGTAATATCCAACTATAATAACTTATAATTAATAAATTGAATTTATTTTCAGCAGAACATTTCATCTGAAAAGAAAATTTTATATTATGTGATTCATCTTATGCTTATTATTATTAATCAGTATGATCTATTTTTATATTCTTAGAGGCATATTGAAAAACATAAAATTT
This sequence comes from Jaculus jaculus, assembly GCF_020740685.1. Classification (NCBI taxonomy): domain Eukaryota; kingdom Metazoa; phylum Chordata; class Mammalia; order Rodentia; family Dipodidae; genus Jaculus; species Jaculus jaculus. Next base: position 185,129,742 of record NC_059102.1, on the reverse strand, counting down.
CTGAAAATAAGTGAGAGTCAGGCATGGTTGCTCTCTGTCTCTAATTCTGACACTAACAACTCTGACACAGGAGGATTGGGACACACAGTGTCCTACAGACCAGCCTGAGCTATAGTGTGAGACACTATCTCAATGCACACAGATACACACATCAGCAAAAGATGGCAGGGTTATTGTGTATAAATATTTCAGTAATGGATGAACATGTGTAGCTTGGAAATAGAGCAAAATAGTCACCTGCCCTGCTGCTCTTATTAATGCAATGTTAGTCAAACATATAGGTATCATGATCTTGGAGAAGCATAAAGGAAATGAATGAAATAAACTCATAATCTTTATTTTCAAAAGAACTTGGGTTAAAAATATATAAAATTCTGTTAGAGTAATTGTCATTATTTTCCACATGGAACTCAGTGGGAGATCATTGTGTAGATAAGCACCTCACCCAGGCATGCAGGACATCACATTTTTCTTACAACTGAGATACTAAGCTCTTGTTTCCACTCTGCAAAGGGCAACTGCTGCTAGATAGAAACACCCTTCCACACTACTGGCCCATGCTTAAATATGGAGAGCTATAGTCTTTCAGGGTAGGTGTGTGTGTGCACACATGCGTGTGTGTGCATGTGTGTGTGCGTGTGTTTCTTATCATAGATCTGACTTCACTGATGACTGTGTTTTACTGATGATCTCAATTATATGTGGGAGTAAAACCTATACAGAAGATGGTATTCATACAAAGAAATTTGACTAATGAACATGGAAGAGTGCAAGGTGATTTAGGGGTAGTTCTGAGCTGGAGAAAATAAAAGTAAAAGAAAGATAGAATGGCCAAGGTAGTGGGAATACATGAAGGATAAAAAGTAGAATGTTTCACTGGTTGTCAATGCCTGGGTACCATGTGCTTGGCAATTCTTAGGAGCATGTGTTCCCTGGGAGGCCTAGTGCTATAGTTTTGTCATTGATGATGGGATAAAGCACCTGACCAAAAGCAGCTGATGGGAGGAAAGGTCTTTGTTTCAGCTTGCAGTCTTGAGAAGAGGCTTCATGATGGCAGTTGGAATTAGGGCATGAGCAGAGGCTAGACACCATCTCTACCACAACAGGTAGAAAACAGCATCAGGAGAGTGAGGCAAACTCTGAGCAAAGGCTACAGGCTATAATGACCCTACACTTGCCCTAAACAACACACCTCCTCCAGCAATACCAGATGCTGATGCTGATGAAAAGATAATCAAAACACATGAGCTTATGGGGCACATCTGATTCAAACCAGCAGACCTAGGAAAGATGGACTCTGGATTGACTGATGGTAAGCTTGTTTGATAAATACTAACCTATGACATGCTATGATTTGGATTTAGAAATTCTAGTATTTAACATTTATCCCAACCCCTTCTCATATCACACATCTTGATAAAAGTCAAGTGCTTAAAATATTCTTAAGATGCTATGGATTTTTCCAAATCTAATATTTTCATGACTTATAAGATATACCTATACCTGAATCTTAAATCATGGGTTGTCAGGTAATTCATATTTAAACAAAATTAATAATATATGTTTGCTGTCTTTCTTAGAATCCATGTAGTTAACTAATTATCTCAGGGTTTGAAATTCCAAAGCAAAACATTTTGCAAGAAATCACATACTTTGCTCACAGGAAATCTAATGACCAGTGTTTTATTTTTCAATATTTCATAGTTTTGTATTGATCATGAAATAAATCAATGTGTATTATTATTTACTTTTCATTGTCATGGCCAAAAACTTAAAAGAATGTCTTAAAAGGAAGATAGATTTATTTTCATTTATGGTTTATGAGAGCTCAGTCTTTCTCACTTGGCTTCATAGAGCACATCATGAGGGTGAGAGCTATGGCAGAGGATAGCAGTTCCCATCATGGGGAGACAGGAAAAGAAATGCCAGCTCTGAGCTCTGCAGTTTTTCCTCTTACCATTTTCATTCTTTCCATGTATCTAAACCTAGCACTTTCCATGTTCAGTGCTCATTTTCTGTAGAGACTCCTGCACAGACACACACAGAGGTATTTCTCACTGATCACCTAGGTGATTCTAAATCCAGTCCGTTTAACAATGAATATGAACCAAGGGCTGGAGATCTGGCTTAGTGGTTAAGGCATTTGCCTTCAAAGAAAAGGACCCAGGTTCAATACCCCAGAACCCACATAAGCCAGATGCACAAGGTGGTTCATGACTATGGAGTTCTTTTGTAGTGACTGGAAGCCCAGGCCTGTCCATTCCCCCCTCTCAAATAAATAAATAAAAATAAATGTTTTCAAAGTTTTAACATGAAAATCTGCATGGTATATGATTCTGGTTCCATTTCAGCTTTGTAAATCTAATTTTAATTATTTCTAATTTATACGATGATGAAAAAAATTGAATATACTTTATACCTTGGTTATAGAGCTAAAGGCATAAATTAACTCCTGGTGATTCTTGGCTGAGAATGAGTGTTCAGTCATTTCCTGCTACTAAATCCTGTGGGAGTATAGCTTTTACTGAGCACACTAGAGCACAAGTTCTTGGAAGGAATGCTATAGACCACTCGAGACATTGGAAACATTGCAAGAACAAATTTTTGTATACATTGGCCTTCTGGATTCATAAGAGCAAAATGTGCCACCAAATTATGAACAGGGTATTTCTAAATTAACTGTAGTGATGTGTTCTGTCTTCAGATTAAAAATATACCTAATATCTAGATATAAGTCTCATTATATTTTGGTAAACAGCCACAGAGTGAAAATGGATGGATCTCCTGACAGACACCTTCCTATAGAGATACATGTTATGTGCAAATAGAATGGAAATTGCCTTTCAGTGTTTATATGTGTATCAAGACAAATGAGAAGTTAAGCAAATTATCCCCTAAACCATTTTGATTTATTAGTACCTTAATAACACCTGAACAACTTGCCTTTCAAATAATGATTCTAAGTATGACATCAGGAAAATAAAATAAAGTTCTTCAATGTTTTATGGTCGTCCCTAATGCAAGTTTCAATATCTAGTTATTTCTTCTACATCTTTCTTCAGTGTGCACTGAGGGTGCTGTCAGATTGACTGTGATAAGCCCCCATGACTGAAAATTATTTGCTTGTAATGTTCTCACAGGCTTTAGGCAACCTATTATTTGTGGTCTGATAAGGTGTTTCTCTTCACTTCATTTTTCAAAGGGTTTTTATTATTCTGAGAATTCATTTCTTTTAGGCAAACTGTAGTATTACTTGATTATTGTATACTGAGAATCTTTGTGGAATAACAAAATACTAACCTCAATGAACACCACTGATCTTTTGTTATCCTTTCCCCCATTATTTTGCTCAGACTTCATCATGAAAACATTACATTTTTCTACGTGTTTTGTTTTAATAGCGTTATTTTAGAACTCTTGATTTTTTCTAATGCATAGAAACATACGCTTTTTAAGGAAATATGAGGGAATGTTTTGGAAAGAAGTCTCTTTTCGTCACTGCAGTTTTATGGGCTACTTGGTGACAGTCTCTTGTCCATACTTTTAATTCATGGAACTGTGGGGCTTGCTCTAATCATAGTAATGACCCAACTGCAGACATCACATGACTTTTTTGACTAGATGCTCACAAGTGTAACATTATCAGTTCTGCATAATTCTACTGAAAAAAAATCATGTGTCAAAGAATGATGTTAAAGGATGGGTAATGTGTTCTTTCTAAATGATGGAGCCTTGGAAACTATGTAAAAAACTGAGAAAAGGGTTTAATTGACTGATAACATCTAAGAAAAAGTCAGAGAAAAGGATGTAAGAAGATGACAAACACCACGAAATTATCCTCTGGCCTAAAGGTGTGTGCTGTATCATGGTTGTGCCCATACATACACATACAAATACAAAATAATTTTTAAAAATTAACATTTATATATTCTTTCTAAAGTTTAATTACTTGAGGAATATAAATATTTTACAAACTTAATTCTCTTAAAATCATATAAACAAATATAAAATTATAGTAATTTGATAAAATCATTTATTTTAATATGCATTATGTTTATAGAATTAATTCTTGTGAGAAATTAATGATCATATTCAACTTTCCTAGATTATACTATGATATTCATATATAATGCAATTTTGAAATTATTATATTATTATAACTATTTGAGTAAAAATAGTAATTTAAAATATTTTCTACATCTGGGTATGGTGGTACACGGTATGGTGGAACACAACTTTAATAGCAGCCCTGGGGAGGCAGAAATTAGAGAATTGCTGAGAGTTTGAAGCCAACCTGAGGCTACAGAGTAAATTACAGGTCATCCTGGGCTGGAGTGAGGGAGCTGGAAATGAGAACAAGAACAATAATAATTATTTGAATGCAAGTAATCTCATAGGCAGCATTTAAATTGTTCTTTGGCTTTATACTCAAGAAATATTTTTGCATGTGTTGGTATAGAATGTGTGGTGTGTTTAGTGCATGCATGTGCACAAACTATTGGGATGCCTCATGTTCACGTCTGTCGAGGTCAGAAGAGAACACTAGGTATCCCTTTCCATCACTTATCTGTTTCCTTTTGTTGAGACAAAATCTCTCCTTGAGCACAAAACTTTGCCTTTTTCACTAGCTACAGTGATTATCAGGTCTCTTCTCCACAAAGGACTAGGGTCTGACAGGGCGGTGCCCCTTGGTCACCTTGGTATAATGTCTATATTTGAAATCATAAGTATTCTTTTGGACATACTGTAAACAATGTTTACATTGATTGTCAATTTGACAGTGTATAGAATTACCTGTGATTGATTATCTGGTATCAGTGATTTCTGAACATACCTTTGTGATAATCTTGACTCCATTAATTGAGATATGAAAACCTGCCTTAACTATAGGTAGCATCACCTAATGAACTTGGTCCTGGACTGTACATTATCAGCAGCACTCATACCTCTCTGCTTCCTTACTGTGGGTTGGTTGTGACCAGCTCCACTTCAAGCTCATACCACGTGCTTTCCCTGTCACGATGGACTGTAACTACAAACTAGAAGGTGAAACAGACCCTTCTTCTCTTAAATTAGCTTTTCAGATACTTTGTCCATGCAACAAAAAATTAACTGATATACTTGCTTTCTTATGGGCAGTTTTATTTCTACCCCACTTAGACTCAATCATATCACATTTATTAAGTATATTTTGTTGTTGTTTCATCTTTCCTTGACTGAACATGCTATGATGAATTAATATGGGAAACTAGGACAGTAACACCCTGGTTTTAGTCCACTGGATTCTGGAACTGCCAGCTATTCATTTGAATTATTTAACCATTAAATATGCAGAAATTATTTAACCATTAAATAGCAGCAAATGGAAAATGGATTTAGTATCATAGCTTAGTATTCATAGTATTGTATTGTCTGCTCGGGCTGACAAAACAACTGCTACCTATAAATGTAATAACAGAAATGTATTGTCTGATAATTCTGGAAGTTAGAAGCCAAGATCAAGGGGTCAACAGAACTGATTTTTTGGGTTATTATTTATTTATTTGAGAGTGAGAGTAAGAGCAAGAGTGAGAGAGAGGCAGAGAGATAGGTAGAGAAAGGGTGCACCAGGGCCTCTAGCCACTGCAAATGAATTCCAGATGCATACACCCCCTTGTGTATCTGGCTTACACGGTTCCTGGTGAGTTAAGCCTCGAACCGGGGTCCTTAGGCTTCACAGGCAAGTACTTAATCACTAAGTCATCTCTCTGGCCCAGAACTGATTTTTTCTAAGGGTTGAAGAGGAAAAATAGCTCTGCTGTTTACAGAGGACTGTGTTTTCCTATATTCTTCCTTTAGTGCATGTTTCTGTGTCCTAATCCCTGTTTCCATGATGATAGCAGTTACACTGGACATGGACTGATCTCGATGAGTTTACTTTGACTGGATTGCCTCAGTAAAGTTACCTCCAAATAAACTCCCGCTATAAGCTACCAGAAGCGTGGTTTACAACATCTGAAGTTTATGAGACAAATCATCCATAATCTGTAATCTTCATAGAGTATAATTGATAATTTCATAGTTCAAAAAGTGACTCCCTTTTATAATTGTACAGAACAATGTACCAGAAGTTCATGAATAGCTTGCATTCTCTCATGAAGTCCGAGGAAGGATGAGTTTGGTAAAGTATTTAAACATCTTCAGTATTGCCGCTGGTGTTAAGGCAAACAAAGCATGCCAAAAATAACAAGTAGAAGTTGATTGCTACTATAGAAAAGCAGAACAAATCATATTCACAACTAAAATGGGACTTACATCAGACTTATCTTGAGTTGTTAGCTAGTTTCCTTTGAAAATGTGTATTACAGTGAGATTTATTTCTCAAAAATAAAGTGTGTGTGTAAATTTGTGTTGTGTGTGTGTGTGTGTGTGTGTGTGTGTCTGTGGTTTGGGGATAAGTAACAAAAAAATAACTTGGCTACACTTTTACAGCTTACTTATTATTTTATAACTTTTTTTCCTGAATTATGTTTTCCCAAAGGTCTTTACTTTGGCCATATCACCAGACCTGGCATCTTTATTGAGAGCATACGTTCTCATATTTTCACTTTTGCTTTGCTGTCAATATTTTGTGTTAATGACAACCAAATATTTGATATCTATAGACTTTTAAGGATTATCTGAGCTTTCAATTCATCAGTGGCTCTAGTCCTTATTTTACCCTGCAATATATAATAAAACATATGTAACTGTAAAGTATTCTATGTGTTTGGTCAACATGGCTTGCGTTAGTGTATTTATTTTGTTGTTTCAAAATTCTTGATTGTATAATAACTAGTAGTTTTACTTACATTTTATTTTTTTTATTAAACTCAATATGTTTTAATAATGACTTTTTCTCTCATGTAGGATCACATAAACCAACATATAAATTCTGCAACTTTTAGTAAAATGCATAGCATGATTTCATAGAATTCTTCAAATTGCACTTTGCTGTATGAGTCAAATAGTTCTTGAAAAATAGCAATAATATAGTTGTCAAATTGCATACAAATAAATCATCTTGTGACTGATATTGAAGTATTATATAAATGTATTTTACTTGATATGGCTGTGCTTTTGTACTCTTTCATAAACAAGTTATAAATGGGATACTACTACTTTAGCTCCTTAGTTAACAATTAGAATCAGTATTAAAACTGTTACCAAATATTAAAAATAATCGGGAGAGCTGTCAATCAAAAATGTTTACATGAAATAGCTCACAGAATATATTGCCTTGCCTGAAAGAAATATACAATTTATCTCTACTTCCTTTAATACTCAATTCCATCCATGGAGGAGTATTTTGGAATTCCTCAGATATTTGTGCCTCTCTGAATACAGACATGCTTCTGTCTCAGCAGTAGTCACTCCAGATTATAAGCATGAATTTTTATTTTTCTTTCTTTACCCCCTTTAATCATTCCTTTCCTCCTGCTTTGTCACTCTTTCTTACTAAATTCTGAGATACTTGATTTCAAACATGATTATTTTATGAAATCTTAACACCAGCACAGTGCCTATAACTTAATTGGTAGTTTGAAATGCTGATTGAGTGTTACAAAAGCTTAAAATATTGAAGAAATAATTAAGGAAGAATTGGGAAAATCCTAATTTTAAAATACTTTCCATTGTGATTGCCACTATTAAGTAATTTCAGTATGCCATTTGCAGGAATAAGTAGAAATAACTAATTCCCACTTTTTGTCAAAGCCCCCATCTGATATAGAAGACAGAAGATAAACACTTTGGAATTTACAAGTAGTTGGAATTGTAAGCTGAAAATGCCAGACAGAAAGATTAAATACATATTAAGGGACTTGAAAATATGTAAGGCAACATATATAAGCTATTTACATATATATTGAGAAGATGTAATAGTTGTGATTGAACTGTATGTAAAAACAGAGATAGTAAAAGCAGAGATATTTGAATTTCATTGCAGTTCAACCTGTCTTCAATTCTGAAGAAGGAATATAGAAATTAGGAACAATGTAACTCGAGGCAAGAGAACATAAACCTGAACTATTCATCTGGACTAAAAGTATTAGCTGTTAATGAATAATTAAGGTGAAAAAACATATTTGATTTGTATATGACTCTATACATTTCTAGCCTAATTAATGTCAAAAATATGTAAAGATAACTAGTGGATGTGATTCTTATAATTCTACCAGATTTTTAATATGCACACATGAAATATTACTTAAAGTAACTTCCTGTAGAACAAATATGAGCTCTGAAATCTTGACAAATTTCCCAGAAACTGTTTTTTAAAATTTTTATTTATTTATTTATTTGAGAGCGACAGACACAGAGAGAAAGACAGATAGAGGGAGAGAAAGAGAATGGGCGCGCCAGGGCTTCCAGCCTCTGCAAACGAACTCCAGATGCTTGCGCCCCCTTGTGCATCTGGCTAACGTGGGACCTGGGGAACCGAGCCTCAAACCGGGGTGCTTAGGCTTCACAGGCAAGCGCTTAACCGCTAAGCCATCTCTCCAGCCCTCCCAGAAACTTTTTATGAACCACAAACAAATATATATTTACAAAATGAAGCACTCACTTGGGGATATATATCATTTGCAGAAATGCTTTTTCTGGCCAGTTCATCATTGTGAAAACGCCCTAGAGTACATTAGCACAAGCCTAGATGGGATAGCCTACTAGATATCTACATGATAAGAACATATGCAATATGTTATCATACCTAGGGCAATGGTAAAGGAAAAACATAAGATTGAATCTGGTGTAAGTACAATTGATGCAATCAAGATAGGTTAATGACACAGGAAACTGCTGCCAGCCTAATAGGTACCTGGATTCAGAAAGCCACAAATATCTGAGGAATTCCAAAATACTGTATGGATGGAGTTGTGTATTGGAAGGATTATCATGTCATGAACACTTTTTCATAAGTTCAAGTAACATAGCCTAAATAATGATAAAATAATGTATACCACATACATATATTGCCTCATAAAGTGTGATTATCATTTCTAATACTGCATGCTATACATAATTGTGTATGCTAAGCTTTGATGTGACTGGCAGTGCAGTAGGTTTAATTGTACAAGTATTCCCTCAAATGCTTGCTTAGTACAGTGCTGGCATTATGACAGTTAAAGTTTACTTGTAAATGGATGTTCTACAATTATGTCGTACAGTCTTGTGAGAACGCCAGTGTATAAGCAGTGCCTCACAGGCCAAATTTTCATTATGTGACACAAGATAATATTATATTAATTTTAAAACCTTTGTTTAATATTACAAACAATTATAAAAATTTCTAGATACAATGATTGCCAAATTGGAGAAAAATTGTTTTCAACTTTTTGTGTATTTAAAATATGTATTTATATCTATATGTATTATTTTGAATAGTAGAAAAGAAGTAAACATTTTAGGAATACTCCTTCAATAAATAGACAGGAATAATTTGTTATCAGCTTATATAAATATTGAATTGGGATGTCTTTGCTTTCAAGAAAGATGAATTCTATTTGTTTTGTAATCACTGGTGTCCATTACATTTGGAAGATAATATGTGATTTTTCACTTCCTGTTAAATTATAGTAGTCACTTTCAGACTGAAGACAGATATCCAATCACTGATGTTCAACAGACAATTGTTACAAATGTTAGTCTGAAATATTTTACATTGAACTATTAAGATACTTTTATTTTGTCTTTTTATCATTATGATAGTGGGGAATATTTGACTTTAATTTTATGATTTATAACCAATTTTATGTATGTTTCATAGCTGATAGATGAAACCTGACTAAAGATAACTGTCCTAAATGTAGAGCTCTTGCAGAAAGGTGCACTTGCTTTAAAATATTATCTCATAAACAAGAATTAAAAATTAGTATTATCTTACTGAAATACCCATTTTAAATAATATGCAAAGATTAAAGACTTAAAAATGAATATTTTTGTAGACCTTATTTAGAAATTATTGATTACCAATTCCCTCCCTGCCTTCCTTCTTTGCTTCCTTCCTTCTTCCTACTTTTTTTTTTTTTTTTCCCCTCTTGATTGAGTATGATCATGTTTTCTAGGCTAGCTTAAACTTAGCTATCCCAGGCTGTACTTGAACTCATTAGGTAGAATAAGCTGACCTTGATATTTTGATATTTTCTTGCTTCTGCCTCCAATGTGCTCAGGTTAGAGGCTTGAGTCACCCTTTCTGGCTTAATCCTATATATTTCTTTGTAATAAAACTATTCCACATTTTTAACTCAGAAAAAATAAGAGATTCCAAAATGTAAAGATTAGATTTGCTCAAAGAAAGACAGAAATAGTACTTATATGTACTCAAGTAATTCAGTAAAAATTAAGTAAACAGGGTTTTTTTTTTTTAATTTTTTTTTATTTATTTGAGAGCGACAGATGCAGAGAGAAAGACAGGTAGAGGGAGAGAGAGAGAGAGAATGGGCGCGCCAGGGCCTCCAGCCTCTGCAAACGAACTCCAGACGCGTGCGCCCCCTTGTGCATCTGGCTAACGTGGGACCTGGGGAACTGAGCCTCAAACTGGGGTCCTTAGGCTTCACAGGCAAGCGCTTAACCGCTAAGCCATCTCTCCAGCCCCAGGGTTGCTTTTTAAAGGCACTTGACTTTAAAGCCTTCTAGACCAGATTTGATTCTCCAGTGCCCCTGTAAAGCCAGAGGCACAAAGTTCTACATGCATCTGGAGTTTGTTTGCTGTGACAAGAGGCCCTAGAGTTCCCATTTTCCTTTTTTAAATTTATTTTTATTTATTTTTTTAATATTTATTAGCATTTTCCATGATTATAAAAAAAAAATCCCATGGTAATTCCCTCCCTGCCCCCCCCAAACCTCCCACTTTGAAATTCCATTCTCCATCATATGAGAGTACCCATTTTCTCTCTCTCTTCCCTTACTGTTCTCTCTCTGTCCTTGTAAATAAACAAATAAAATATTAAAAATAAATCCATTATACTCACAATTAATTAGATACATATTCAACCCATTTCTTGTGATTCAAATCTTTAGAAAACACTCCAAATAGACTTGCTTTATGTGCATTTTATTTTGCTATGGAATTCTGGGAAGAAAGGATATTAGGATATTATGAAACCATTGCTGTTTTTAAAAAATCTCATGCATGCATTTTTAACACTTTTCAAAGGAAATATGTAAACTGCTAGGTTCCCTCTGAGCAGTGAAGTTAATGATTTGTGAGCCACATTTCAGCAGACCATTTACCTTTCATTGTCATAAATATTAGCTTTCTGACAGGACACTATTAACCAGTCCCCAGGAAACTAATTGCTGAAAAGGCTTGCAGGTGCTTTTGTAACTAGAGTTATAAAAATGCAGAAAACACTGACAGTGAAAGCACATGAACTCTTGACAGCCTTGTAAAAAATCCAACGTTCCCCTCCTCTTGAGAGACAGATTGTAGCCTCACTGTAACTGACACATCAGTTTACCTTTTAGTGAAGTACAAAGAGAGAGGGTTGTAGGTTGTCAAACACTTCAGGAAGTAAGAGAAAAAACAGCACAGCCTTGAGGTAATGCTCAAAAGAATCCTGACTTTTGGATTCTGTGGGACATAGAATATTTTATACAATACTATCAATTTCTTTTTTTTTTAAAAGGATATTTCATCTGAGATGTTCTCTTCTTATCTGGAGCATGCTAACCTTGTGCACTATTTCCAGTTTCTGTAGAAGCAAGCAATACAGTTTGGAATTGAAGCAAGTTTTATATCAATGATAATTTTCTAATTTTAAGTGTATAGAATTCCATTCAATGAGGGCTATGACTTTCTCTGTTAACTAATTATCCATCTTCTCTCTAAGAATTCACTTCCTTCATAGTCCGATTGTATTGGACCCATATAAAATTTCATGTCATTTTCTGGAATTCGGTGTTTTAATTCTTTCTCTTTCATTGGTTATGCTAATATGCCAATTATTGGTTAAAAATCATAGCAGTAGGGCTGGAGAGCTGGCTTGGCGGTTAAGCGCTTGCCTGTGAAGCCTAAGGACCCCGGTTCAAGGCTCGGTTCCCCAGGTCCCATGTAAGCCAGATGCATAAGGGGGCACACGTGTTTGGAGTTCGTTTGCAGTGGCTGGAAGCCCTGGCGCGCCCATTCTCTCTCTCCCTCTGTCTGTCTTTCTCTCTGTGTCTGTCACTGTCAAATAAATAAATAAATAATGGATAAAAAAAATCATAGCAGTAAAAAAATCTTCTATTGCTTTCTGTGCAGTCAAACTCTATGAAGGAAGCTTTTTCCTAACCCATCTCAAATGCATCTTAATCCTTTAGATTAAGTCACATATCTGTTAAATTCAGTGAGGGTTATTTATTTTGTTTCATTTAAGACAGGTTCTCACTTTGCAACCCTGGCAGGTCTGGGATGTTTTCCTAACCCAGGCTGGCTTTTCATTTGTAACGATCATCTTGCCTCAGCCTCCTGAGTGCTGGGATTACAGGTGTATGTCATTTTGATCTGTTGTTTGAATTTTTATTAAATCTCTGATAACTCCCTCTGGTGTGCTCTTGCCATATTTTGTGTTCTATGTTATTGTTCAAATTATAAAACTGGTTCAATAGGTCTTCTTCAAATTTCTGATACACAATTTCTTACTATCTTTATATAGACTTAAATTTCATGTTTTTTGTGTATGTATATATTCAGCTTATGTGAAACTTCAACTTAAACATGTCTTTTTTAATCTTTTTTTTATTAATTAGTTTTTTATTCAGCAAATACGTGCAGCTTGGTACCATTATTAGGCTCATCCGTGACCTACCCCCTTCCCATTGGCCCCTTCTTGTTGAGGTATATGTGTCGTGCATTGTGGAGTTAGCCCACAGTTATGGATAAGATAAATGTCTCTGCATATCATGACCCAACATGTGGCTCTGACATTCCTTCTGACCCCTCTTCCATAAAATTTCCCTGAGCCATGTTGGGTTCAATTTTGGTCTGCTTCAGTGATGAGGTGTTGGGGGCCTCTGAGGCTCTGGCTCTCTGATTTGGTAGGAGTTGATTTTTCTCTGTGTTGGTCTCCTTCCCCCTTGTGCTGGTATCTGGTTAATCAGGAAAATAGCACCCCTGCTTGTTTTGCCAATTTTCCTTAGTTTCAGCCGGGCCCTTTTGAGGTATGATGGGATGGCTCTCTCCTTAGGATCTACATCTATCTGCAAAAGAGAAGCAGATTCTCCAATGGAGAGTAAGTTAGCACTAGGACAAATGAGATAACCCTTGCTATTTTTTTTTTTTTTTTTTTAGAGAATTTAATAGGTATAGGCCTTCTTGTATCCCATTATTGATGGTAGCTTGATATTGGAGAGTGAGCTAATGTATGGATACGATTCTGACTTGTTTCCCAGCTGCAGCTATGGGTCCCATACCACTGAGGGGATCAGTCAGCTAAATCAAAAGTAGTTGGTTCCCCACCATGGCTGTGTGCCACTATTGCACTTGTGTGGGCATCCCAACAGGTTATTTGCTGCTAAGTAGGTTAGACCATGAGTTGCTTGGACAGATATTGTTCATTGTCCCCCAGACGCCCATGTAGCACCTTCTGGCACTAGATGAGCTGACTGTCTGGGGACTGACTCTCTTCTACTTTCCAGCAATGCCATTCCATTTTGCGTGTCAACTGCATATGGTGCCTTCAGCAGTAGGGTCTTACCACTAACCTTTGGTGGGTCATCAAGTACTCTGACAGAAATCTGTATGTTTTTAGGAAACCTTATAGGTTTCTCTGATCAAAAGCTCATTGTGGATGATAGCCCCATGCTGGTACTGGGAGTTACAGTCAGTGCCCACTAAGAAAATGAGGAAAACGATAACCAATATACAAGAGTTAGAGAAGAGAGAGAGAGAGAGAGAGAGAGAGAGAGAGAGAGAGAGAGAGAGAGGGAGAGAAAGGAAGAGAGAGGGGGTGGAATGGAAAAAATATTCTTCTTTACAGGATACTATTTTGAGGACTACTTCACAGATCTCATTTCACTCTTGAAACCCAACCTCCAATATGAACTGCCCAGTGCAAGAGGGGGTTTACTAAGGCCTACTTTGCAATTCTACTTTGTGTTTTCTTAAACAAATAGGTTTACCTTTGTAATTAGACATAGGACTGTCCTTTTCTTCCTAGCATAGGAGGATGCCTGTCTAGTAGAAATGACAGATTCAGGGAGCCAAATAATAGAAAGTGAGGCAGGAAATACCAATTATGTTGTGTTCTCAAATGTCAATGTGCCATGTTTATATTTCCTCAAAATAGTGTTTTGAACCTCATCACTAATATATACTAGTATAATCATGGTGCATTCTGAAATCAATAAGGTTATTATTATTATTATTATTATTATTATTATTATATTTTAGAGAGAGAGAGAGCCAGCGAGCATGAGAAAATGAGAATAGGCACTTCAGGGCCACTAATCACTGCAAATGAACCCCAAACATGTGCACTATCTTAAGCATCTAGCTTACCTGGATACTGGAGAATTGAATCTGGGTCCTTAGGCTTCATAGGCAAGTAATTTAACCACTAAGCCATCTCTCCAGCACAACAAACATTCTTTCTTTTAATGTGCAAAGCAACAATGTAAGACAACTGTACATTTATTATTCAAGCTGAACTAAAATATGTATTTTCTAAATTTCATCTTTAGTTTTGTATATATTTCCACTAACATGGATATTTAGTACTTCAGATTTCAGGTGTGGATATTTGACTTTTATTGAACTCCTCTTAGGGAAAACAAAAATAGCTAATAAATGATGCGAATATGTTGCAATGATCAGTTATCTCTATTTCATTTCCTTAAATATCTTGGTTTATTGCCACCATAAAGAATTGTAATGTAAATTCAGGTTCACAGAACAAATAATATGTATAGATATAGTATTGCTATTCATTTTATTTCTCTTAGACTACTTCAAAGAAATGGGATTTATTTGAACGATGTGAAAGCTGTAATACTCGTAAAGATTGGTTAATAACTATGACACACCAAATTCTGAAAGAAAACCACCTGAGAGTTGGTCCAGGTCTTAGAAACTCTCAAAGGTCATTTACTTCATTCCAGATAAAATGCTTTCTAGCAAAGAGAGTGATCCCTTGTGTACAATAACAAATCCTGACAAAACCCAACTCCACATGAGAACAAAAACAAGGTCTGTGATAGATTGTGGCTGACAAGTTGGTGGTAACCAACTCCAATTCTAAAAAAAAAAAAAAAAACATACAGCACATTTATAGTCATACTGGATATTTTAGCATCTTTTACAATTATGGGAAAAGATTTTTAAAGAAATGTGCTTAAAATGGTAACACAGATCCTACATGAGGTGATATAACGTTTTTCTTTTCAAATAGTGCTAGTACATTCCCACCTCACCTCAGCCCGTTTTCATCTCCTCATTAGACCGTACGGCTGGTTATTCAAATGTTAGTGGTTTGTATGATATTAGTCAAGCAAATCATTAATATTTTGTTAATTCTTATTTTCTCAAATTTCTTGGACATGATGCCAAACATTTATTTCCTAAAACTTCCTTAACCTTTATGTTTTATGGTTGAGCTGCCAGTTTCCTTGAAATCATGTTGTCATGACTTTATATTTTGGACAATTCATATCTTGGGAAACTAGTATACTTGTAGAGATGTTTCTTCAAAGATGATACGAATAATTGAGCTTGATAATTTTGAATTCTAACTGACTTCTCCTTCTACCACTTTCTGATATGCACTTTATTTCCTAAGTTATATAAGAAACCTTAGGGAAAGTCACAAGTTTTGATGGAGCACTCCACTCTTAGAGATTTTCTTCAAAATTTCATTCTTAGCCAGGCGTGGTGGCGCACGCCTTTAATCCCAGCACTTGGGAGGCAGAGGTAGGAGGATCGCCATGAGTTTGAGGCCACCCTGAGACTCCATAGTGAATTCCAGGTCAGCCTGGGCTAGAGTGAGACCTTACCTCAAAAAAACTAAAAAAAAAAAAAAAATTCATTCTTGTAAAAATCATTTAATAGCAAACTCTGGCTACTATAAATATGTAAAAGACTAGGCAACATAGTTGAAAATGCTTCAGGACACACTTCTAAGAGGCACTTTTAAATGGAATTAGGAAGTTACACAGACATCACTACATTTACAATACCATTTTTAAGGATCTTTACTTTGTGTTTTTATTAATATTATAAGTTTAATATATCACATTCTACTAATGAAAACATTTTCATATCTCAGAGGTTTTCTTCTCTGTGAATTGCATGCTCACATACTCATAGGTGTGAATTAGACAAAAGGCACTGATGTACTCGGTAGTTAAAATCAAACTCACTGATAGTGTTCCCATAGCACAGACTGTGAATATGGACATGTGTAAATATGTGCAAAGACTTTTCTGCATATAGTGTTATTGGAACATAACTTTACAAAACAAATTCTCAGTACTAACTTTATACATTTTATGAAATGAAATTGGAAACAGTAATTCTCCCAAGCATCCCATTAGTTATACCTCTATACCTGCTCTGTACAAACAAGTGGCTGTTGTGTACTTAAAATTTGCTAAGTATCATTGGAGATTATGCTGTAATTAAAAAACAGCTTGAAGAAAGTGTAAAAATAATTGTTAAAAATCTAAATTCTCATAGAGATTAAACATTACAAAATTATTTTAAATAATATTGTTGTGATGGAGAGATGGCTTACCAGTTACAGCAATTTCCTGTGAAGCATAAGGACCCAGGTATGATACCCCAATACTCATGTAAACGAGATGCACATGGTGGCACATGCACCTGGAGTTTGTTTGCAGTGGCTAGAGGCATTGGCATGGCCATTCTCTCTCTCTCTTTCTCTGTCTATATAATCTGTCTCTCATCTCTCTCATATGAATAAGTAAAAGTAATGCATTTTTAAAATTAAATAAATAAATACACAATACTGTTAAAGTAACTTGTAATTGGAATATTAAGTAACACAGTTGTTTTTTTAGTTGAAAGCTTTAAAAACTAAAAGCTTCCTTTTTTATTTTGATAATCTATGCTGTTTGAATACTTATTCAAATTGTACATATCAAGGAAAAAGGTTGGTAAAGTTTAAGTCTCGATGTCAGTAATTATATTATATACCCTGACTCTAATTCAATTTTAGGTGATGGTATTATCATTTTGTTTTGGAAAACTGATTGCCAAGGCATGCCATAAAGACAGTCTAATGGTTCTAATAGTTTAGAAGTCATTTTGAGCATCTGCAGTTCAGTCCCAGACTGGTCAGTTATGCTAACTCTTTGTGAGTTTCTACCCTTAGTTAAGCTATCCAGCCTAACTGAGAATTAATTTCATCAGTTATCTAATAAGAATAATACTATCCCTATTATTGTGTACATAAAGTGAAATTAAATAAGTTTAACTTGAAATTAAATAGATTTAAAGAGGTTAGCATAGTATCTGGAACTATTGTTAACCATTAAATGTTAGGTAGTAAGGGGTGTTGCTATTAATTTGGATCAATTTAAAAATATTGAAATAGATGAGTTTACCTTAGTTCATGCCAATATTAAAAATGATATATAATAAAACTTTTTACCTTAGCAAATATTTTTGTTTACTTTAAATGAATTTAGGAGATAGATAGATAGATAGATAGATAGATAGATAGAAATATACATACATACATACATAGATACATACATATATTGTATGGACACATCATGTGTGGGGACCATCTACTCCCTCCTCTGTGCCCCCATCTCACAGGGGCTCCTTCTCAGTGAGGTTATGTATTCCCTATAGGTTGTGGGTTATGCATTGTGGGAGCAACAGTCAGTTATTGTGAAGAGTCAATGCCTGTGTGCATGATGTACCAATGTGTGGCTTTCACAATCATTCTACTCCCTCTTCCACAAAATTCCCTGAGGGGTGGGCATGTTTTAAGTCTACTTCAGTGATGAGCTCTTAGGAGCCTCTGAATTTCTGCTTTGGTATGTACTGAGTATCCTCAGCATCTATCTCTTTCACACTGGCACAGAATGTTAGGCTTTCCGTGGAAGCAGCACTCTCGCTAATATCATGTCCTCTATGGCTTCATTTGGTCCTTTGCTGATATGCCATTGGTGGTTTGTCTCATCTGGTCTCACTACCTTCTGAAAAAGTACAGACAGATTCTCCAATGGATAGTGGAGTTATCTTAGGTTAAATTAGATAAGAATTACTAATTTAGGGAGATTTTTATGAATATAGAGCCTCTTTTAGCCAAAGACTAGTGGGATCTTGACATTGGAGAGCATAATCTTTGTCTCCATAGGATTCTGACTTGGTCCCCAGTTCCAGGTCTGGGCTCCTTTCCACTGAGCAGATCTCTTAGCCAATCAGAAAGCCATTTCTTACCCACCAAAGCTGTATGTCACCATTACACTGGTGTGTATTTTTTGTCTGGGTGGTTGCTTCTGAGTAGTTTGAGCCCTGGTTTCTCACACCCTTGTTGGTTACTTTTACCCAGCAGTTCATGTAGCAATTTCCATCACTAGATGGGCTGTGTGGAGGACTTGCTGTCTTCAGGATTCCAGCTATGTCTCTCCATATTCACTAGTTGGCAAAATAGTGTGTCTTCAGCAATAGGGTCTTCCCTTGTACCTCAGCAGATAATCAAATGCTTTGACAGAAGCCCATCTTAGTTAAAGGAATTCTTAGGTCTTTCTGATCAATAGCTCAAAGTAGGTAGCACCAATTTCTGGTATTGGGAGATACAGTCCAGCATCAAAATTTTCTAAGGTTAGGTCTCACGCTACCTCTCCAAGGATCTTCTTTTAGGTTCCACCCTTTACTTCTGTTGATGGTTGTATGTTTTAGACTACCTCCAGGGAGGAGGATTTCTATGGATGTAGGTCATTTTGGGTTTAGCTTTGTTTCCCTTTCCCCTCCTCCCAAACCCTTCCAACCCTATTTCTGAGCCTCAGATTGCCTATCCAGTATGACAGCAACTGAAGCTGATCCAGGTTGGGAACATAGATGAGTGAGAATATGTGGTGGTTGTCTTTCCGTGCTTGTGTTGGTTCACTGAGTATGATCTGTTTTACATGATCCATTTTCCTAGAAATTTCATTGTACCATTTTTTTTCTTACCGCTGAGTACAATTTCATTGTTTATATGTACCACAACTTTGTTACTCATTCATCAAATGATGGGCACCTGGATTGATTCCAGTTCTTAGCTATAATGAATTGAGCAGCTGTTTGAGCAAATATCTTTCTAGTGAAGCATGGAACACTTAGAGTAAATGCCTAGTGAGTGAATAACTAGGTCTGTTGATAGTTTATTCATTTCTTCCAGGAATGTCCATATTGATTTCTAGAGTGGTGGCATAAGTTTGAATTCCCACCACAAGTGAAAAAGAGTTCCTCTTTCCCCATATCCTCTCCATCCTAACTGGAGTAAGATGAAATCTCATAGTTGTTTTAATTTTCATTTCCCTATTACTATTTCATATGAATTCAGAGATCAGTTTTTCTATCTCTATAAAGAATGATGCTAAAGTTTTATTGGTATTGCACTCCTATCCAGGAGTTTGGGAGGTATTCTCATGTTCTTAACTCCTCAATGTCTTTCTTGAATGCCTTTATGCTTCCATAGTATAGGTCTTTAAAAACCGTGGTTAATATTATTCCAAGATATGTCATTTTTTGTGGCAATTGAAAATTGGACAGCTTTGCCAAATTCTTCCTCTGTATAATTGTCCTTTGCATGTAGAAATGTTACTGATTTTTGTGTGTTGAGTTTGAATCTTGTCACATTGCTGAAGGAATTAACCACCTTTAAAAGTTTTGAAGTAGAGACTTTTGGGTCACTTATGTATAAGATCATGTCATCTGCAAACAGGGCTAATTTGACTCCTTCCTTTCCAATTTTATGTCTTTTATTTCTTTCTCCTGTCTTGTTGCTTGGGCTGGGACTTCTGGTACTATGTTAAAAATCAGTTGTGAGAAGGGGTACCCCTAACTTGTTCCCAAACTCAATGGGCACTCCTTGTGTTTTTCCCATTAAGTATTATTTGGGCCTTCGGTGCTTTATATATATGACTTTCACTAAGTTGAGATAAAAACTGCCCTTGCCATTTCACTCCAGCATTTTGATCATGAATTGATTTTATATTTTGTCAAAGGCATTCTCAGCATCTAGTGGAATGATCATGTGATCCTTATGATTAAGTTTATTTATGTGGTGTATTACATTTACCAATTTCCATATGGTGAACCATTACTGCATGCATGGGATGAATTCTGCATGATCAAGTTGAATAATACTTTTCATGTGTTGTTGAATTCATTTGTGGGATTTTGTTCAGGATCTCTTAATGTAAATTAATCCGAGATATAGGTCTATAGTTTTCTTTTTGTATCTCTGTCTAATTTTGTACTAGGGAGATACCAGCTTCATGAAAGGGGTTGGGGAGCATTCCTAGTACTGATTATGTGAAACAGTTTGAGAAAACTTGGTTTTAGCTATTCAGTGAAGTTTTGATTAGAATTTGACCGAGAAGCCATCTGGTCCTAGTCATTCCTTTTGGGAGAGCTGTCATTTGAGACCTCTCTGGTTTTCTTCAATTAAGTTAAGCCAAGTGACAAAAACTGTGTGCTATAAGAGATGATTCTGTTCAATTTCATTTGTGTTTATTTGACTTTTGATGATTTGCTTCAAGTTCAACAATTTTCTTGGTCAGGTTACATCACTTGTGTTTTCATTTTGGGGTTCAACTTCTGTCATTTTCTCTGGAGGCTTCCAATGTGGGACTAGGTATCTTTCCTGGAATTCTTTCAATTATCTGACTTTTTAATTTTTCTTGTTTTTTTTTTTTTTCTTTGTGGTTTACCTATCTTGGGATAAAAGTAAAAGTGTTCTTTTATTGAGGAGGAAGCAAATATTTAAATATTTGTCCTTGCATGACTTTCATTGAGTTTTCTGTTTTAAATGTGAACTGGATAGGATTGGATGGTGTCATTACTACAGATGTGCAGATTGTGAAGTTTGCAAGTGCATCAAGGGTCCCTGGGGAACTGGGAAGTAGGAGACTGGGAGCTCAGGCCTACATATTCCACTTACATGCATCTTCAGATCAGGGAAACCAGGGGTTGGGGAACTACTTAGTTACTTGAATGTGAAAATCTTTTCAGTAGAATGATAGTTACAGATTCATATCATTCTCTTTAATATCCTCTTCATTTTTTAAATCTGTGAATGAATATAGAATATGAGAAAGCAATATGCAAACAGTTAAACAGCATTGGACCTGGCAAGCTTGCCCTCTATGTGCTTCTGACCAAGATCTTTAGCTCTCTCTAACCTCTCTGATCTTGTCAAAATGTAAATGATATGCAAAAGCTTGGTTCATGATTTTCTCAGCTTAGACTTTAAAATTTAGCTAGATTTTTTTTTTTTTTTTTTAGTAGAAACTTGAATGGAGACATCCTATGTTAATACAACCATTTCCCTCCACCTTGCCTCCATTCTGATGAGGGCCCTCCTCCATGGGAGTGCTGGTATTCTCTCTAGGGTAGTGGGTTATGAGATAGGAGAGCACTGGACAGTCATTATAAGGGGGGCAGTGTCACCTGACATTCCCTTCCACTCTGTGGCTATTGCAACCTTTCTGTCCCCTCTTCCCCAAAATTTCCTGAGGAATGGCAGGTGTGTTTTAAATCTACTTTAGCATTGTGCTCTCTGCAGGTTCTGGATTTCTGCTTTGGTGCATTTTGAGAATACAAAGTGTCTGTTTCCATGACCCTGGTGCTAGTTGACAGGCTAGCTATTGAAGCAGGACTCTCGCTCATCTCACCAATGACTCCAAGGTTTTACCTGGGCCCTGGCTGATGTGGGAGAGGTGGCTTATCTCCTCATTCTAGCTACCTTCTGAAAAAGAAAAACAGATTCTCAAAAGGAGACTGAGTTAAAATGGGATAAACTTTAAGTAAATGAAATTTTGACCGTTGTAGCCTTCCTTTTAGCTAAAGACTAGTGGGAACTTCTTGCTGGAGCCCATTATTTCGGTCTCCATAATATTCTAACTCTGTTCCAAGTTCCATAAAAGTTCCTTTCCACTTAGCAGATCTCTTAGCCAATCTGAAAGCCACTGGTTATCCTCCTAGGCTGGTGCTGCTCTTGCACAGCTGTGACTACCTGGCCAGATTGACTGCTTTTGTGTAGCAGTGTCCCCTGTTAGCACACAAGGTTGTTGGCCATTTTCCTCCATTAGTCTTTGTAGCTCTTTCCAGCACACTATATGGGTGACCATGATTATTAACTTCTTCTGTTAACCATACTTGGAAAATAACATGCCTGATTACAACAAGTCAGTATTTCTCATGGTCATCACATTATCTCACTTTAGAAAGCAATAATTATGCCTTTCCTTAATCAACAATATTAAGCATTCATTCACAAAACACATTTAAAGTTATATTGATTTATGTCTACCCTGACATCTATGATCTGTTTACCTACTATTATTCCCCATTTATTTCAAAGTCGATCAATTTTCCAAAAACTGTTTAAACTTTTATTTACTACTCTGCATATTTTCTTACTTCCAACTACATTTATCCCTAATGATTCTATTGTTATAGGAGACTTCCTTTGAAAATCAATATCTGTTTAATCTTTCTCATTTTATTTTATTTTATTGCATTTTTTATTAATTAGTTTTGTATTCAGTGAATACAATTTGTTACAATTGTTAGCTCATTCATGTCCTACCCCCTCTCCCCGGCCCCTCCTTGTTGTGATATATGGGTCATGTATTCTGGAGTTAGCCCATAGTTATGGGTAGGATAAATGTCTCTGCATATCATGACCCAACATGTGGCTCTGACATTCCTTCTGACCCCTCTTCCAGAAAATTTCCCTGAGCCATGTTGGGTGCATTTTTGGTCTGTTTCAGTGATGAGGTGTTGGGGGTCTTTGGGTTTCTGGCTCTCTCATTTGGTAGGAGTTGATTTTTCTCTGTGTTGATCTCCTTTACACATGTGCTGGTATCCAGTTCACCAAGAAAACAGCACCCTTGCTTGTTTTGCCAATTGTTCTTAGTTTCAGCCAGGGCCCTTTTGAGGTATGACGGGGTGGCTCTCTCATTAGGATCTATGTCTCTCTTCAAAAAAGAAGCAGATTCTCCAACAGAGAGTAAAATTAGCACCTGACAAATGAGATAGCCCTTACTTTTTTATAGAGAATTTAATAGGTGTAGGCCCTCTTGTAGTCCACGATTGGTGGTAGCTTGATAATGGAGAGCGGGTTTATGTTTGGATATGATTCTGTGATTTTTCTCATTTTAATACCATGCTCCAACAATATTTTTTTTTTCTGTCAATCTTCTCTGCCACTTGAATTCCTGTCTGTCTTTAAAATAGAATTTACCAATAGGCTTCAGTAAAGGCTATCAACTGTCTGTCAAACTAACCAGGCTTCTAGTACATCTCTCAAAATGTAATTATGGGCTTTATATTTGCCAATTCAATAATGTTATCCCAGAGTTTGAAATTCTCTAGAAAAACAAAAAATATATTTTTATTAATTCCTTGTATGTTTATCAATTATAGAATATTTACTACCTGAGTGTTTCTTTGAAAGATAAAATTAGTTAAATATTTAATGAAGAAATCAGTTAATGGTTATGGTACAGTTATTGCCAGGGGAATGCTTGGTCCTGATCATTCAATTTCATGCTCATAGAAGCTAAAATATATATATATATAATTTAAAAACCTTGAAATTTTCTGAAGTTAATCAACCTAAAAATGTCAAAAATAAGTAAATTGGTGAGGTCATATTCAAACTCGGGTTTCCTTGAAGAACTTGAAGATTTCTTTATAATGTATGTGTGTGTGGAATTATTTCTATAATTAAGGAGCTCGTCTTTTAGCAATAATATTTAATATTCGGTTACCAGCACACAGAAACTTGGAAAATGTAGTATTATTTAATATTCTCAAGTAGAGACAGCAGTAAGTGCAGTGCCCTGGTGAGGCTAGGAGCCCATGAACAATCATTAATAGATCTAAACAAAATCAGGTAGCATTTGACTTTGTCTAAAAGTCCCTAATAAAATCTAAAGCAACTCATAATAGGAGAAATAGGAAATGTCAATGGTTAACTTAACAAAAAAATGTACAATTTATTTGGAAATACCAATAAATGGAATTTTTTTTCCCAGAACACATTTGAAGTCCAGAGTGTGTGTGTGTATGTATACATACATACATATATAAATACACACACACACACACACACACACACATATATATATATATATATATATATATATATATATATATATATATATATATAACCATTATCTTCTTTTTTTTTTTTTTAGAGGTAGGGTTTCACTCTAGCTCAGGCTGACCTGGAATTTACTATTTAGTGTCAGGGTGGCCTCGAACTCATGGCAATCCTTCCACCTCTGCCTCCCTAGTGCTGGAATGAATGGCATGTGCCACCACGCCTGGCCTAACATGTTTTTAATAGATATTCCTCTATGAAAACAGAAGTTACCTAAAATTAAGGAATATCATTCTGTATAGCAACAGTAATTTACTAAGGATAAATGTATTCAGAAAGACAAAAAATATTCATTATATTTCTGTTTTTTTCTAAGTAATTAGAAAAAATAATTATCATAGTAGACAATATAATTCTGCTACAAAGAGGAAAGAATGAGTTTTGAATTAATTCAAGAACTGAATGATCTGCAATTAGAACTACTTTCAAAGATCCTTTGTACTAAAGTTTAGTTACTGGTTTTATAACTGCTTCAACCATATTTTTTATTTACTCTTCTATATGCATTTTAATGTTCAGTGAACTTAATTAAAGAAACATGTCAAAAATTTCTCTCTTTTAGAATAGACAATGAAAATAATTATCTAAATTAATACATTGTTTAAATTGAAATAACAATAGTCAGACTATTATGAAGTATATTGTAATTATTTGGAATGTCCTTTTTCTCTTGCAATGATGTTCTAATTGTTAGCTGTTCAGAACAAATATATTTACCTCATGCATTTGTCTTGCAAAATATTTTAGTATGCGAGAACAAGTTAATGAAATTAACTTACTCATTTCCATTTTCAGAGAAGAGGTTATTTTCAGAGACATTATTTTACCCAATATCTGTTTTCAAAATCTGAAATAAAATATAGATATCCCCAAGAGATCTTGGTTGGAATACCACATGTGTGAGTGTGAGACCACACAATTTTGTTCATGTATAGAAAATTTTCGCAGTATCTCAAACACAAAAGAAATCTCCTAGTGTTTTGTGTTCTTTTTAATGACAATCAGGTATTCTAATAAAGTATTAATTAAAGATGACTACTTAAAACAAATTGATTATCTGCTCTAGAGAGGAATTTTCTATATTATTATTATTGGCGTGCTGATAGAAATGATTCTGTAGTATAGTATTGTCCTTTCTATTTAAGGACATTTTACCAGCATTATTAATTCTATTCATTAGTTGCTAGTAGAGCCTTGGATATCTCCAAGTCATGACAATAAATGGATTTCCAAATTTTCTCAGGTGTTCACTGGGGCACAACAGTCAGTGGTATGAACTGAGTGTGATGGAACAGAGAAGTCAGACCACATCATTACCATTCTACTGCATTTTCAATATTACAAGGACCTGCTGGTTGAAATGCTTATCATAAGACATCAACACATTGTGCAATAAGCAGGTTCTTCTTTCCACATAGAAGAGCCTTTGCATTGGTTTCTAAGATGGCACAAGCTTATCATTTCTCAAATATCCTTTGCATCTCCATCTTTGCTCCACTCCTTGTCCTCTTCCTCTTAAAGTATTTATTTGCTTCCCACAGTTACATTTCATATTTTCCTACTTACAGTTTAGTGATACTCTCACTTGATTCAATGATCTCAAATTTACTGTATTAAAAGGTAAAATGCTAATGTTCTCCTCTGACATATTTTCCATAGTCTTCAATGTTAATAAAGGGGATATTCTTCAATGATATGATCAGTTAAAAAATGAACAAAAAACTAATCTTGTTTGAAATCATTCTTATCACTTGCATTATTCATTTATCATTTTAAAAACGGATCACCTGAATTTAAGCAGCATTATTCAGATTCCCTGCTAAGGAAACTACTGTATTGAAAGGAAATTGTAATTTGCTAAATGTTTTAAAACCTGAAGTAAAAAGAAAATTATCTCTCAGGACTATTGGTTTTAAAAATATCACATGCATGGATACTTTTGAGTATCTATATTGGTATTAGATGAATTGGGAGCTTAATGATACCTAGTTATTACAGAAACCATAGACAGAAGACCACCAAATGTGAAGGTCATCATCTAATCATCTAATTCAGGTTTTTGATGCTATAATGAGAAGAGGTTTATTTGTCTTTATTTTCTGGAGGTTTGATAGCTCATATCTGGTGATGGTTTTTCATGACAGCAGAGTCCAGTGGATGGCAAAATCATGGTACATGTGTGTGTCTTCAGTCCTCTCAATTTCATTATAGAGCTTATATTTGGCTCTACCATGTTAAATTTGTGTCTTCAATGTCACCTATTATAAACCAATACAATGAAAAATTGTGAAAAATGACACCTGGCAATTGTAAGAGACAGTCAAACTCATTACTCATCCCCAAGTAAGAGAATGTGAAAATGTTATGTGAATCAATAAAATGATGTACCTGTACTTGTGTTGCTATTAAGGGCAGAAGAGAATTAGAAAAAATGAGCACTTACTGTTTGCTAGATACATATCAACGTCTTAACTTTTCTATTATTTGATATATAATAAATAATATAATCTCACTAGGAACTAGTTTTAAAATACAAAAAATATAGTAAGTGAGATACAAATGTGTATCTGACTCTAAAATTGACAATCTGTACTTTACAAATTTACAAATTGTATGTCGATAGTTGAAGAATGAAAGTGTACTTACCACTTGTTTTAGTTTGTGATTCTGAAGGAATGGAAGGGATGTTTATTTGATAACTATATAAATAAAATAAATATCAAATATTTATTTGGTATTGCATGTTTGTTTTACTTTTCTACATGAATTTTAAATTAGTCAATGTAACACATATAGTTATAAACACTTAAATGCTATTCAAAATACATAATACATAATACATAATAAAATACAAAGCGTTCTTACCCTATTTGCTTTCATTCAGTGTGACTTTCTAACCATTATTTCAGCTTCCATATCTCCATACTTATAAGTAAATGAGAAAACTGTTCATCTTGTTGAATAATACATTGGCCTCTGTTATCATGAATTAAGCTCACTTATTTTGCATAATCTACACTTGCTGCTTTTATCCATGCTCCAAAATATTTAGTAATTTTTTATTAAAAAAGAGATTAATAGTGGCATAACTTTGTTCTTGTGTTCATTGTTGCTACCTGAGCATTATTTTTCACTAAGTTCATTTTCCTATTATTACAGCTACACTTAAAATTAGGCAATGAATTTTATCTGGTTAATTCTTTCTTTGTATAAATGCTCTTTCCTACCTTCCAATAGGACTTTAGTACTATTTACAAAAAAATTCAGGCACACATGGTAGGATTTCTTTATTCTTAATCATTTTTTTCTCCATTAGTTTAAAAAAAAAATTCTTCCTAAATACAATATGTATTTATTACATATTACATATATTACATATTACATATTACATATATTACAATAATGTTGTTGCTGCATGGCTGTCATTCTAAAATATTCTTTAGTGGTCTGTCAGAATTCCTTTGCTTCTTCCCTTTGTTTAATTTCCTATTTATCATTTTTGTTATATCATTTTTTTTAATTTTTTTTTTGTTTTGTAATTTTTGTTTATTTATTTGAGAGAGACAGAGAGGGACAGAAAGAGGCAGATAGGGAGAGGGAGAGAGAATGGGCGCGCCAGGGCCTCCAGCCACTGCAAACGAACTCCAGACGCATGCGCCCCCTTGTGCATCTGGCTAACGTGGGTCCTGGGGAGTCGAGCCTCGAACCGGGGTCCTTAGGCTTCACAGGCAAGCACTTAACCGCTAAGCCATCTCTCCAGCCCAGTTATATCTTGATTTAATACTTTGTTACAAGGAAGCATAGTTTCCAGCAGTTTCACTAAGACCATGTATTGCATCAAGTATTTTCTTTGGAGAGGCCTACAAGTACTTGTTCCACAAAATGCCAAATGTCAGTTCCACAAGAGGTTTCTTTGTTAAGCCAGTGTTTTTCTGGGACTTTTGGACAGAGGATGGGAGACCCACAAACACTCACATTGATAGATTGGGTTCCAACATGGATAACAACTCCCCATGGCTAGGTAGGTGGATCTTACCATTCCTTGAGCTTTTCCATTCTATATACTCTATAGCTTTCAACTGGAGTCACAAGACTTCATGTATCATTGCCTAGAGCTGGCACATAATTTCCTGAGAGCTCAGTTGATGGTCTCTAATTATCTTTCCTCATTGTTCTCCTTCTATGGTGGAACATCAGGAGGCACAATCTGAAGAGTATCTCATATGTGGTTACAGTTGCTTCTAATAAAGATGGCCATAGTTGTTTAATTTGAAGGACTGGGTCACACAACACCATGGCACTGCTCTACCTGCTCATGGAGTCTTACAAGATTTACCTATAATGGCATGTATATATTCGAAATCCTTCTATGTCATTACAAAATGCCACCTTCTCTCTTAGGTTGGTCTCCATTTATCTCTACTTTCAGACTACCTCACATTTCCTTATGTGTGTCTGAACATCTTCCAGTAGCTTCCTGTGGAAACATCTATCAAAATCTTAAGTTTTGAGACTTTTCCTCCCTGGATGACTGTAAATACTTTAGTCTTATCTCACACTTGATTGACCCATGTTAAAAATTTTAATCTTCGGATTGGATTAAAAATTGTTGGAAATAATTTTCCTTGAGAGTCTGAAAGACAGTTCTTCATTGACAACTTCCTTACAGTATGCTATTACAGAGTCGATGCCAGTCTATTCAAATGGGGGACATTTCCACTTTTCTACGAAATTCTCAAGTATTTCTTTATACAAAGCTTTCTCTTAGGTTTGAACCTGCTGTGCAGTCTCAAAGAGAAAGAGAGAGAAAAAGAGAGAGAGAGAGAGAGAGAGAGAGAGAGAGAGAGAGAGAGAGAGAGAGAATATGAGAGAATGGATGCAACAGGGCCTCTAGCTACTGCAGATGAACTTCAGATGCATGTGATATCTTGTACATCAGCCTTTATGTGGGTACATGGGAATTGAACCCTGATCCCTAGGCATTGCAGGCAACTCTCTAATCACAGAGCCATCTCTCCAGCCTCCAAATCTGTTATTAAAACAGTATTTATAACTTTATAACTTTTAACAATGGGATACAACCTGTTTTCATAGTGTCCACAGGAAACAAACTTCTGTGAGATTATCCTAAAAGTTTATACTGTTAACTGAATGACTAGAATATTTAGCTTTCAGCCTGACACTTGACTCTCCTCACACATTTTCAAGATGTTATCTAGTCAGGACTGTTATTATCATACTCTTGCAGTTAAGTTTCTCAACTTTAGGTTATATTTGTTAATCAAACTTTCTTTTCTGGGGGCCATTTACCTAATATCTACCTATCTATCTATCTATCTATCTATCTATCTATCTATCTATCTATCTATCATCTATCTATGTATATGCATAAGTATATGTATATATAATATTATATAAATATGTATTTATATTATATATAAATTTAAGAGAGGAAGGGTTTCTTTAACCTTAGAGTTCTGAGAGAAGAGTCCATCATGGTGAGGAAAGCATGCAGGAGTAGGAAGCCTTTGTCGCATAACCATATCAGCAGGTAGGAAGAAGAGAAAGAAAGGCCAGCTATAAGTGACACACTTCTTCTATAAAAAGGCTGTACCTCAAAAAAGCTCCACAACCTTCACAGACTGCACCACCAACTGGGGATTAAGTATTAAAACACATGAGTCTGAGGGAAACCTTTTATTTGAAAACCACGACACAGTTGAATACTACTAGGGTGCCACTTTGCAAAGGTGAAATCTGAAGTCCACTGTGTCTACGTGACAGAACTCAAAGTCCAGCCAAAGAGCCTGATTCCTAAAAGTCAGGCTGCACACCCTCACTCTGTTCTTCAGCCCAGGCCAGTCACCCTCTCCAAGCCATCATAGTCAGAGAAGGAATTTTAAACACATATCCAGATATATAAGTATTTGTAATCTTATGCTGTGATAGATGAAAACAATGACATGCATTCTTAGTAAAAAAAAAAAAAAAGGAATGTTATATATTACTCTCAGATTATTGAAAGGTGAGTTAACATATACAATATATATGCTTTTTAATATTTCTTCATTTGCATTATTCAGTAGGAAAGTAAACCAATGTCATGATAAGTGGTAAACCCCCCATCCTCTGCCAGTTGCCTGCTATTAACTGTCTATTGTGGTGCAAAAGAGAATTTATTTGAGTTGTTAATGATAAATCACTTATGGATTATTTAAAGTTTAGCCAACCTATACATGTCATGAAACCAATTATGTATACACTACACTGTTAAAGATAAATGTGTAGAACATTTTATAGTAAAGTTAATCTTCCAGAGTGTTTACAACTTCCACCAATCATAGGCACCATTTTTTGTTTGTTTGTTTGTTTGTTTGTTTGTTTTTCGAGGTAGGATCTCACTTTGGCTCAGGCTGACCTGGAATTCACTATGTAGTCTCAGGGTGGCCTCAAACTCTCAGTGATCCTCCTACCTCTGCCTCCTGAGTGCTGGGAATAAAGGTGTGCGCCACCACGCCCGGCAGGCTCCAAAAAATTTATTGTCACAATTGGAACTGATGAAGCATATACTCATTTAGAGTTATGTTGGGGATACAGAGCCACAAGCAGCAGCTGCACTAGTTTGGATATGAAATGTCCCATATTTGTGATTAAGCCTCCTACTCAATCACCACTTAAGGGAGCCCTTTGGAGATGGAGCCTTGATGGAGGACATGTGTTCCTCAGATAAGACATTAGGGTTATTAGTCCAGCTCTACTGGGTATTCACTGACTGGCCCACTCTTGCTGTTCTCGCCCTGCTGCTCATATGTGAAGACATGGGTCAGCTGCCTGCTCTGCTGGGTTTTGTCCACCATGATGAAATTTCCCCTAGAAACCATAAGTCAGAAATAAATCCATTCTACCTAGGTGTTTTGTCCAAGCAACAAGAAGTTATAGACACTACAAGAAATAAATGTTTATTGATCCTTAGTCTCAGAGAAAGAAAGCATGGAATTTTCTGGTTAACTAAACTACTTAAGTATGTGTCTGAGTTGGGTGATTTTCCTTCCTGCCATCCTGCTGCTGTCTGAGGATTCTTATCATATGACTTTATCATGATTGCAACAAAACCAAGCTTTATTCAAAGATACTAAAATGCAGTGAGGGAAAAATGAGCTGTATTTTTTTTGCATGTCTTAGAAAAGCTAAAACAACTTAGCAGACACCTCTGAGAAATAAACTTTTATTACAAAGTTTATTTACCTGGCTAACTTGGTAAATAAAAATATAAGCGGGCTGGAGAGATGGCTTAGCGGTTAAGCGCTTGCCTGTGAAGCCTAAGGACCCCGGTTCAAGGCTCGGTTCCCCAGGTCCCACCTTAGCCAGATGCACAAGGGGGCGCACGCGTCTGGAGTTCGTTTGCAGAGGCTGGAAGCCCTGGCGCGCCCATTCTCTCTCTCTCCCTCTATCTGTCTTTCTCTCTGTGTCTGTTGCTCTCAAATAAATAAATAAATATTTAAAAAAAATAATCGGTGATAACATAACTAGCATAATTTACCTGTAGAAAATAATTGAGAGATTAATGATATAAGCTATAATGGAGATAGATATAATTAGAATTGGAAATTTAACATTTGATTGAAATAACTTTATAATTTTCCTAGAATTAGTGAAAGTTTCAATAATACAATGTTGGTAAAAGTTTGAACAATTGTGTATTATGTTCAGCGAAGCTTTAATGTGGCCATCTTCTTTTGACAATTCTTACAGCCACATTCTATCTACAATTTCATAGTCAAAGGAAGTAAAAGCAAATTTATGTTTTCAATTTATTTATTCATCTAGTATATTTTAAAAAGTTTCCTGTATACATATATGCATATACATATTTATATATTTGTATCTATGTATCTTTGCATTTATCATCTTTCTATCAATGTTGAACAATATTCTCACACACTCCACATTACTTTCTTTGGTCCTCTAGAGACTTGCTTCTACTTTTATGTATCTACAAAAATTCGAGGAGCCACAAATAAGAGAAAAGTAAGATATTTGAGATTGGCTTAATTCTCTAAATATGATTATCACCAACTTATGCCACATTCCTGTAAACAGCATAATGTGTTCTTCTTTATGTGTGAAAAATACATTGTTAAATATGTCACATTTTCCTATCCATCCCTTTGTGGTTGGACCACTATGTTGGGTTATATATCTTAGCTGTTATGAATTGTATTGCAATAAACATTGATGTGCAATTAAATCTGTGATATGTTGATACCCAGGAGTGATTATATGTTAAGCCTATTTTAATGATTACCCATGGGGAATCTACATACTGACTTTCTCTATGGCTGCACCAGTTTTATTCTAATACCACATTCAATGCATTTCTTGTCAAAATATAAATGAAATAGTTCAATTATAAGCCACATATATGCATCTTCATTAAGTTATTTTTGTCCTATCCCCCTCTAATTCTCTTCATATGACTCCAATAAATATTTGCAAAATATATCTAGAATAAACCAATATCCTAATGTATAATACTACTTTTGGATTCATCCTTTTATTCTTGAAACATATATAACAGTTCCACACACATCTTTACAAAGAAAATTTACGGGCTGGAGAGATGGCTTAGCGGGTAAGCGCTTGCCTGTGAAGCCTAAGGACCCCGGTTCGAGGCTCGGTTCCCCAGGTCCCACGTTAGCCAGATGCACAAGGGGGTGCACACGTCTGGAGTTCAGTTGCAGTGACTGGAAGCCCTGGCGCGCCCATTCTCTCTCTCTCCCTCTACCTGTCTTTCTCTCTCTGTCTGTCGCTCTCAAATAAATAAATAAATAAAAATATTTAAAAAAAAAAAGAAAATTTACTGTTCTTCTGATGCCTTTTTTATTATTGGTAGGGCTGCAGCAAGCACAAGTACTCACTTCTCTTTTGTTATGTTTCTTTGTTATAATTCTATTAACAGGATGTAACCGACTGTTCTCCAGAAACACTTCCAGAGTCATGGAAGGCTATAGGATTACAAGTAGCCCTTAAGCCTTCCACATAATTAATTATAAATGTTCTAACAAATTCTAAAAAAAATCAATAAAAAATTTGATCTAACTTTTGCTCTTCATTCACAGCCAAATTTCTGTTTGTCATTCTCTTCACAGTTGTGTATTCAGTTGTAAATCATTACATTTCTGTTTTAGTTCTTGGGAGATTGAAAAGAGACAAACTTATTTTTTTACTTACATGTTTTATATAGGACAATGAATATATTTTTTTGCATGTAGGTTGTTGACAAACAGTGCAATATTACCTGTTGGTTTAACTTTGCTTTTTCATGGAAATCTAAGATAATACCAATGATATGACTCACATAATAACTTGAAAGTGCATAAAAAGTTAAGACAAGTTAATGTTCTCCAGTAAGACTCCTGAATGATGGAAAGTAATAAACTACTTTTGGTAGAAGGTAATTAAAACAAGCATTCTTTGATGGAAACACTGTTTTTTTTTTTTTAATTTATGCTTTTCTATAAAAATGCAGTAAGACAGGACTGAAAAGACTTACTTTTCTTCCAATATCCTAAATAATGAATTTGAATTATTTCATATTTTGAAATTTTCCAAATCAGTTTGATTTCCACTGAAAAATGTCATAAATGCATCTCAATATACATATGAATTAAAATAAAAATTATGGAATAAATGCGTTTTTGACTTTTCATGTAGTCATTATTATATTGAGGAAGATTTTAATCAATCACTAAAAATTACATATTTATATATTACACATAAAGGTATTGGATCAACAATAGCACCTTGAAAGTATTTCTTTATGTTTTGCTCACAACTAGAAAGTCTAAAGTAGGGTTCAACCCTTCTTACAGATATATAAAGTCTAGAACTGTGACTATGGACTAAATAACGCTGACTAGAGCACTAGACAAAAAGTCAATAAATGAAATTGGTAAATAATACAAGTCACCAACGTAAAGATCACTTACAATGTGTTCTTCTATATCATGATACAAAAATCCAATGTAATGTAGGTAAGAGGGCAATGTTTTAATAATTGAAAGAATTTGTGCCACAACATAATAGAATGTTTCAAGAATTGTTAATCATACTTTCAGATAACTATGAATGTGCCAAATAAACTTTGAAATGTATTTTTATCTTCAAAAAGGAAAGTTGAAGTTTGTGATCTATGAAAATCTCAATCAAAATTCTTAATGTGTTGATGAATCTACTAGAACAAAAAACTCAGATTCATTTCATGATATTATGATATCATAGAAATTAAAACTATTTGTAAATATAAATTAATGAGAGACCAGATGAATAATTAGCTAATATCGGTATTGTTTCCTCCAGTGCTACTATATTATTTATTTGTTTACCTTTTTACCTACAGATTTTTATTCAATATTAATCGAACATATCTTTTAATTTTTATAAAATCTTGAATGAGATGGGTCAGTGAGTAAAAGTCTTGCCTTACAAACACAAGGACCCTAGTTTGACCACAGTACCCATGAAAAAGTGGTAGACATTACCTGTGATCTTAGCACTGGGGATGTAGAGTTAGGAGGATCATTGGAGTTTGCTGCCTAGCCAGTCTAGCCTAACTGGATAGTTCCTGTCCTGTGAAAAACCCTGTGGAGGATAATACCAAGAATTTCCTCCAACCTACACATACTTATGAACCCATATGCATGAACACATGCAAACTCATGCATCCATACACATACAAACATGCATACATTTATGTGTACACCACACAGATATGCTAAGAAACAAAATATTTTCTTACTCTTGGGTTGTTTTGATCTTTATTTTAGAATGATGGAGTGAAATAAACCATAGTTTGCTGGTCCCAAGTTTCTGAGCCTTTGCATTCAATGTGTCTAACATAGGGTTTGAGAATTCACATTCTTATGGAAGATGTTAAAATTGTGCATTTTTGAGCTTCATCCCAGAAATACTGAATTAATCTCTGAAAGTGGGGCTTCAACAAATTATGACTTATTTCACATCTTAAAGATAATACAATAAATCTGGGTGTGGTGGCCCATGCCTTTAATCTCAGTCCTTAAAATACTGATATAGGAGGGTAGCTGTGAGTTCAAAGCCAACCTGGGATGCAGAGTGAGAGCAGATCAGTCTGGAAAATAGTGAGACCATGCCTCATAAAACAAAACAAACAAAATGGATAGTACATTGAGAGGCTAGGCTGCCTGACTTTGTATTCCTATACTTTTCTCTTGGTTTTAGGTGGAGAACAATTTTCAATTGACATATTTGAAGCAGGAACATAATAGGAACCCAAGGCCATTCCTCTGAAATACATTTAAACCTACTATTAGGATTTGATAACTCATGGGAACTTGAAAGACCTCAATTATCATCCTTTTGTCCTCTATTCAAGACAGGTGAGGAGAAAAATGGAGGCATAACAGAGGATCTTCTGATAGATTGACAGAAGGTGTTAACATAGATTATGGTATGAGTAACTAGAAAATAGAGTTATTACAAATTAAAGAAAAACATGAAAACTGATTGGAGTAGAAGGAAGATGTTGTACTTTTTTATTTAGTGTTTAGATTTGAATTCAGGTCCTTGCCAACTTAGGGAATTTCTCTACTATTGAGCTGTACCCCAAACCTCTAGCTTTAGCTTTGGTCATGAGTTGTAGTTAACTAGTCATTGCTGGGATAAAGCATTGGACAAAAGTAGCTGATATGAGGAAAACTTTTATTTTGGCTTACAGTTTCAAAGAGAATTTTCTTTTTTTCTTTTTTTAAAAATATTTTTATTATTTTTCTATTCAGCAATTACAGGCAGCTTGGTACCATTATTAGGCTCATCCATGACCTACGCACTCCACAATGGCCCCTTCTTGTTGATGTATATGGGTCCTGCATTGTGGAGTTAGCCCACAGTTATTGGTATGATAAATGTCTCTGCATATCATGACCCAACATGTGGTTCTGACATACTTTCTGACCCCTCTTCTGCAAAATTTCCCTGAGCCATGTTGAGTTCATTTTTGGTCTGCTTCAGTGATGAGGTGTTAGGGGCCTCTGAGGCTGTGGCGCTCTGATTTGGTAGGAGTTGATTTCTCTGTGTTGGCCTCCTTCCCCTTTGTGCTGGTATCTGGTTCATCAAGAAAACAGCACCTTTGCTTGTTTTGCCAATTTTCCTTAGTTTCAGTCAGGGCCTTTTTGAGGTATGATGGGGTGGCTCTCTCCTTAGTATCTGCATCTATCTGAAAAGAGAAGCAGATTCTCCAATAGAGAGTAAGTTAACACCAGGACAAATGAGATAACCCTTACTTTTTAATACAGAGCATAATAGTTGTAGGCCTTCTTGTAGCCCATGATTGATGGTAACTTGATATTGGAGAGGGGGCTTATGTTTGGATATGGTTCTGACTTGTTTCAAAGCTCCAGATATGGGTCTCATACCACTGAGGGGATCAGTTAGCCAAATCAAGAGCAGTGGGTTCCCCACCAAGGCTGTGTGCCACTATTGCACTTGTGTGGGGATCACAAGCGGTTATTTGCTGCTAAGTAGGTTAGACCATGAGTTGCTTGGACAGATCTTGGTCATTTCCCCCAGTCGCCCATGTAGCACCTTCTGGCACTAGACACGCTGACTGTCTGGGGACTGACTCTCTCCTGGCTTCCAGCCATGCCATTCCATTTTACATTCGCCTGCTTATTGTGTCTTCAGAAATAGGGTCTTACCACTAACATTTTGGTGGGTCATCAAGTACTCTGACAGAAAGCTGTCATTCTTTTAGGAAACCTTGTAGGTTTCTCTGATCAAAAGCTGATTGTGGATCATAGGCCCATGCAGGTACTGGGAGATACATGTCAGTGCCCACTAAGAAAATGAGGAAAAAGATAACTAATGTATAAGAGTTAGGGAGGAGAGTTGGGGGAAGTTGTAGAAGATTTAGGTTAGACTTGATCCTACACTCTCCAATGTCTTGTGGTTTAGGTGTTTCCTGTAAGGGCCTGGTAAAGATTCAGCCATTTGGTCTGCCTTTTAGGAAGTAGAATTTTATAGTACCATTGCCATTTGGGTCTAGATTAGTGTTTCTCACCCCTTCGATGCCCTCCCCTCTCTCCCCCTCCATCCTAGTGTCTAGTCCATGAGGCGCTTGCTGGGTGTGTAAGGTATCTTCGGTAGATTAAGGTTAGGTGCTGTAGATGAGTGAGACTATGTGGTGATTTTTTTTTTTTTTCTGTGATTGAGTAAGTTCACTGAGAATGATCTGTTCTAGGCTCAACCATTTTTCCTCAAATTTCTTTGTGTCATTTTTTTCTTACTGCTGTATAGAATTCCATTGTGTAGATATACCACATCTTAGTTATCCATTCTTCTAGTGTTGGACATCTGGATTGATTCCAGCTCTTAGCTATTACAAATTGTGCCACTACAAACATGGTTGAGCAAATCTCTCTGGCCTATGGTTTGAAGGTTTTAGGGTAGATGCCCAGTAAGGGAATAATTGGGCCTGTTGGTATCTATATAGTCAGCTTTTTCAGGAGTCTCCATATTCCTTTCCAAAGGGGTTATACCATCCTACATTCCCACCAACAATGGATGAGTGTTCCTACTTCTCCACATCCTTGCCAACATTTATTTTCATTTGATTTTTTTGATGTTTGCTGTCCTTATTGGGGTAAGGTGGAATCTCATAGTTGTTTTAATTTGCATTTCTGTGATGATTAGGGATGATGAACATTTTCTTAAGTGTGTGTTTTCCATTTGTGTTTCTTCCTCTGTGAACTGCCTGTTCAGCCCTTTGCCCCATTTTGTGAGTGGGGTGTTTGACTTCTTACTGTTTAGATTTTTCAGTTCTTTGTAGATTCCAGAGATTAGGCCTCTATCAGTTGGATAACCCACAAATATTTTCTCCTATTCTGTGGGTAATCTATTGGTTTTGCTTATTATATGCTTGTCTGTAAAGAAGCTCTTTAGCTTCATGTGATCCCATTGGTTGAGTGACTGTTTAAGATCGTGAGCTACTGGGGTTTTGTTCAGGATGCCTTTTTTCCATTCCTATATCATGGAAAGTACTTCCTCAATTTTCTTCCAGTAGTATTTGAGTTTCTGGTCTTATATTGAGGTCTTTGATCCATTTGGATTTGAGTGCAGTGTATGAGGAAATGTGTGGATCAAGTTTCAGTTTTCTTCATGTGGTTATTCAGTTTGTCCGGCATCATTTGTTGAAGATGCTGTCCTTTTAGCAGCTTACATTTTTCAGGCCTTTGTTGAATATCAAGTAGCTATAGTTGCTTGACCCAAAGTCTGTGTCCTCAAGTCTATTCCTTTGGTCTATACTCCTTTTTTATGCCAATACCATGCTGTTTTTATTACTATGGCTTTGTAATATAGCTTTAAACCAGGTATGGTGATGCCACCAGAGGTATTTCTTTTGTTGAGGATGTGTTTGGAAATTTGAGGCCTTCTGCCTTTCCATATGAAATTTGAGATCATTTTTTTTTTCTATCTCTGTGAAGAACACTGTAGGAATTTTAACTGGAATTGGGTTAAATCTCTATATCGCCTTTGGTAGGATTGTCATCTTCACAATGTCAATTCTGCCTATCCTGGAGCATGGGACATCTTTCCATTTTCTCAAGCCCTCCTCAATTTCTTTTTTGAGTGTTTTTATAAGGAAAGGCATATCAAGAGCAGAGGCAGAACATCACCCTTGCTATTGCAGGTGGAAACAAAAGCAGGAGACTGAGCCTAACTCTAGCAAGGGGGAGCTGGCTATCACACCCCTAAGGTTGCTCCCAACACACTTTATCTGGCAAGGCTCTTCCTCATAATTTGCCATCAAGTTTCCACCAACCATTTAGAGCACATGAGCTCATGGGAGACATCTGATTCAAACCACTACAACATCTAACTTGTCCAAATTTATATGCATATTATATATCTTTGTGAGTCTTGCTAGTCATGATAGGGGTATATCACTCCCTACAGAGGAAAGTATGGCATAAAGAATGATTTTAGAAATCACCAGTATATAGACTAGCTTTCATACATAAGACCATGTGAATTCCCTAAGGAGTGAAGTGAAGAAAGGAAAATAAGTTCAAAGACTAGTCTGTGTCCTAGGGCTGTTCAAAGGGCAAGGACAGGAGGAAAAAGAAACCAAACATAATGAGAAAAACTGAGAAGTAGGCAAGGGGAAAATATATGAACGTGGGCTCCCCGAATTGAAGTGACAAAAATAAAATACAAGAAAGCCCCCTTTTTTTTTTTAAAGAGCTTCCTTTTCTGGATCAAAGTTTAATGGAGAACATGATTGACCTGAGTAGTGTGATCTCCTAGGTATGTCACCTCTTAATGGGACACAATCTAAGCTAGCATCAGAGTTGGATGAAAATGTCTACAAGGAGGCCTAGAATATCTCCAATCAGACAGATAATAGCTGGACATTCTGAGCTTTGATTGAATCCAGCCTAGAGTGTAGACTAGTTCAATTGCTGCAAATCTGTACATTTTAACCTTGAATAAAACCAGTGGTACTTTTCACATTTACTATAACTCTTGGGAAAAAGTCTCTCATGGAACTTTCTTCAAATATAAATCAATACCATCATCATCAGGAGATTATTTTTGTGAAAAGTTATGAGGCTGTGCCATCTTTCTTTATGAAATGGCGCTGACCTGGAGAAATTGCTTGGTGGTTAAGGCACTTGCCTGCAAAGCCAAAGAACCCAAGTTCCATTTTCCCTGACATATGTACATCAGAGGCACAAGATGGTGCATGTGTCTGAAGTTCATTTGCAGCAGCTGGAGGCCCTGGTGTGCCAATTCTCTTTTTCTCTATCCTCTCTCTCCCTCCCTCCCTTTATCAAATAAATAAATAAACAAAATATTTAAAGTGAAATAAAATAAAATGGTGTTGATGCTACAATACACACTAATGACATCATTTTTGTTATTCAATAGTCTGTGCGTGAATTCACATACTATTAGTATGTGCAAGTTATTAATAACGGGCCAATTTCCTGCCAATCTTATTTTATGTCTTTAAATACTACTCTTGTATATTTTTTTTTTCATTTCAGATTTATTAGCTAGAGAGAGAGAGAGAGAGAGAGAGAGAGAGAGAGAGAGAGAGAGAGAATGTGTGTATTTGATTTTACCAGGGACTCCTAACACAAACCACCTGCAGAAGCATGTGGTGCTTTGTGCATCAGGTTTTAAGTGAGTACAGGATGATCAAACCCAGGCTTGCAGACTTTATAAACAAGCGCCTTTAAACACTGAGCCATCTCTCCAGCCAATCATTTCACATTTTCACTCACTTCTCACTTAATCCTTATACATTTTTCTTCACTTGTTGTCATGCTTCTTAAATACTAAACTATTTTTAAACTGTTTTCATATTCTACCTGCATTTATAATATTAGCTGAGCATGATGACCTATGCCTATAATCCCAGAATTTGGAAAGTGGAGGGGAGATCACAATATTATCCTTGCCTACATAGTGAGACTGAGACCAACCTGTGCTATGAGACACTGCCTCAAAAAATAATAGTAATTATAATAATAACAGCAACAAAAAGACTGATATAACATTATTGTTACTGAGGAGAAAGCTTTATGAATCAGCATGTAATCATCCCTTACTTCATAAACCTGACTGCATTTTGTTGTTTTTTAATGATTTGTTAATAGTTCTACTCATCACTTTGTGGCTTGTACTGTTGTTGTTTCAAACAAAAGATAAAGATGTTTGCGAATGAGATTGCAGAAGTTGTTATATTTTATTAAGTTGATTATTGTACTCCATTAAACCTTGTGAAAATATTGGGAATTTATTATACAACTTAACGTTTAGGATTTCTAAATAATTTTGAAGTAATCATAAATCCCAAATGTATGACTTCCATATATTTACTTCTTGCTTCAAATATCAACAATCAAAAAGAAGAATGAGTGATGGTTATGTATGAAGTTAGGGGTATAACCCATTTCTCTGAGTCAGTGATGATATCACCAGTAATCTCTGAGATTATGTACTACACTTCAATTTATGAATTTACTTGAGATTTTTGTATCACTTGAATAAATAATAGCTTTTCTTCCTAATAGCAAGATAAATGTAACACTGAAAACTGTTAATTGGAGAGTTAGAATAACAGTTTTTCATGGCAAATTTTACAGCTTTTTAAATATAAATTTTAAATTTATTTATTCATCTTTATTTATTTTATTTATTTATTTTTTTATTAATTAGTTTTGTATTCAGCAAATACAGTCAGTTTGGTACCATTATTAGGCTCATCCATGTCCTACCCCCTTCCCCTGGCCCCTCCTTGTTGAGGTATATGGGTCATGCATTCTGGAGTTAGCCCATAGCTATGGTTAGGATAAATGTCTCTGCATATCATGACCCAACATGTGGCTCTGACATTCCTTCTGACCCCTCTTCCATAAAGTTTTCCTGAACCATATTGGGTGCATTTTTTGTTTGCTTCAGTGATGAGACGTTGGGGGTCTCTGAGGCTCTGGCTCTCTGATTTGGTAGAAATTGATTTTTCTCTGTGTTGATCTCCTTCCCCCTTGTGCTGGTATCCGGTTCATCAGGAAAACAGCACCCTTACTTGTTTCGCCAATTGTTCTTAGTTTCAGCCAGGGCCCTTTTGAGGTATGATGGGGTGGCTCTCTCCTTAGGATCTACATCTATCTGAAAAAGAGAAGCAGATTCTCTAATTGAGAGTAGGTTAGCACCAGGACAAATGAGATAACCCTTACTTTTTTTTTTATAGAGAATTTAATAGGTGTAGGCTCTCTTGTAGCCCATGATTGATGGTAGCTTGATATTGGAGAGTGGGCTTATGTTTGGATATGGTTCTGACTTGTTTCCCAGCTCCAGATATGGTCCCATTCCACTGAGGGGATCAGTTAGCCAAATAATTATGCGAATGGTTCTATCATTTATTCAAATTTTTGACTCATAATTTTTATGGTAGTATGGATCAATATGAAAATTGTGTTAGTTAAAATTTTATAAGGTATGGATACCTTTCAGTTATTTGTTTGTGCTTATGTGTGTGTATGGATGTGCAATAACTTAGGAATCAAACTCTGGTTTGCAGGCTTTGAAAGCAAACCTGACTTCTGAGTATACCCAGTTTGTGAGGACTTTAAAATATTTGGAACAGCAAACTACTTCTGGCATACCTTGCTATTGTAATAAAAAGAAAAAATGAATCATCCTGATCACATTTATTCAAGACTAGAAATAAATAGTATAACATTTTTCTGGTCTGTGATAGAATACAAAGAATTCTGCCAGATAAAAATTTGCCCTCTGAAATCACTTTCAGTATTTTTTCTCTTATTTCTTATACTTGTTTCTTATCATTTGATTTACCATTAAAGTGGAAAAAATTAATCTTCTCCATATATACCTTCTTTTTATTTGAAACCAGAGAAGAAATCTCTCTATGCTGTGATAACGGACTCTAGCATCACTCACCTAACAGGATAGCACAAAACTCAAGGGATAATACAATGAGGATGCTGGCAGGAAGAGAGATGAGAACTGGCTAAAGTAGGAATTTGTATGATGGAGTTATTGCAACTCATATTGTGGCCTAAAGAGAGAAATTGAAATCATTTATGTGAAAAGGCTAATCTGCTTAAACTTAGACAAGTATATTTATATTTGAGAGAGATAAGGAGAGAGAGTGTGTGAGAGAGAAAGAGGCAGAGACAGAGAATAGGAGAGAAAGAGAGGGAGGAAGGAAGGGAGGGAGGGAGAGAGGGAGGGAGGGAGGGAGAGAGAGAGAGAGAGAGAGAGAGAGAGAGAGAGGAGAGAGAGAGAGAGAACTGGCATCTAAGGGACTCTAGCCGCTGCAAACAAACTCCAGATGGATAAGCCACCTTATGCATCCAGCTTTACATGGGTACTGGGTAATCGAATGTGGCTTCTTTGACTTTTCAGGCAAGTACCTTAATGGCTAAATCATTTCTGTAGCCCTTAAAAGTTATTTTTGATTGATTCATGTTAGTGTACTAGAACTGTTTTGGCAGCCACATATTCATGATTTCTGTATTATTAAAATATACAGATATGGCTATTTTGTGAGTGGCTAGGGTGCAGGGTTGGAAATAAGGCTGACAATACAGATCAGCTACAGAAAGAGCCCCTGGATCTCATCAGGCTCAGCCTGAATGAACGAATTTTTGTGAAGATGAGAAATGACCCGGAACTGGAGGCAGAGTATATGCTTATAACAAACATTTGAATATGATACTGGGATATGTAGAAGAAACTGCGACTAATATAGAAGTTGATAAATAGACACATGATGAGATATAGAAATAGATGAAATGAAATATTCTAATGCTTGTCGTCTGGAGAGTCGGTGTCATACTAGTTACTTCACCATTGAGAGCTGGCTGAAACAAAGATTTATCTTGTAAAATCGCCACTTTTTATGTCCCAGACTTTCAGAGAGAGAAGCCTGCACACATGTTGATAGTAAGCAAAGACCTGAGGGCTCCCCACCGGAAATGAGTTCATCACAGCAAAAACCTTAGGGCTCCCTTACTGGAAATGAGTTCATCACAGCTTAAACTTCTTCAGCTATATGGCATGTTTATTTTTCTCCAGCTTTCAATAAATATAATCTCCAAGGTGCTCTTTTTCAGGAGTTGGTTTGCCTCATTGTTCTTTCAGACAGCTTCTGGTGCTTTTTTTTTTTTTAATTGAACTTTTTTATCTGGTAACAAAAATACAGATATGGGTATCTTTGTTAATTATTAACTTTCATTGAAGATAAAATTTTTACTTTGACTGTTGAACTTTTCAGTGTTATAATATTATACTGGATATGTAGAGTGACTCTCTAAATGCCATGACTGACAAGCGATACTATAATCCAAACAAATTGTGAACTCATATGTTGAAAAGTATAGACGTTTGGTAGGTACTTATATATTGGAGACTTAACTGATATTCATTCAAAGTACTTCCCCATACTGAAAATATTTTAAATGATAACATTGAGAATTACAGTTTGTTGCTGTTTGGTTCATATTGCTGATAGAAATCACCCAACCAAGAGCAGATCCTGGGAAAAAGAGGCTTATTTTGGCTTTTAAGCTCAATGAGGAAGCTCCATGATGGCAGGGGAAAAGGATAGCATGGGCAGAAGGTGGACATCACCCCTGGCCAACACAAAGTGGACAACAGCAACAGGAGAGTGTGCCAAACACTGGCATGGGGAAAGTGGCTATAAGACACATAAGCCTGCCCCCAACAATACACTACCTCCTAGAGGTGTTAATTCCCAAATCTCCATCAGCTGGGAACCTAGCATTCAGAACACCTAAGTTTACGGGGAACACCTGAATCAAACCACCACATTCCGGCTCTGGACCCCATAAACTGATATCCAACATGATGTAAAATACAATGCACTCATCTAACTTTAAAAGTCTCCATAGTTTTTATCCATTCCGATGATATTCATACATCCCCATAGTCCAAGATCTTTTA
Organism: Jaculus jaculus; assembly: GCF_020740685.1. Taxonomy (NCBI): domain Eukaryota; kingdom Metazoa; phylum Chordata; class Mammalia; order Rodentia; family Dipodidae; genus Jaculus; species Jaculus jaculus. The sequence continues at coordinate 185,084,860 of NC_059102.1, read as the reverse complement.
ACTGAGCCATAATACCAAAAATAACCTCAAAAAAAAAAACCCATAATGGCACAGAATAAATATTCACACTACATAAGATGGCATTGGGCATAGCAAAAACAAAACAAAACAAAACACACAACAACAACAACAAAAAACATTCAGCCAATACAAGATTTAAAACAACCAGGGAAAACATCAAACTGAACTCCAAGTCCAATAACTCTAGCCAGTGACAAATCTCCAAGTCTGATAATTCTAACCAGGAACAAGTCTCTGGCATTCCAATTCTGCCCCTCCAGCTAGGCTACTCACAGTCCTGGAAAACTTCATCGGGGCCAGAAGCTTTCCTTACCAGCCAACTCATGGTCCCAGCATTTCCACTGAGTCTCCACTACAATCCAGGGTTCATCCTCATGGCCCCATGGGGGTCTCTATACAGGCATCTAACAAATCTTCACACTCCCCATGGCCATTTCCAAAACACAAGACCTTGTTGCAAACTCAATATCCCTCTTTCCAGCAAATCGCATCCTCCACAATACCAGCTAGTGTGCCAATTTGTTAATCCGGGGGGAATAAAGTCAATTTTGAATAACAAGACACTTCTTGAGCACTAAGCCACCTTCAAAAAAATCTACATTTTTCATGTTGCTCCAGTGCAAGTCAGCTAGCCCAATCTGAAAAGTTGCAATCTCTAAAACAATTTTCAGGAGAATGGGCAGCAATTTAGGCCCAAAGATTTCATTTTTTTCTGTGCCATATCTCTCTGTTCGCACCAGTTCATTTCTACACAAAGCAACCCTGCACAACTTCTCAGAACATGGGTATAAGAGCAAGCTTCTCACACAAACTGCTAGCCCAATCCAAGCAAAGCTCTTTCTCACCATCATAAGCCAAACCTCACAGTCCATAGTTCTTACTGCATATAGGTCTTTCAACTCTGACCACAATAGTCCAACAAGCTGTACTTACAGCACTGCAAGGCATCTCTTAGGCCAAAGTTTCAACTCCTTCCACATTCCTCTTGAAAATCAGCTCCAGAAGGCCAATCCCACTCTAATACCAACATTACTTTTGCAGTTAGGTTCACACTGCTGGTAGAAATCACCCACCCAAGAGCAGCTTGTGGGAAAAAGAGGTTTATTTTGGCTTACAGGCTCTAGGGGAAACTCCAGAATGGCATGGGAAAATGACAGCATGAGCAGAGAGCAGACATCATTCCCTGGCCAATATAAGGTGGACAATAGCAACAGAAAAGTGTGCCAAACACTGGCATGGGGAAACACCCATAAGCCCACCCCCAACAATACCCTACCTCCATGAGGCATTAATTCCCAAATGTCCATCAGCTGGGAACTTAGCATTCAAAACACCTAAGTTTATGGGGGACACCTCAATCAAACCACCACACACTTGTTTATTGCTCAGGGGATTAATTTTAAATTAAATTAAGCACTCATTAATGTAAGATGACTTTTTGTTTAACTCTTTAATTTTTAAAATTTAACATTTATTTATTATTTTCAAGCAGAGAGAGGTAGAGTGAGAAAGAGAGAAGAGAGAGACAGATAGAAAGAATGGGCACACCAGGGCCTCCAGCATCTGCAAAGAACTCCAGATGCATGCACTGCTTTGTGTACCTGGCTTTATGTGAGTACTGGGGATATGAAACCCGGTCATTGGGCTTTGCAGGCAAGTGCCTTAACCACTGAACCATCTCTCCAGCCCTGAGACTGATTTATAAAAGATAACTTATATGATATACTCATGAAATCCTAGCACAACCTCTGAGATAAACTACCATTCTTATTTTGCACTTCAGAACTTTAAAGCAGAGTGTACATCAGTAACTTGTCAAAACTCACACAGCTAGAAAGTGTTACAAGAATATAAATCAAGGCAGCCTGGAACCAGACTATTTTCTTTTTGCTGTTGTTACCACACATGTACAAATCTTATAACAAGGTGCATCAAATCTATGAGAATAACCCCTCTTTTTTTTTTGGGGGGGGGGTTCGAGGTAGGGTCTCACTCTGGCCCAGACTGACCTGAAATTCATTATGGAGTTTCAGGGTAGCCTTGAACTCACGGCGATCCTCCTACCTCTGCCTCCTGAGTGCTGGGATTAAAGATCTGTGCCACCATGCCTGGCTCAACCCCTCATATTGTTATTAGAAATTTATTTATTTGAAAGAGAGAGAGAATATATCAGGGCCTGTAGTAACTGCAATCAAACTCCCGATGCATATACCACCTAGTGCATCTGGCTTTACGTAGTTACCAGGGAATCAAACCTGTGTCCTTAAGCTTTACAGGCAAGCACCTCAACTACTGAGCCATCTCTCCAGCCCACGACTCCCACATATAAAAACATAAAACCTATGCTGCACATTAAAGAGACACCATTTTAACATATTGCACTTTATTGAAAATCATTTAGCATTGTTAAAAAGATGTATTTTTTTCATTATCAAAAATCTTATATTTTTTTTTACTTTTATTTTGTCTTTTTGTATTGATTGACACTTTTGGAGCATTGGTAACAAAAGTAGCTGTCAGTAGAGATGCCCATAGTGCATGCACTTTCCCAGCAGAGGCAGGAGATGCAAACTGTAACTGTCAGGCAATGTGGAATAATGAGGTCTCTTAAATTGCACACAAAACATTCCACATCCAGTTCTATTTCTTCCTTTAGAGATTCACTATGGTTGTTTATTTTTCTACATAATAATATAAGTATTCCTAATTAAATTTGAAATAAATTTCATGGAATTTATTTTGAAGATGATAATTTGGTTGAATCCTAAGATATAGCACAGACATTTGCTATTCTTTCCAAAGACTATAATGACATTTCATTTATTTTATGGATGGATATGATTTTTAGGCATTTTTATGGTGGAAACCAACTGACAACATCTAAAAGACTTAGGGATGGCTAATCCTAAAACATTTGTTCTAATGTGTATTATTATTCATGTTCTCACTGATTTGCTTTTTTCACCAAAGTCCACTCCTATATCCACACCATCACTCCCGGATCATTTGGTGAATCTCTTGGTTATTTGTTGTTTGAGTAGGATCTTACTGTATCGCACAGACTGGCCCAGACTTTACTATGTAGCACAGTCTGGCCTCTAACTCCTAGCAATCCTACTGCCTCAGACTTGTGAATACTAAGATTATAAGCATATGTTTACTGATTTAACTAGACACTGCACTATTCACCTATGTTAGAACATACATTTTCCTCAAAGCTAAAGAAAATGTGTCTGTGTATCTCCAGTGTTGCTACTACAAATCACTGTGGAGATTTGCCACTCTTTAAATGGAATGGTCCTGTGATTTCCTCTACTAGCTCAGAGAATAAAGTTTTTGAACTAGTTCTTTCTTGCATCGTACATGAATTTGAGCACCTCTTCTCTGTTTCAGAGCAGTAATGAACTTTCTGCTTCTACCAGACTTCTAGGCATTCCCATGGATTGGGAAGTTTCAGATTGTTTGCTGAGGGCCCAGATAGAGCCCAGAATAATCAAAATATAGGGTAGGAGGATCTTAGAAGGAGGAAATAGAAAAGGACAGGTAAAAAAAAATTGCAAAGCTGGTGTGGATTATATTAAATCCTTCCTCATAGATTTGTTATTGATATTCAAGTATTTAAGAAGTAGGAGAATAGCCCAAAGAATGAGTATGTATGCTTTCTGAGCAATGAATGCCAAGTTATCATTTTTTTTCCCTGATGGGAGAAGAATTCAGCATACTTGTAAAGCAGGGCATAATGCTTCTTTGATGAAGCTTTCTCAGGAAGAACTAATACATGAGAAATGAGCAATTTGTCTATTTAAGATTTAACTAGCATGGCAGCTGGCTTTCTGAAGGATCCATTGACATTAATTTTAAAGTTGAAAATGCTACATAAGCGATCATAAAATATAGACACAGTCAAAATAAATGAGGCAATCTCTCAAAATATACACTATTCACAGGGACTTTTCAACTTTCAAATTGCACAGCCTTTTCAAATTAGAAATCTGAGATTTTCTAGGTACTATTAGGATGAATTTGTTTAATTAGGGGTGAATTTTTTGAGATGGGAATTCTTTGAAGCCTAATAGAGCAGTCATCAAAAGAAAAGTCAAAATAATTACATTGGATTTATGTGTGGTTATGGAAATCTTCTGATAAGAAAGTTTTTACATAAGCTGAGGAGTCTCAGTTATGTAAGCATTAAAAATACCTTTTCGCTTCTTGATGTAGTCAGGTTATATTGTGGATTATTATAAATGTATATAGAAAAAAAAAACAATATTACTTGGCAAAATCTGATAGGTGGGCCAATAAAATAGAGTGTATATTGAAAAGGCTTTTCGGCCAGAACAGAACTGAAACATCCTAGCTATGAGAGTATAGTATACCTAACTATAGGTTATCTTACCCTTAACATGTAAAAGAATATAAACTGTTGCAGTAGATAATTATTCCCGATTTATATTTCATACAATCAAAACAAAGTTATGAAAGATATGGTATTTCTAATTTGTATTTGTGACAGGTCTAGGCTTCCACTGTTATTTGTCATATTCAATCTTCCCTAATTTCACATGTTTTCAGAACGAGAGCTGGGATTTTTCAGTGGTAACTAGAATTCCCTTTATGTCTTACACCCTCCCCATTGGTCACTTGTTTGAAACTTTGTTCTCCATTCTTCCTTCACATCTCCTTCTTTTGGACCAACAGCTCATATCCTGCTTCTTTTCACCCAGTTCATACACTGCTTCTTTGCACTAAATCAGTTGTTTGCTACTCTGTTCTTGCTGAAAGGTCTGTGTACCACCTATCCACCATCTCTCACCTCTACCCTGGCTTTGGGATTGTTCCATTTTCCAAATACCACTTGAATGCCCCTGCAGAGGGTGTGGCTCTTTTATCCAGCTGTTTTGCTGGTGGTCTTCATCCACTTGAAGGGGGATCTTTGCTTTTTTCCTGAGCCTTTCTCATTTGGTACTCACTATTGTTAGATGCTCAGTACATTCCCAAGAACTACCAGAAGGGAGAGGCTACTCTTTGAGACTACAGCTCTTCAGCTCCATCCTATCAGACTAAAGACAGCCGGTTAAATTGCATTGAATTTTTTTTCTTTCCTTTTTTGTTTGTTTGAAGCAGAGTTTTAAGCAGGCCTTGAACTTACTGCAATTACAGGTGTGTGGCACCATGCCTGGCTATTCCTTATTCTTTTTCATAGTAGATTTGCCTCACATATTCATCATGGCCTCATGGTTTGAGATATCCAAGAGTGATTTTATCCTAGGAAGTATTTGTTCCTGTCTGGAATTCCATAGTTCCTTAATGCTATAGTTGGTGGTGGGTTTTGACAATATGAAATCATTAACAACATATCTAACCTACCTATATTGAACATAAGGCCAATATGATTTGTGATTGTCTCTTTTGCATAGAGCAGCTATGTAGAGCTACTTCTAATATTTTTAGATTGAACTAAGTTAAATAGTATTGTAATGAACTTTCTTTTGCATGACTTGTGAGCTATAAGTCTGTCTGTGTCTACACAATTCCCCTGAGTACTTGTGTAGAAATTGAATTTCAGAGTCATAGATTATTCATGCTATTCATTTTAATTACATGTACCTTGGGCTTCATGAGGTATCATCACTTTATATAGTTAATACATTTTTAATTTATCCACATATACTTCTTTTATATTACTATTCAGCTATTGAATTTCATCCCCCCTCCCCCCCGCTTTTTAATGTGTCCTGCCTGAAGAACTGCTTACAGTAATGATTTCTAATGAAAGTCTTATGTAGATGTATTTTCTCAGTTTCAGTTTGAAGAGAGATCTTTATTTTAATCCATCATCTTGTAGTATATGAACATAGAGGTTCTTCTGTTGGAAGATGTGACATCTTTAATATGTATTACATTGTTTTATCCTTTGAGTTGAGTAGTGTCAACTGTTGACATACACACATATATATATTTTACATATTTATGAGAGAGAGAAAGAGAGAGAGCATTCTAGGGCTTATTGCCATTACAAACACACTCCAGAATATGCACCACATTGTTTATCTTGCTTTACAGAGTTTCTGGGGAATCAACACAGGAAATAAGGCTTTGCAAGATAGCACCTTTTTCTAAAGATTTATTTTTAAACATTTTATTGACAACTTCCATAACTATAGACAATAATCCATGGTAATTCCCCTCCTCCCCCCACTTTCCCCTTTGAAACTCCACTCTCTAATGTATGTTTTCCCCTCTCAATCAGCCTTTCTTTTATTTTGATTCATCATCTTTTCCTCCTGTTATGATGGTCTGTAGTGTCAGGCACTGCAAGGTCATGGATATCCAGGCCATTTTGTGTCTGGAGGAGCACGTTGTAAGGAGTCCTACCCTTCCTTTGACTCTTAAATTCTTCCCACCACCTCTTCCGCAATGGACCCTGAGCCTTGGATGATGCAATAGAGATGTGTCAGCTCTGAGCACTCCTCTGTCACTTCTTCTCAGCACCATGGTCAGCATCTTCTGAGTCTTCCCAAGGTCATGGCCATCTGAAAAGAGAAGCTTCTCTAACCAAAAGTGAGAGTAACTTTAATATATGGATATGAACACTAAGAGAAGTGCTTTCTGGGCAGTTTGGTGAGCAAGGTATATACATTTAGCAAGAAACCAGCAAACTTTATACCCCTAGGGCTCACAGCTACACCTGTGGTAGGTTTTCAATATCATACATTTATTCTCTCCCATGAAGCAGGCCTCTAGTCAAATTAGACGGTGGCTGGTGTCCCACAGGGCAGACATACCACTGTTGCACCCATTGGCTCATTTGGACTGGCTGGCCAAATTTAAAGCTTGCAATATTCACTGTTGAGTATTGCCACTGGTGATTTTTCTCTCCTATTGAATTGCATGCAGCATGGCTTTTTCTAGATTTCTGTCAGCTGGTCTACATGGAGGAGGTTTTCAGCTCAGCTCCAGCAGGATTCCTCATTGACCTTGCAGCCCAACTGTGCTTTGTCTTCAGCAATAGTGTCATACTATCTATTCCTGGTGGGAAATCAAGAGCCTCAACAATAACCTATAATGTTCTGAGGTCATCAGAGACCTTACTGGCCAACAATTCACTGGAAGGTATCCCATTCCTGGCACTGAAAATTTTCTAATAACAATCTATGGCTTCTAGTTTTTCCATTGTCCAAAAATCTAGGTTTCCATATGGCTTATTCATACCCTCTTAGATTTTGAATAGCACTGCCCCCAACTTTTCTTTACCCAGTTTCTGCTGGGCTTCTCCCTGGTGGGTAGGTAGTGCTGAGGAGGGACCAGGCCCGCTGGTTCCTTCCAAGGGGTTGAGAAAGAGGGTAAACGTTGGACGACTCAGAACCTCTCCTAGTCACCGGAGAAAAACCACACTGAGTTGGGAGTCTTGTCAAAGCAGTAACTCGCTTTATTGTTACAAGCAGTTGCCTATATAATGTTGAGAATGAAGGCAGGGATTCTAGCATGGGGGGAAAGGTAAGGGCCAATAGTAAACTGTGACTATTGAAATGATAATTCCAAGTCCTGCAAGGAAGTAGCAGGCAAGAAACCATTAGGCGTCTTGCTGAGTCCTAGCTGGCCAGAGGCAGATCACCAAACTTTAGCTAGGCTCAGGAAGTTCCACTAGGCCTCACGCCCAGGCTTCTCAAGGCCCAACATCTCCCCCTTTTCATTTTTGCTAGAGCATTCATCACCATGGCCCCTGTCTTAGGTTGTCTCCCTCTGGGGATCTTACCCACCATTGGGTACCATGTGTTTAGCTTACTGAGAACCCACTCCATGGCCTGTCTTAGGTTGTCTCAGTCAGTCTAAGGTCTTACCCATCATTGGTCACATGGAGGGCAGAGGAGGTGGCAGTGGGTCATCTGAGGAAGTTAATTCCTGAGTTGCCAGCCTATGGTAATGTATCTCAACCTGATGGATTTTTATTGATTCTAGCCGCTGTTAAATGAATTGTGTAATTTTGTTAATTACACAAGGCCCAGCAGTGAGGATAAGGAGGAGGGGAAGGAGGGGTCCAGGTAGAGGGAGGAGGTAGGGTAAGAAGCCATGTAAGCCCGTCCGCAGTGGGCTGTCCTGGAGGTCCTGCTGCCTCCTCTCCCAGTCTTCCTGGAGCCTCTTACTCTTGTCCTGGACAATTCCTAATTTACAGCATAAAAGCAGCATTTTTCCTGTAAAAACAAGCATATGCCTCCCTTTTCGGCCATTAGTAGGTCTAGTCCCTTCCTGTTTTGTAGGACTACCTCAGCCAGGGAATCCAGCTTCCAGGAATGATACCTACATCTGGGATTAAGGTGGCTGGGGCACAAAGGCCCATCCAATTGGTGGGCAGAAAGTCATAGGCCATCCCTCCTCCACAAATATAAACCATTCCAGAAGGCGGGCAGCATTGAGCACTGGGCTCAGTTGTGTTAAAGGTACATAAGGAAGGATGAATGTATCCCACATCTATACTGGAATTATTGGGGAAGGCAGGACCCAAATGCAAGTTCCAGAGGAAACGTTGGGAAAAGCTGGGCAGAGATAGGGAAGGTGGCTTAGCAATTGTTTTTAAGGTCGTATGGGCAACTGTACTGCAAGCACCTGGGGACACCCAGATCGGAGACAAAACCAGAGCAGGGTGAAGAGCATTTTAGGGACAGTCCTCAGGGGTGGGACAGTTCCTGGAGAAGTGATTGTTAGTGTCCCCTTGTTGGGACAAATATTTTAGGTCTCTCACTGGTACCCAAATGGGTCTTTTTTATCTTGAGTGAAGACACATCCAAACCCTCTCCCTGCTGTGAGGAGTGGGTCTGGTCCTCTCCAGTCCCCAGACAATGGGTCCCTCCATCTTACCCAGATAGAACTGTAGGTAATGGATGAGGACCAATGTTTTTGAAAAGGAGATAATTGTTTATCTTCTTTACAAAAATTTAAAGTATTTAGGGTAAATAATGCCTTTTTTAATTGGTCGTGTGGGGGTAAGGATTCTCCCTTTTGTTTTTGTAATTGAGACTTGAGAGTCTGATTATCCTATCTTTAAAATTTTAGTTGTACTATGGTAGTATAAGCCTTATATATGAGGTATAGAAAGTAGACATATCTCATATTTTAAATATCTAATACTTATAAATATTTTATATTTTAAATATTTAACATTTATAAACACAGGAAGAACCTGTCACCAGTCTTGAAAACAGTACCAATTGATTTATAGACTAACTCATTTAACCTAAAATTTTAGCACCTGTGTTTGAAAGCATCTCTGTGTTGGTACAAATTACCCAGAGAGCATTTGAAACAGAACCATAGAGTTTAATAATTAAAAACAAAAACAAAAACAAAAACAAAAACAAAAAAACAGCTAGCTAAATTTGAATATAACCCTTGATAAATCTTTTTGAAAGAAAATACATTATTTGACAACCCATGATTTTGGCTTAAGCTTGATAGTTATTGATTTTATGTACCACGGAAACTTTTATTAAGATAAAACAATTTTATGTTTTACTCATGACTTAAATTTGATAAAGCTTAAGCAAGCTATCCTAACATATCCCAGGAAGATGAAAGTTATCATTACTGAAATTAAATCACTTAAACCTACGTGAATAAACTTAGTTATGACCATTCAATAGAATTAGCATAAATAAGACAGAAGCTATTTTTAAAGATAAAATGTCTTTAGGTATGAATACTTCACCTTTGGAAAATAACCACTTCTATGTGAGCCTTTATCTTAAGAATAGTTAAAACCTTGATGAAAAGAGGAAACTAATTGACTTTACTGACAGAGTCCTAAAGCCAGTTTTATAATCCTTAAATCATAACAAATTAGTATCAGTGACCTGTTAATAAGTGAGGTCTTATCATAAGACTCAGTTTGTCCATTGATTAAAACCTTGGCATCAGGTAAACATTAGATTTAATCCAATTAAATGTTTTAATGAAGGGGCCCTTCCCCTGATATACACATTAGGTAACTTTGATGTTTGTCTTATGTAAGGAGTTTGTAACCTGATAAAATACCTTGACTCAATTAAATAGGTTATTTAACATTTTGTCTAGTGAGAAATTTTATCTAACAGATGTGACATTAGGTGTTTAAAAGAGAAGAACTAAAGAGAACCACAGTTATATGTTATACTTTTTTTTTTTTTTTTTTGTCAGAGAGAATTGGCCATTTTGTCTCTTGTCAGAGTCTGGGGGACACATGGCTTAAACTTGTATGGGGTCTGAGATAAAGGGGGTTTTATCCATATTTTTAAAGTCCAGCTTTCCATGATTTAAGTAGCATATGTTGGAAAGCAACAGCAAAATGAAATTACAGAGCAGAGAGATAAGCATCCTGACATTTCTTATCCTATTCTGAAGTTGTTTGTTTTTACATAGCAAATTTGCCCATTTGCAAAACACAAGGTGATAGACTCTTGTCTATGTTTAACCTGGTTAAAGCTCCAATTACATCTATACTTATGACTTTGTGACCCACCAAGCATAGGCATCACCTGTGTCTAATGTAAGATGAATTTAGACTAAGACTATGTCCCTATATAAAAATTTTAGAGTATCCTTAAGAGTCTGTAAAGAGTTGAAAAATCTCTAATTTTAGTCATGGCATTTAGGTTTAGCCTGAAAATTCTTTCCTACATATGGACATCAGTCCATTATAAATTTAACCTTGATTAAACACTCTGGGCCTGGGCAGCATGATGCAGCCAGCCTTTATGCCAGTAGCCCAGCTCCAACAAAGTCCTATGCAGTCTTTCTTTTCCCTTAGAAAACTCATAAGCCAAGCCTTGAAGTTTAATGCTGTCTGCATTTAGCATTCTTAGATTCACATCAGAATAGTCCATAAAATTTGGCTTACAACTCCAGAAGACACCTTCAGTTGCAAGCCTCAAGTCCATGCCTATTCCTCCAAAACAAAGTTTCCAAAAGATTAACATCCACAGGCTCAGGTTCATGTCAGTCCACTCCTTGGTACCAAGTTCTGTATCAGACAGCTTCAGGTTTACTGAGATGAACTTCCTGACCAGGTACAGTTATGGAGGAAAGGATATTTAATGAAGCTTACAGATCCAGGGTAAGTTCCATAATGGCAGAAAAAGTTGGCCTGCCTTAACAGGCCCAAGGGGAGAGAGAGAGAGAGAGAGGGAGAGGGAGAGGGAGAGGCACAAGCTTAAAGGTTAAAAGCCACACAGTGTGTCCACTAGGAACATATGAACTGTTCAGAAATACAGAAAGCAGATGCAGCTTGCTGGGACCAAAAGTGAAAGGAAAGAGAAAGAGAGCAAAGAGATGTTGACAAGCAAGTACAGGTTATAGAAGCAAAGTTTAGCACATTAAATATGAAGACTGCAGGCTGGAGGGATGGCTTAGCAGTTAAGCGCTTGCCTGTGAAGCCTATGGACCCCGGTTCGAGGCTCGGTTCCCCAGGTCCCACGTTAGCCAGATGCACAAGGGGGCGCACGCGTCTGGAGTTTGTTTGCAGAGGCTGGAAGCCCTGGTGCGCCCATTCTCTCTCTCTCCCTCTATCTGTCTTTCTCTCTGTGTCTGTTGCTCTCAAATAAATAAATAATTTTAAAAAAATATGAAGACTGCTTCATAACTTATGAGGGCACGCTCACCTTCACATGTATACTGACTGACCTCTTCAATGAGAATGCCTCACATGGGGCACTAGTCTGCCAGGTTCCCGGAGCCCCACGTTAGGCACCAGATGCTGTGCTCCCCCGGTGGGTAGGTAGTGCTGAGGAGGGACCAGGTCCGCTGGTTCCTTCCAAGGGGTTGAGAAAGAGGGTAAACGTCAGATGACTCAGAACCTCTCCTAGTCACCGGAGAAAAACCACACTGAGTCGGGAGTCTTGTCAAATCAGGAACTCGCTTTTTTGTTGTTATAAGCAGTTGCCTATATAATGTTGAGAATGAAGGTGGGGATTCTAGGATGGGGGGAAAGGTAAGGGCCAATAGTAAACTGTGACTATTGAAATGATAATTCCAACTCCTGCATGGAAGTAGCAGGGAAGAAGCCATTAGGCATCTTGCTGAGTCCTAGCTGGCCAGAGGCAGATCACCAAACTTTAGCTAGGCTCAGGAAGTTCCACTAGGCCTCACACCCAGGCCTCTCAAGGCCCAACAAGTTTCTTCTCCTGATGTCCCTTAGGACTTTTCATCCCCATTAATCTGTTCTTCTATTTATATATCTACAATACATCCTATTAAATCCTCTCTCCTACCCTTTCTATTTCCTTTGTATCTCCTTTCTAGTTTACTGGCTTCTGCTACTGAGTTTTCTTCCAACTCACACAGAAACCCAGTCATCTGTAGCTAGGATCCACATATGAGAGAGAACATGTGATGTTTGGCTTTCTGGGCCTGGGTTACCTCACTAAGTATAATCCTGAGAGCATCTCTCAAGATCCCTGTTCTATTTATTTATTGTTCCTTGAAGGCAAACATATCCAACCAACCTTTCATCTTGAATAGTTCTACATTCAACATTTCCTCTTTACCTTTGCCATGCTACATTTACTTTTTGTCTGTTTGCTTGTCTTTTGCTGAACATTCAAAATAGCTTGAGTCCATAGCATGATATGTTTCATTACTTTTTTCAAAATTTTTAGCCATTATTTTAAATTACACAGTAAGGTCACAGGTGTCCTTTAATTGAAATCATGAACCAATTAAACTAATATCCACAACCATATTTTAGCATTTTCACTCTTCATTATTTTAATTTAAAAGTCTATTTTTTGCTTCTTCATCCCAAAGACTTTAACCTGAATTAGATTTTAATCACCTTTCATTTACATATTTCTTGAATTATCCATTTTGTAAAGCAATAGCTCAGAGAATAAGTATTTCATGCTCTGTGGGATATACAATCATGGTTATGTTTAGATAACTGAATTTAGCAGTAAAGCATCCAAGACAATATATAGATAGATGGGATAATTGTATTTCAAAACACAACCCAATTATTCAAACATGGAATAGAGTGTACTCTGCATTTGTTGACTCAAATCAACTAGATTATTAGGTTATGTATAATTTTAATCACTATCTTTTCATGTAAATGTAAGTTACACATTTTAATAAACATAATTCCAGATGGACACTTTACATATTCCTCACTATTGTGTGAAGACCTTGAGTTAAGTTAATTTATTGATATATTGGTAGTGTCTGAAAATTTCCATGTATACATCAACATTGCATCTTATTGTATTACTTTTTTTTTTTTTTTCTCTCAGGCCCTTGCAATGCCTATAAATCCTTGAGTGTAAAATCATTAGGCTAAATGCAACTCTGCCTTCAACACATGTTTAGTACATGGATATGTGCATTAATACAAAGACATTTCATGTATACTGAGAATGAACTTTAGTACATGTAGTGACTAGTCTATTTTTGGTTCACTATGACTCCTAGGTTTATTTGTTTTCTCCTATTTGTTTTGTTTTTACAAATGTGAAATATTTGGAGTTTGTTGAAATCTCTTCTAAAGATTGGGATATATGTTATCCTAAAATTGCTAAAAATTACATTTAAATCATTATTTCTTCATACTCAGTCCATAAGTGTCTTTTCTATCTATCTGTCTATATGGGTATTAAAGGAGACATGTGTAAAGTACATAATCACCCATTTCCTGAGGGCTCTTGTACATTCTGTCTTGGCTGTCAGAATCCCTGAACTGGGTTTCATCTACAGAAGAAGTGGGGAGAAATAGTTCATATAATCTCTTTCTATTTAGTTATTCCATTCAGATTCTTGGCAACTTTTTCTCAATTTATCAGTTTGTGGATGGTAGTATAAAGCATCAAGTCTTCTGTCACAGACTTTTTTCTTCTTGAATCTTGGCTTTCAAGTATTAGTTCACTTGTCAGCTAACCTATGACTTTAAATTGATATTTGTTCAATCACTCCATCATTAATCCATTCAGTATTTATTTCATTGCTCTAGCTGTGTTATTGATCACTAGCTTCTGTCATTTGTTTTAGAAGGTAGCTGGATTTACATACAAACAAGTCAACCACTCCAAAACCTGAATATTGAATTATGGCTTTGTAATAAATTAAAAATGACGCTACCAACTTCCTTCTAACACTTTATACTTTCATTCACTCTGTGCTACTAATAGTCATATTCTGGGCTGGAGAGTGGCTTAGCAGTTAAGATGCTTGCCTGCAAAGCCCAAGGACCCAGGTCCAATTCCCATTACCCATGTAAGCCATATGCACAAAGTGATGCATACATCTGAAGTTTGCTTGCAGTGGATGAAGGCCATAGTGCATCCATTTTCTCTTTATCTGCTTCAATGTCTCTCTCAAATAAATAAAGTAAATAAATTTTAAAAAAACCTTGTTTTCTTCATTTCTCTTATTTTTTTCTGAGCCTCTCAAGGCCCTGAAGTCTACATTATGCATACATACCTTGTTAATGACCTATACTTTTAGTTTGGTTGGAATAATTTAAAATACCAATATGGCACCAGAGTATTATTGCTGGAAGATGCCAAAGACATTCCTTCCCTACCTGTATGCATTACCCCTCTTTACTACAGCCCCTTTTATGGCAAGTCCCATCACAAAGATAGTGACTATCCCCTTTCTTCTCCTTTCAACCTAAGGGTCAGTAATAGAGGGCAATGTTGCTGCTAGAAATGGTGCTTAACCAGCTCTTGTTATTTCTATTTTTTTTAAGGGTTTGTGTGTGTGTGTTTCATAGATTGAAGGTCAGAAGACAATACTAATGTGCCTCTCCTCTAATTCCATCCCATTGACACAGGGTCACTCTTTCTGATTCTGCTCGTGCGTTTCCAGATTCTCCTGGCTCTAATTCACTTTGCTGGGGGTGCATTTTAATAACAGGCATTGGGCAGCACTTTGTGTCTGTGATACATTGGTGCTGAGGATTACGCTCATGTTGGTAGGTGTGGTAGTTTGAGTAGATGTCCCCCAATAAATTCGGGAGTTTTATCAAAGCTTCTTGGATTTCCAGCTAACTGACTAGAGAAGGTGTCACTGGGTGGTTCCTGGAGTCCAGCCCTAAGGTGTTGGCGGGGGTGGATCTGGATTCCAGTCTCAGATAGCAGAGTGCTGGTGCTCTGCCTACACTGGTGGAGTGTGCTTGCTTATGGTGCTAGTGGTGGTACTTCTCTCTGCGTGGGCCTGTGAGAGCGGCCAGTTTCCTTAGCCGTTACGGATCGATTCCTGGATCTGTAAGCTTCAAATAAATTCCCTTCCTCCCATGACTGTGTCTAGGGTGGAGGTGCATCCCAGCAATGTGAAGTTGACTACTACAGAATGGATACCAGGATTGTGGTGCTATGTGGTGAAACTGGCCACGTGGATTTAGGTCTTTTGGAATTTTGATTTGGAGGAATGGGCATGGACTTGCTACTTGCGAATGAAAATTTCTTCCAGAGTGATGAGCCAAGTTTTCTGTGCTATTCTGGTGAGAGTTTGAAAATGCTAAGTTCAGAGAGAATTTTAATTGGAGGCTTTGCTTATGAAGTTTCTAAGGGGAAAGATTGCATACTTTTTTTTCTTTTCTTTTCTTTTCTTTTTTCTTTTTTTTTTTTTTTTAGTAGAACTGGGCTAATAATATAAGGGCTACCTTGGTTATGCTGACCATTCCCAGAGTGTTTGATCAAGGTTAAATTTGTAATAGACTAATGTGCTCAGCTAAAGATATGAAACAGAGACATTTTAAGATTTAAAGTGGAAAAACTCAAGCAAGTTTAAAATACCTGGCACTGTGATTGGTTGCTGAATCTGTTATTTTAAGGAGATGGTAACATGATTAAGGATGGTCCAACTGCTTTACATTGAAACAATGGAAAAGATGCTTGAAGAAAGACTGAATGGCAAATGCAAACTCTTTTGGAAGGAGTTGACTGAAAGGAAAGGAATTGCTCTTTACGGTCATGATTTATTTTGTCCCAGAATTAACAACATGGTTCTGTCCTGCACACCTGATATTGTATTTGGAAGCATGGAAAATGCATGGAGTGGATCACGAAGGACACACAGTTTCCGGAGCTGTTGCTGAGATATAGCACTTAGGCAAGGTGTGATGACCCTGATAGGGGTCAGTGGTGGATGAACTGTGTCTTGCATAGAGACCCAAAGATATGTTGGCTATAACAAGACTAGAGAAGTGCCATCATGGAGCACTGTTGAGAAGGGATGGAAGATTGCCCTGGCTATTCAGCCCAGCTGTAGTGGTGGAACTGAGAATTTTGGAGATTATCAGTCACCGGTTATGACATCAGACTTGAACTACAGATGTATCTCTGGTCAAATCTCTACTTATTATGCCTTATATCAGTTGGAAATGTATACTCTGCCATTATATGTTGAATTTATATAACTTGTTCTGATTTTTATAGGACTAACAGTTAAGACACAGTCTTAAATTTCAGATGAGACTTGGAATTTTGGAACAATCTTAAAGTTGGTAAAGAATATAGGACCTATGATGTTGGAATAAAAACAATATACAATATGATATGGTTATGAATCTATTGGGGGTCAGAATGTAGCAGTTTGAATGGATGTCTCCTAATAGATTCAAGAGCTAACTATAAAAGATGGCCAGTGGTGAACATTTCATAAGAACCCAAGAACCCTCCAAATAAGCATATATGCTGATCACATATATATATATATAATTGCCTCATATATATACGTGTGTGTGTGTGTGTGTGTGTGTGTGTGTGTGTGTGTGTGTGTGTGTATTTGGAGCAAAAATAAGATACAGTGTTAAAAAGGAAAATTCAACTTACAGTATAAAAAAAGATTTATAGTGGTGCTAAATATAAATCTAAGTGGCTATGTACTACAGAAGTCAGCCAGTAATTAAAACTCAGTGGCTTGGGCTAGTAGAGTAGGGAAAAAAAAAAAAAACAAAACTCATCTTCCTTCTATGTGTTAGTGTCGCTGACTGGATGTATTTATCTTTTTTTACCTTTTTTATTTTTTTGGACTTTCAAGGTAGGGTCTCACTCTAACTCAGGCTGACCTGGAATTCACTATGTACTCTCAAGGAGGCATTGAACTCATGGTGATCCTTCTACCTCTGCCTCCCAAGTGTTGGGATTAAAGGCGTGAGCCACCATGCCCGGTTTAAGTATATTTTTCATTCCTACAACAATTGGTGTGCAGTGCTTCCCTTGACATGCTGGCCTTTTCACATTGATTCTTTCTACCTGCTGCTAGGATACAAAATCAATGTAATCAAGCAGGAAAATCACTTGACACTGAAATAAGCTGATTATAGAGGAGACCATCTCATCATTGGGTGTCCTTGACATGCTTATACATGTACAAAGCCATCTCTTTCTGGGCTTATTTTGAGATTGTATCGTGAGGTTTCTTCCAGTTCTCCTGTCTCTCTTGTGTGTGCATTCAACTCACATCATTCTGCTTGAATCCTGTATATAATGGAACAGTAAATCAGTGATCAGCCAGAAGATACAACCAAACTATCCTTTTTCCCATCTTCTGCACTTCTGATGGAGTCTTGCCAGTCAATTTAAGTACTAACTGGAGCCCCCAGTTAGTCCTCCATTTTTTTCTGACTAGAACACTGGGTGTAAGTCAAGAAATATTTAACTAATTTGGTACTTTTGTATGGAGTAAAAATAAATAAATGGAATTCTGACTGGATTTTTATTGCTAGTAATTAACCTTCAATGTAGAAATTAAATTTGATATGCTATTTACAAAAAACTGAAAGGAATCATTACAATGTTTTGGAAAAATTATTTTTAGGAAACCTTGCTTTAAAGTGTGCATGTTTACGATTGTACATCCTAAGATATTTTGTATATTCATATTATTCAGATATGTGTAGGAGTTATAATATTCTTGGATAATTTACATATTAATTATTATAAAAATTACAGAGCATGAATGTTACCTTCAAATCCTAAAATATTTTCTCCTAGAATTTTTGACAAATTTGCTTCTTGAATGTGACTTCTATAGATAGTCTCAATGTGTTTTGTAATCTTTTGCCATGAATCAAGATATCAACCACCACAGGATTAAACATTTTCCTTATACACTTTCCCCATAGGTGTTGTGATGGTTTGAATAGATGTCCCCCAATAGACTCAGGAGTTTTATTAAAGCTTCTTGACTTTCCAGCTACCTGGCTGGAGGAGGCATCACTGGGGGCAGATCTAAATTTCAGTCAAATACACACAAAGTGCGCAAGCTTGCCTTTTGGTAATGGCTTTTCTCTCTGCTTGTGTCTGTGAGTGGGAGACCAACTTCTGCCGAGATGGAACTTCCCCTGCATGTGTAAGCTTTAAATATATCCCTTCTTCATTCTTATGTACTGTGTCTGGTTTGGAGGTTCATTCCAGTGACTTAAAGCTGTCTGCTACAGGTGTATATTTCATTTGTGATAAGGATGTTATATGTTTCCTAATTGTGGTAAAATAATACTGTATGGTGAAAAACATACATGTTCAGTATAAATATCTCATTAAGAAATTTAAAAAATTCAAATTGTTTTATTAAAATAATCAGATCATATATAAAACAAGATTTTTTAATATTTTATTTTATTTTTATTTATTTATTTGAGAGTGACAAAGAGGGAGAGAGAGAGAGAAAGAGAGAGAGAGAGAGAATGGGCCTGCCAGGGCCTCCAGCCACTGCAAACGAACTCCAGACACGTGCGCCCCCTTGTGCATCCAGCTAACGTGGGTTCTGGGGAACTGAGTCTCGAACCGGGGTCCTCAGCTTTCACAGGCAAGCACTTAACCACTAAGCCATCTCTCCAGCCCAAAACAAGATTATTTTTAATAGCTGATTTGGAATTTTTCCTTGACTAGGGCACATGGGGATAATTGAAATCACCTCAGCTTATGTTTGACAATATTTGACTAAGATGAGGTTTCATAACTGTAATGTGAGGATACATTCTCACTGATGACCATGGATTTCTTTTAACTTGCAATAATAAAAAATGGGATGAGTTACTAAATTTTGAAAATCTCACCAGTGTTAAGCTACAGTTAGAAAGCATATTGTTAGTAATATTTGTTTACTATTTTAATGCTCTCATTTTCATGGTTTCATTTCATGTATTCTTTAGTCAAGTTTTTTACCTTTCTTTACTAAGTTGAAACATTGTATGGCTATATTATGTGTTTTGTCTTATCAGTTATAGTTATGTACTTTTATAGAACTATACTTGAAATATAGCATTTGCATAATAAAGAATACTGAATTTCACATTAAGTTTATTTACATCAAATCACATATATATTATTGTTTGTTAAGTGGGCCCTTATTTATTATAAAATAAATATATGTGTATGTCTTTCTTATATACATTTTAATGAAAGTTATAAATATATATTTAAATATTATATATAATAAATATTTTATATATAAATATACATTTTTTTATTTAAAAAATTGCAATAGACACTCCCAATGATGATAATTCTTCCAAAGTATTAGGGAATGATTGCATGCTGGTATACAGGGAAATGGAGAATACCGTAGTCAAGAACCCAGCTAGGTTGTTTTTAAAAGTTATTCTTGGGCTGGAGAGATGGCTCAGTGGTGAAGCGCTTGCCTGTGAAGCCTAAGGACCCCGGTTTGAGGCTCGGTTCCCCAGGTCCCACGTTAGCCAGATGCACAAGGGGGCGCACGCATCTGGAGTTCGTTTGCAGAAGCTGGAAGCCCTGGCGCGCCCATTCTCTCTCTCTCCCTCTATCTGTCTTTCTCTCTGTGTCTGTCGCTCTCAAATAAATAAATAAATAATTTTAATAAAAGAAAAAAAAAGAAAAGAAAAGTTATTCTTTTTTTTTTTTTTTTTTTTTTTTTTGGTTTTTCAAGGTAGGGTCTCACTCTAGCCTAGGCTGACCTGAAATTCACTATGGAGTCTCAGGTTGGCCTTGAACTCATGGCAATCCTCCTACCTCTGCCTCCCAAGTGCTGGGATTAAAGGCATGCACTACAATGCCTGGCTCCTCAAAGTTATTTTTTACAAGATAATATTTATTCTTATGTACACTTTGAATTTTAGTCCTCTTGGCTTTCCTTTGGTCTCCAGTTCAATGGTATAGTGTTTTGATTCAAGTATCCCCCATAAACTTAAGTGTTCTGAATGCTAGGTTCCCAGTTGATGGAGATTTTGGAATTAACACCTGCTGGAGGCAATGTCTTCTTGGTGGTGGTCTTATGGGTATGATAGCCAACTCCCCCTTGCTAGTGTTTGGCACACTCTCCTGTTGCTATTGTCCACCTTATGTTGGTCAGGGTTTGATGTCCACCTTCTGCTCATGCCAGCATTTTCTCCTGCCATCATGGAGCTTCCTTTCATATCTGGAAGCCAAAATAAATCCTTTTTTTCCTAAAAGTTGCTCTTGTTCAGGTGGTTTCTGCCAGCAATGTGAACCTGACTGCAAAAGTTATGTTGGCACTAAAGAGTGGGATTGCTGCTAGACACCTGACTATATGGCTTTGGCCTTTTGGACCCAACTTTCAAGAGGAATGTGGAAGGCTTTGAAACCTCGGCTTACAAGACATCTTGCAATGCTATAAGTGCAGCTTGATGCACTATTCTGGTCAGAGTTGAAAGACCTGAATGCAGTAAGAACTATGGACTGTGAGGTTTGGCTTTTGAGGGTAAGAAAGAGCTTGGCTGGACTGGGATTAAAGCGGTTTGTGTGAGAAGCTTGCTATAATGTCTGCATCTTGAGAACTTGTGCAGGGTTGCTTTGCATAGAAACAAAATGCTGTGTGCAGAGGGATATGGCACAGAAAAAAAAAAAAAAAAAAAAAACATTTTTCAGCCAAGCATTCTGCTTGTTCAGGTATAATAGTTTTGCAGACATTCAGATTGGGCCACCTGACCTGCAGTGGGGCAACCGGAAGAATGTAAACTCTCTTGAGGGGGCCTGAGTGCTCAGTTACTGTCTTGTTCTACAAAATCTGCTTTATTACCCCCTTGATTAACAAACTAGTACCCTATCTGGTATTGTGGAGTATGAGAAATGCAAGAAAGAGAGGGTCATTGAGTTTGCAGCACTGTCTTGAGTTTTGGAGATGGCCATGGGTAATGTGAAGCAGGCTTGTGGGATGCCTGCATGGAGACTCCATTGGAGCAGAGGATGAACTGTGGATTGCAGTGGAGCCCAAGAGGAGATGCTGGGACCATGAGATGGCTGCTAAGGAAAGCTGCAAACCCCACCCCAATGAAATTTTCCAGGACTGTTAGTAACCTAGCTCCAGAGACTTGTTAGAATTATCAGACTTGGAAATTTGACACCAACTAGGAATTGTTGGACTTGGAGCTAGAGTTTGATGTTTGCCGGTTTAAATCTTCTATTGGTTGAATGTTTCTTTGCTATGCCCAATGCAATCTTTTGCAAAGTGAATGTTTTTTTCTGTGCCATTATGGTTTTGTGGGGATTTTTTTTTTTGTATTATGGCTCAGTTAAAAGACCTTGGACTATGGAGAATGTTTGAACATCATTAGGATTAATAAAAACTGTGGGGACATTTAAAGCTGGATGAATGCATTGCATTTCAAATCATATATAGTTATCAGTTTATGGGAGCCAAGGGTGGAATGTGGTGGTTTGATTCAGGTGTCCCCCATAAAGTTAGGTATTCTGAATGCTAGGTTCCCAGCTGATGGAGATTTGGGAATTAACACCTCCTGGAGGAAGTGTATTGTTGGGGGCAGGCTTATAGGTGTTATAGCCAGCTCTCCCTTGCTAGTGTTTGGCACACTCTCCCCCTAATGTTGGCCAGGTATGATGCCCACCCTCTTTCATGCCATTGTTTTCCCTGACATCATGGAGCTTCTCTTTGAGTCTGTAAACCAAAAATAAATCCCTTAGCCCCAAAGCTGCTCTTGGTCAGGTGCTTTCTTCCAGTAATATGAACCTGACTGGAACAAATGGTAATTATTTTAAGTTTATTGCTATTATTCTATCTGTGTCCTTGGTACAAAATTTCTTGAAGTTCTATGTGTACAATACTTATCATTTCTTCTACAATAGCCCAAACCAATAAAATTTTGTATCAGTGGCATATTTTTGAAATTGACCCCTCTCTGTCCATCTGTGCTATCATGCAAATATAAGGGCCTTGTGTGAATTCCTATGCCTGTCCAAGTTCATGGACCAAAACTGGGGATCAATTATACTTAATATAACAGGATGAGAAAAACTGTGTTTAATATTTTATTCATTATTTATTTGAGAGTAAAAGGAGAGACAGGGGGAAGAGAGAAAGAGAGGGTGGGGTAGGGTAATCACCAGGGTCTTTTATTCCTGCAAATAAACTCCAGAATCATGCACCACTTTTTGCATCTTCCTTTATATGGGTACTGGGAATTTAACCCAGGCAACAGGCGTTGCAAGCAAGCACCTTTAAGCACTGAGTCATCTCTTCAGCCTTAAAGCAAACATTCTGAAAAGTCTATCTTGTTTAGAAATGTTTCCTACTTTTAAATCCAAACTGTTTTCTCATGAATTTTTTTTATTATTTTTGTGCAGTATGTGTTTGTTTTAGGGAAGTGTTTTGTTTTTGTTTTGTCTTTTCTTGGTATGTTTTGAAATAGGCCTCCTTGTGTATCCCAGGCTGGCTTTGAAATCACTCTTAGCCCAAGGTAGATTCAAACTCATAGTAGTTCCCCTTCTTTAGTCCCCTCACTGCTAGGGACTTAGGTGTAAGCCTAACTTTTTAATTCTAAATACTCTTTCTCCTTTTCTTGTTCTGTATGTCTCATTAGAGTGAAATATATAATTTCACTGCAGATAACTTTCAATAAAATCATATATTCTTGTCCATAGTCCATAAAAAAATAGAAAATGGGTAGAGATAAATTGATAATTAATAAATTTTTACTTTATTTATTTTAAGTTTTATATTATAACTTGTCCACAGATTATACAATGTCAAGCTTTTATGTCTCTTCTATTAATCATAAGAATATATATGTATTTCTGATGGTAGCTTTGCTTATAGCACATGAACTTTGTGTAGTATTGTTTATTACAAAGAATTTCATCTAAGTAAGGGAATACTGATTTTTATATTCTAAACAATATAGGAACATATATGATATTCATATTTAAATATCAATACAGAGTCTAGAAAGATTTTATATTTCTGTAACAATGAGGTAGACACTACCATCATTTCCAAATGCAAAATCAATTCTGAGAGTAAATATAAATAATATTCTTGGTAATTAATAATTGATTAGCATAAATTCTTTGCCAGTCTTCAAAATCTCTGATCCTATTTAACATTTGGAGATAAGATGAAGTATTTGAAGAGTGCTTCTAGTAATGTCATCATCAATGACATATGTTTGTGTGATCAGGTATGTACTTAAAACTTTCAAGTCCTTTGAATATAAGTGAAATAAAGTTTCCATTACTATATAAGCACAAAGAAGGTCAGAGTTTTCCCTTCCCACCTAAGGGAACAAATCACAGCAATTTTTTGTCATCTGCCTGAAATGATGTCTTTACACATCAAATTCAATTTGCTTCTGGCTAAATATGTAATGATTCTTTGTATGCAAGTGTGACATATTTAAATTTAGCCTACTGGTTTTGATTTATTACGTTGTTAAAAGCACTTATTCTTGATTTCTGATGAACAGTTGCATTAATTTCTATTTTTCTCTAAGATGGTCCCTATAGAACAACTTTTTCCCTTTGAACGATATCAGTCATACCACTCACAAATCCCCTTCAGCTCTGTATACTAAATATGTAACCACTTTTCTTTATCTAGTACCATCTCTACTTGATCTCCTACAAGACCACAGCAAAAGGAAATGTATTTTCACAGTATTGATTTTATGAGGCACAGTTGTAAGAACTTAAGTAGAAGCTTTTATTTGGATTATATATATGTGATGCCTTCCAGTGTCCTATCCTGATGGTGCATGACAGTCACTCATATTTGGAAAATGAATGAAACATGAGTAAATGAAATTTTTCCATGTCAATAGTGGTATTTAATTATGACAACTTGAAATGAAATTAATGATCTGGGGTCATTCTTTACCAGCATAATCTTAGGGAACATGTGCACCTCGCACCAGATTGAAATCCATTTACCATTTACCTGTTCTAGGGTGTGGAAAGAGTTGTTTCATCATCTCAGAATGAAAAACTGAATTGATACATTCTTTGGATAATATTTGTGGATAAAGTGTATTCTGTGGTCATTAGTGTAAAATGTTAACAGATTAATGGGGGTGAAAAGACCTAAGTGAGGTCAGGTGAAGAGATTGAATAAAGAAAGGTAGAGGGAGAGATAATCAAAATCTAAGAGGATATAAATAAGTCACATGGAAACCTAATTTTGGACAATGGAACACACAGGAGCCATAGATTGTTACTAGAAAATATTCCATGCCAGGGACGGGATACCTTCCAGTGAGTTGCAGGGAGGCCCTGATGCCCCCAGAATATTATAGGCCATTGCCAAGGCCCTTGGTTTCCCATCAGGAATAAGTGATAAGACTCTATTGCTGAAGACTCTACATACTTGGGCTGCAAGGACACTGAGAAATCCTGCTTGATCTGAGCTGAAAACCTCTTCCATGTAGACTGGCTGACAAAAATAGCTGGAAAAAGCTACATTGCATACAGTTCAATGGAAGAGAGAGAGAGAAATCACCAGTAAAGCTACTCAACAGTGGACACTGCAAGCCTTATGTTGGGCCAGCCAGACCAAATGAGCTAACTTGTACAATAGTGGCACATCTTTTATGGGGGAAACAAACCACCCTCTAATTGGACTGGAGGCCCGCTGCATGGGAGGGAATACATCCTGGATACCAAAAACCTACCACAGGGGTAAGTCATGAGCCCTAGGGGTGTAACATCTGCTGGTGTCTGGATAAATGTATGTACTATGCTCGCCAAACTGCCCAGTAAACACTTCTCTTAATGTCCATACCAATATATATATATATATATATATATATATATATATATATATATATATATATATATATATATATAAATTATTTATTTATTTATTTATTTTGGTTTTTCGAAGTAGGGTCTCACTCTGGCTCAGGCTGACCTGGAATTCACTATGTAGTCTCAGGGTGGCCTCGAACTCTCGGAGATCCTCCTACTATTTTTTTTATTTTTATTAGTTTTGTATTCAGCAAATACAGGCAGTTTGGTACTATTATTAGGCTCATCCATGACCTACCTCCTCCCCATTGGCCCCTCCTTGTTGATGTATATGGGTCATGCATTGTGGAGTTAGCCTACAGTTATTGGTATGACAAATGTCTCTGCATATCATGACTCAACATGTGGCTCTGACATTCTTTCTACGCCCTCTTTTGCAAAATTTCCCTGAGCCATGTTGGGTTCATTTTTGTTCTGCTTCAGTGATGAGGTGTTGGGGGCCTCTGAGGCTCTGGCTCTCTGATGTGGTAGGAGTTGACTTTTCTTTGTGTTGATCTCCTTCCCCCTTGTGCTGGTATCTGGTTCATCAGGAAAACAGCACCCTTACTTGTTTCACCAATTTTCCTCAGTTTCAGCTGGGGCCCTTTTGAGGTATGATGGGGTGGCTCTTTCCTTAGGATCTGCATCTATCTGAAAAAGAGAAGCAGATTCTCCAACGGAGAGTAGGTTAGCACCAGGACAAATGAGATAGCCCTTACTTTTTTTTATAGAGAGTTTAATAGGTGTAGGCCCTTTTGTAGCCATATATTAATAATGCTACTCTCACTTTTGGTTAGAGCAGCTTCTCTTTTTAAATAGCAGTGACTTTGGGATGACTCATAATATGCTGACCATGGTGCTTAGAAGTGACAGAGGCTCAGCACTGAAATATCTCTTTCACACCTTCCAAGGCTCAGGGTCCATTGCGGAAGAGGTGACAGAAAGAATGTAAGAGTCAAAGGAAGAATAGGTTTCCTTACAGTATGCTCCTCCAGACACAAAATGGCCTGGAAATCCATGCCCTCACAATACCTGATACTACCTACACAAGTATACTAAATATCATCATAATAGGAGGAAAAGATGATAACATCAAAATTAAGGAGAGACTAATTGAGAGGTAGAGGGGATATGATGGAGAGTGGAATTTCAAAGGGGAAGTTGGGGTGAGGGAGGGAATTACCATGGAATATTGTTTATAATTATGGAAGTTGTCAAAAACCATTTCTTGTATAGCTCTTCCTATTATAATGGTCATTAGCTGCCAATAGTGCCACAGGGAGGGGCTCACAGCCCAGGCCCATCCATGAGAGAATGTTCACTAGCCTGGTCTTGTGCAGGTCTTGACTATATAACACCATATGCTGTGAGCTCATGAGTACAGTGACCATCTCATGACCAGGTGAACATTCACATATCCTTCCTCCCCACCCTCCAGCTGTTACATTCTTTCTGCCATCACTTGCATGATTCTTCCTGAGCATAGGGAGGGGTATTATATGACATTGATGCCCCATGTAGGGCTAAGTTGTCAGCTGTCTCTTATTAATTATAAGACTCTATGGTAACCTCAAATCCATTAAAAACAATAATCTTTCTATCCAAGATGAAAACAGCAGTAATTTGTGTGTATAAAAATAAGTATATAGAAGATGGTTTTAAAACACATATGTTTAGAAAAATAACCTTAATAGACTCCTTCTAAGGTGTATGTCTTCCCCAGTCATGGGATTTTGACATGATTTATATTATATTTTGACATGATTTATATATATTCCCTCTTGCGGATCAGGTCTCAAATCCAATCAGAATGCTATTGTTTAATTCCATAGCATCCATACCACATTGCACCAGTGGCAATGGCAACTCTTGTCAAATCACTATTATCACGTGCAATGACCCAGTGGATAAGGACATCCATTACCTTTCTCCCTGAGTGGCTTTCATAGAACTTGGGATGCAATGAATGCCAGCTAGTATGTCAGAGGCATCGTATTCAATTCCAGCTTGATTTCTCTATACCTTGCACACATTGTATGCAAAGTCTTCACCAATAGTGCCTTACCACACAGTTTTGATGGGGAATCAAGACCAATGGCAACAATCTGTACTGCATTTGTTTGGGGCTTCTAGGAATTTCCTAGTCAACAATAATTATTTTCTGGGAGTAGCAGTATCAATTCATGAAGGTCAACCCTGCTCTTAAATTTGTTTATAAGGTAGGAGACTTCCACATGTCTTGATGAACCTTTCTCCCGACTCTCTTCATTGCCCGTCCCAAACAAAGTACATAATTTATATGATATCTTAAAAATGGAGAGCATCTTAAGTAGAAATAATGAGGGAGGAATTATGGAAAGCACACCATGACAACACTACTTCTACAAAGTGTATGTGATGGAAATTATATCTAGTGTCCCACACCACCAGGTTACTCATTCTAAAACAAAAATTTGACCATATTTCATTATAAAACTAAAAGATTGAGGAGTATGCTGGTGCACACAAGTAAAATCAGCACAGGGGAAATAGAGGAGGATCCTGAGTTCAAAGCCATTTTGGGCTACAAAACAAGACATGGTCCCAATATATTATAAAGCATTCAATTAAATAAACATCATCCTCTTGAATACTGAATAATGTCTATATTTTCTGGAATTTAATTAAAATAATATAATTTGCTTTGAAAGTCAAGAAAAATTTATTACAAATATTAAACAAAAGTTACTTCAATGTAACTTCTGAGTGGACCATCTAATGAAATGGTTAGTGTTAATATCACCACCGTTACTAACTACTAATTAAAATTTTATTCTGTGTTATGCCTTGAATTTGGACAAATAATATAATTTGTTCTCCATCTAGCCTTCCAAGTTGGCTTATAAATATTTTTTTCAGATAATGATTCAAAAAACAAATAGTCTACTTGAGTCAAATCACCATCAATAACTAGAAAATATTTCAGCTTCATAAAATTTGCTTCAAATCAGAATCTTATTGAGACCTTGGAAATAATAATCGAGAGAATAATGTAGTTAAATGTCTCCAGCTATATTTAACTTTTGCACTTTACTAGCCATGGGACAACTTAATAACATCTTTGTTTTTATTTTTTTGCTTCCACTATTTTTTTCCCCAGGACATCTTTTCTAAAATAAGCATATCATATCTCCTTTGGGGACACTAGTTTCTTGTGTTCTGCATTCAGACCAGGAAACAAAGATTTTGGGTTATCACTTCATTTATTACTGTGAGTGGCCTCAGTACAGAACATGATAATTTTTATTGATGTCGCTGCTAAGCATTCCATCTGGCTGTCTTGTCTCAAGTTGAAGCCAGGTGAACCCATCATCACCTAGTGTCACTGTGGAAAATTACAGGTGAGATTATGTGCCAGGGGTGAAAAAAATTTCTTCAAGCTCCTTTAGCCTCTCCCTACTATCCCCCTTTTCTTCATCACCCATGATAACATGTTGACGGACCCAATATTTGGTCAGTATCAATAAACACCGTAAGGTCATGAAAGCAATGGACACTTGTATCCTGAAAACAGTGTTCCAAAGCATTCCTCTCCATCCTCTTGCTCTTACATTCTTTCTACAACCTCTTCTACAATATCATAAGTCTTGGTGGGCATGATAAACATGCATTATTTGGTGCCAACTATTAGATATCAAGAAGCTAATGAAATTATTTGAAGATAGCCCTCAACTTTAAAAACATTATTTCTTCTACAGATTAACCAAAGAGTTCTATATCTATTTGATTGTATTTTGAAAAAGAAAATTTCAATTTCCAAAAATATTTTTTCAAAAAATGTATATTTTATTATTCAACATTTTTATTATTACATATCAGCAAAAGACACAATATAGATGTCTTTATGTGTTCTTGGAATAAATAAAACAGTAAAATATTTTTTTAAAATTTCTTCAACATAGAAGGCCTTCATACTGAATTTATATGTGACATTTGAACCTACAAGCTACTACCTGAGCAACAAATTTCATTCTATGAGTATTCTCACTTATGACATGTTATGCCTTATACTGTTATCTAACATTGTCATGTGGAATTTTGAATTCCATGATGATTAAAAATAGCAATTGTTATTCCAAATATCCTTCCTTCGTAATCCTCTCTAAAGACAAAATATAAAGTGAAGTCATAGAAAGGAGGGTGTTTTGGATACCTAAGCTTTTTAGCACACATCACTCTTAGAACTCTTGTTTCTTATAAAAGGAAATTTAGGACAACTTTAAGGCTAAAGGCAGAACTAGTTATCACTATGACATTTTAAGCTACATAGTCCAGATAAGTAGAGGTCGTTACAGAAGCAGCTGTCAAGAAAATATTTCTTACTGTGCAAGTTCAATCTAGATTTCAGTTGACATCCGTGTATTGGCCTCAGGGCTGTGCAGTGAGATTGAGTACCAATAGTAGGCTTATTCATGAAAGAGAAAATGTGAACTGGAGAACAATATAAAATAGAAAAATAGTGCAGAGAAATTGAAATTAAAGCAAGGAAAGGAATGCAGGCAGAATAACTTTGTAATAATTCCCTATTATAGAGCCCATGAGTTTTTCATTTGGAGATGAATAAAGACTATGAATGATGCCATATGCAGTTTATCTTTATATAATTATTATTACTTGTTTCTCTTCATAGTTACTATGTAAGTGAAGTTGTCTAAATGTATTAAAACACTGCCATAGACACTGAAATTGAATAATATTCAAATATCACAAAGTAAGAATTAATTTCTACACTGGAAGTGACCTTGATAACAAGCTGACTATTCTATTAAATTGACACTCAAGATTTCAATATTTCACACTAGCTGAAAACTTCTAGTTCCCTACCTAAATGATGGAATTTTTAACTAAAATGATAGCATAAAAATTTATGTTTAAATATCCTTCAGGTAAATAAACTATGTTCTAACACTTAGGTTGTATAATGTTATTGAGGTAATATGAGCTAACAAAATAAATCTTAAATAAATTTCTGCAATAAACTTCTGTTATAGCTATACAATGAGATCAATATTTATAATTTCACTAATGCATTTTACATAATTCATATTGAGTCAATATTACCCTCAGATATAAAAGCCGTTTTAGAAAAAAAGCATTTCAAGTAAACAATTTTACAATCAAAATCCTAAGCTAATCCTACTAAGAATGTTAACATAAAATGAATCTTAAGTGCTTTGCTGTCTCACCAAATATTATTATTACTAGGCACAAAGGCTAAGTTATATGTTTCAGAATTCTGTAGATGTAAGGACTGGGGAATGGAATGCCACTGTACTTTGTCCAACAACCAGTTGAATATTTTTTTTATTGAACAAACTGGGTTTCTTTCCTATTTTAGCAAGGGAACATTCACACATTGAAGAAATAGCTCTGAAAGAGGCTGATTAAAAGACCCAGATACAGGATTCAAACATTCATTGGGTAATTATAGAATCTGAAAAAAATTTTTAATTGGCCAAATTTTGCATAAACTAAGGGGCAATTCAATTATTGGGTA
This sequence comes from Jaculus jaculus, assembly GCF_020740685.1. NCBI lineage: Eukaryota > Metazoa > Chordata > Mammalia > Rodentia > Dipodidae > Jaculus > Jaculus jaculus. Next base: position 185,054,326 of record NC_059102.1, on the reverse strand, counting down.
CTGTTCCTATTTATAGAAGAATAGTCTAGAGAGATAACAAAGCTATTATAAGAAATAAAGTAGCAGTTATTCATTTAGAAACAAGGGGATATGTGAGATTTTGCAGTACATACTGTATTGAAGTTTATATTGTTTATCAGCTTGATAGGACCTAAAATCATCTGTGAGTTAGCTAGATTAGGTTTGAATCTGTGAGTGGTTACCATGATTAGGTCAATTGAGGTGGGAAGATCCACCTTAACTGTGGGCTGTCCCACTTCATGGGCAAGAGTCCTGAACTTCATAGAAGGGAGAGACTTGACTGAACATCAGCCATCACTGCCTACTGCTTACTCCATACTGAAGTGATGTTTGACACAGTTTTTCTGCTATCATGGACTATACCTTCAGGAAATGAAAGCAGAAAAAACAATCTCTCCTTCCATATGTTGCTTCCAACTAGGTAATTTGTCACAGAAATAAAAAAGAATAACTGATATGTACATATAATGACATCATCTGTATTAAATATTATATGAGACTGTTAATATCAAGAGAATACAGGTGCTGGCTGTATGTCACAGAAATACAGTTAAATTGAAAATTAGCTGTTGAGTGATATGTGTCAGGGGTCAGGTCAGCCATTCTATCTTTCTTTTTTTTTTAATTTAATTTATTAGTTTTCATTTCAGTGAATACAGGCAGTTTGGCACCATTATTTAGGCTCATCTGTGATCTATCCCCTCCCATTAGACCCTCCTTGTTAATGAAAATGGGTTGTGCATTGTGGAGTTAGCCCCCAGTTATTAGTATGATAAATGTCTCTGCAAATCATGACCCAACATGTAACTCTGACATTCTTTCCGCCCCCTCTTTCGCAAGATTTCCCTGAGCCATGTTGGGTTCATTTTTGGTCTGCTTCAGTGCTGAGGTGTTGGGGGCCTCTGAGGCTTTGGCTCTCTGATTTGGTAGGAGTTGATTTTTTTCTGCGTTGATCTCCTTCCCCTTTGTGCTGGTATCCGGTTCACAGGAAAACATCACCCTTGCTTATTTTGCCAGTTGTCCTTAGTTTCAGTTGGGCCCCTTTTGAGGTATGTTGGGGCAACTCTCTTCTTAGGATCTGCATCTATCTGGAAAAGAGAAGCAGATTCTCCAACGGAGAGTAAGTTAGCACCCAGAAAATTGAGATAACACTTACTTTTTTGATAGACAGTTTGATAGGTGTAGGCCCTCTTATACCCCGTGATTGATGGTAGCTTGATATTGTAGAGTGGGCTTGTGTTTGGGTATGGTTCTGACTTGTTTCCCAGCTCCAGCTAAGGGTCTAGTACCACTGAGTGGATCAGTTAGCCAAATCAAGAGCAATTGATTCCTCACCATGGCTGTGTACCACTATTGCACTTGTGTGGGCATCACATCCAGTTATTTGTTGCTAATTAGGTTAAACAATGTGTTGCTTGGACAGATCTTGTTCATTTCCCCCAGTCGCCTATGTAGCACCTTCTGGCACTAGACACGCTGACTGTCTGGGGACTGACTCTCTCCTGGCTTCCAGCCATGTCATTCCATTTTACATGTCAGCTGTGTATGGAGTCTTCAGCAATAGGGTCTTATCACTGGCCTTTGGTGGGTCATCAAGTACTCTGACAGAAGTCTGTCATTGTTTTGGGAAACCTTGTAGGTTTCTCTGATCAAAAGCTCATTGTGGATGGTAGGCCCAAGCTGGAAGTGGGGGTTACAGGTCAGTGTCCACTAAGAAATTGAGGAAAAAGATAACTAATATACAAGAGTTAGAGAGGAGAGAGATAGAGGGGAGAGGAGGAGAGGGAGGGAGGGAAGATGTAGGAGATTTAGGTCAGTCTTGATCCTACCCTCTCCAGTGTCTTGTGGTTCAGGTGTTTCCTGTAAGGGTCTAGCGAAGGTTCAGCCATTTGGTCTTTCTTTTAGGAAGTAGAATTTTATGGTACCATTGCCATTTGGGTCCAGATTACTGTTTTCCACCCTTTGATTCCCTCTCCACCCTCCCATCCATCTTATTGTCTAGTCCATGAGGTGCTTGCTGGGTATGTAAGGCATCTTGAGCAGATTCAGTTTAGGTGTTGCAGATGAGTGAGACTATGTGTCGATTTTTTTTCTGTGATTGGGTAAGTTCGCTGAGAATGATCTGTTTCAGGTTCAACCATTTTTCCTCAAATTTCTTTATGTCGTTTTTTCTTACTGCTGTATAGAATTCCATTGTGTAGATATACCACATCTTTGTTATTCATTCTTCTAATGATGGACATCTGGGTTGATTCCAGCTTTTAGCTATTACGAATTGAGCTGCTACAAACATGGTTGAGCAAATCTCTCTGGCTTTTGGTTTGAAGGTTTTAGGGTACATGCTCAGTAATGGTATAACTGGGTCTGTTGTTATTTCTATAGTCAGCTTTTTCAGGAGTCTCCATATTGCTTTCCAAAGTGGTTGTACCATCCTGCATTCCCACCAACAGTGAATGAGTGTCCCTGCTTCTCCACATCCTCGCCAGCATTTATTTTCATTTGACCTTTTGATGTTGTCCATCCTTATTGGGGTAAGGTGGAATCTCATAGTTGTTTTAATTTGCATTTCTCTGATGATTAGGGATGATGAACATTTTCTTAGGTGTGTGTTTGCCATTTGTATCTCTTCCTCTGTGAATTGCCTGTTTAACTCTGTGCCCCATTTTGTGAGTGGGGTATTTGTCTTCTTATTGTTTAGACTTTTGAGTTCTTTGTAAATTCTAGAGATAAGGCCTCTATCAGTTGGATAACCTGCAAATATTTTCTCCCATTCAGTGGGTATTCTATTGGCTTTGCTTATTATATGCTTGTCTGTAAAGAAACTCTTCAGCTTCATATGATCCCAATGATTGAGTGACTGTTTAAGAACTTGAGCCACTGGGGTTTCATTCAGGAAGTCTTTTTCCATTCCTATATCATGGAAGGTACTTCCTAAATTTTCTTCCAGTAGTTTTCGAGTTTCTGGTCTTATGTTGAGGTCTTTGATCCATTTGGATTTGAGTGTTGTGCATGGTGAAATGTGTGGATCAAGTTTTAGTTTCCTGCATGTGGTTATCCAGTTTGTCCAGCACCATTTGTTGAAGATGCTATCTTTTTTCCAGTCTATATTGTTTGGGCCTTTGTCGAATATCAAGTAGCTATAGTTGCTTGGCCCAAAATCCGGGTCCTCAAGTCTATTCCATTGGTCTATACTCCTGTTTTTATGCCAGTACCATGCTGTTTTTATTACTATGGCTTTGTAGTATAACTTTATATCGGGTATGGTGATGCCACCAGAGGTATTTCTTTTGCTGAGGATATGTTTGGATATGCGAGGCCTTCTGCCTTTCCATATGAAATTTGAGATTATTTTTTCTATGTCTATGAAGAACACTGTAGGGATTTTAATTGGAATTGCGTTAAATCTATATATTGCCTTTGGTAAGATTGTCATCTTCACAATGTTAATTCTCCCTATCCAGGAGCATGGGAGATCTTTCCATCTTTTCAAGTCCTCCTCAATTTCTTTTTTGAGAGTTTTTATATTTTCGTTGTATAGATCTTTTACTTCCTTTGTTAACGTTATTCCAAGGTATTTTATTTTTTTTGTTGTTGCTATTGAAAATGGGACTATGTCCTTTATTTCTTTTTCTGTGTCTTTGTCATTTGCATACAGAAATGCTTCCGATTTTTGTGCATTGATTTTGTATCCTGCTTTACTAATAGAGGGATGCACCAAGAGCTCTTGGTAAGAACTATACTATAGTTAGACATTGGAGTCCCCAGATCAGAAATGCTACTTGGGATTTGGGATATAAGTAGGTCAGTTTGGGGGATTTTATTATACATTTTAGTAAAATTCGGTTCTGATCTTTCTCAATTCACACTACATTCCTCATTCTGTATATCTTCTCTCCTTCACAACTTCATGTTAACCCTAGATTCTGTGCTTCTTCCATTTGGAACTGTCAATCTCACTCTTTCTCAACATATTCATTCTGCCTTACTCTGCCTCATACCTTCAAATATCTGCACCATTTTCCTTGAAATTCTCCAAAAGATAAATTGACAGAATTGAGCCTGTTGTGCAAGGGATGGTCCCCACTTGATTTTGTTTCTTTTCTGCTTCTATTCTGGTTTTGTGTCAGGAAATATGTTCAATATTTACTAGTGTTTTCAAGTCAGCTATGCATTAACAACATTAAACTATAGTCATATGGATGGGTGAAAAAGGAATGAGTGAATAAATGAATGCAAAGCTAAGTCTGTCAAAATGTTAGCAAGAGAGCACTGTTTTTATGTTTTTCGTTAAGTTACATTTATTTAGCTTTCATTCACTGCCAGAAACTTTACATACTGCATTTACATGTCCTGTATATTTAAATCTCCAGATGTCTGGAAGGATGATAATAGCCTCACTTTTTCACTTGACTAAATTGAAGCTGAAGGAGAATAGATTTCTTAAAGATCTTTACCAATAACTTGTACAGCTAGAACCTTGACTCCTGTTGGGACTGTTTCTAAATATTCTGCTGTCTCATGCCATCCCAAAGAAGGCACAGAGCAGAAATAGGAAGGATGGGCTTCACAAAGGCTTAGAAATCCAGAAATCATCACAAAGTAGAACCAGTTAACAAAGAACTCAGCAATCTTCTTACCTCTTCTTAATTCACTGTTGGCATTCCTCAGCACCAGGCCAGTGCAGGCAGAAGCCATGGCTTTCCTTTAGAGTTTCTAGTGGCCCTTCTAAATCTCATGCTCAACCCAGTTTGCCTAAGGTGACCAGAGGACTTACAACTTGCTTACACATCTACTTTCCTAAAGTTGCCTGTGCTCTTAATTTGCTTCATCATTGTGTCCTTTATAAACTTATTTTGGGGTGGAAATTATAGGAAAACTAATTCCTATTACTGAAAGTCTAACACTGCACAACATTACTGTGATCAGTCCTCAGGAATGAATGATTGCATGGCCTCTGGGGACATTTAATATGTAAAAGTAATGTTGACTCATACACAGAATGAAATGTAGGTGGAATTCCCAGTATTCACCTGAACACTTCATTTTATCTCACTAATTCATCTATTACTGGAATAAAATATAGGTCATAATGCTGGGCAATACTAAAGTGAAACTTCCCTTTCCTTTATATTAGAGTGTAAAATATCATTAAGGTCAGAAATTGACTATTATGGGCAAATAGAGGACTATTTAAGTATGAGAACTTTTAGTTATGTTTGGTAAATGGTTAGTGTAGAGGACTGTAGAAGGTTTATTTGTTATTTTCCCATTTGCATGAGCTCAGTTTGACATGAGATTGACTGTATCCACAATCTAGAAGACACTCATGCATTCATCTTCACAGGGATTTTAACTCTAATTGCTGTTCTTTCAACTGTCTAAATGCTTTTATCTTTATAGCATATATGGCTTCTCTCCTGGAAACTGGTAAACACAGTTCTGATGTAATTTAATACTCATATTACAGCATATTTTAAATATCATAGTACTAAGTCCATAAACAACTAGACTAATGAGAAAGCAGCTTGGAACTGCTCAAAACACATTACTCTTGCCAGCACCATAAAATCCTGTTTACTTTTGCTTGAAAGTTTGATATCAAATTTGCTTTCCCCTGGACTGTAATTAACAACATTTTGAACTGCTTACAAGATTCAATTGACTGACAATATTAATCACATATTCAGAAAGAAATCGGCTATTACATTTGATTTTTTTCTTTTGTGCGCTTGGCATCTAATCACTTATTAAGACTAAGGAAATAGCCCTTATTACCATGCTTCATAGACATCTATTTTCTTGGTATATTTAGTCTTTAAAGCTTTTCCTCACTTCTACTGGATCCTGACTCTAACTGTCTATGGACATGGAATAAAACCAAGAAACATTATTTCTTGTCAAGAGGAACAGTTTATTCCAGGTAATTAAATCCAGGAATGTTCAAAGACAACACAGCTAGAAGCATAAATTATGTTCTATCAAAGGATATAGGTCGTTCCTCATGAATGGATACTGACAAAACAATTTTGTGAGACGCTTTGAAAAGTCATTAATAGTTTTGAAAGTTTTGAAAACTTTAACATTTTGTACCAGGAAGCATCGCAAACTAATTTAACATTATAAAAATGCACCTCAAATATTCACTGATGTTTTATTTGAAGTTTGATAGCATTATGAAACCTGCATCTAAGATTACTATGCATGTAATAGCAAATGCTCAAAGGTGTTCTTTTTTTAAAATTGCTTTTTTATTGATACCATTTTAAGAGTCAATGGATAAAATATAGAAGTCAAAACAATATATTTATCAAACAAAGTGGTATTCTCAATGATCATAGAAATGCTATGTTATTCATAAATATTAGATAGCACTGTACTGAGTACATAGTCCCTGTGTATTGAGTGCATACCGCCATGGACATACTCTGATGTCAGTAATTTAGAAATTATTTCTATTTTATTGACTTATTACAGATTTTTACTTAGATTTTGGGATAAATTTTCAAAGGATTATTTGATAAATAATTCAATGAACATGGTACTTTAGGTTGAGGTAGAAAATATACTACCAAAATTAAAACACAGAATATTCTAACATATTAAATGATTAATAGGATAGATTCCAGAAGCAGGTTGCTTGGATATAAGTACAATCTTTTACAGTCCTTATAAGCCTCTGTATGTGAGGCCTTGACACTCACTCTTCTCTACCCATAAGCATTCTGAGGTAAATGATGGCATTCTAATATGCATTATGTAGGCTAAGTGTAGTATTTTGAGTTCTATTGAGCAGAATGTTAGAAGTCATGGATGTTAACAATTTTCCATGGTATTTTAATACCTAGACTTCACTACTAAGCCTTAAGGACTCATGAAAGTGTGCTGATAGGATCCCTTAAAACATCAATTTACTTTAAATCTGGTAGTATCAGAAATATGTATCTTTCAAAAGAAAAAAATTGAGTGTTATAAGTTTGCTTATGTATCTCTGCCTAGATACCTTCCCAGTAACTGTATCATCCATCTACTCCATCCCCATAACATTCTGATACTCCCACAACCCCACCCACAGTTGTGATTATGATTTCACATACAGAGTTCTGAACTTATGTTATGATAATACTGAAACATCTGTAGTTCCTTTATGCTAGTGAGTATTTATTTACAACATATTAAAACTAGTATCTTCAACCAACAGCTCTATGGTACTCACTATGACTTTCTTCTGATCATATTCTAAGGCTGTATTAGGAATTTGTATAAAATCATATTCTATCAATAATGTTGTCATCTCTCTTCAGAATACATTGTATATATGAGAACAGAAACTATGTCTATAGGTTCATGTCAAGTTGCCAGCTGTTAAGTTGTAACTAGATGGTAAATATACTGAAAGTTTGTTAAATATTCCCTTTCCATCCCACTCCCAATTTTTCCTATTTTACCTTGCCATCCTTCCTTTCTTCTCTCCTTCCTTCCATCATTTTCATTTTTTCTGTAAATGAGTTTACATATAATTATTGATTGGAATAATAATAATACAAAATAGACTATATTACAATGGCTCCTAATACTAATCTATGCTTACATAATAACCAAAATTTATTCACCTTTTGGAATTATTAAGGTGCATATGAGGAGCACATGTTAAAAATGAAGCCAGTGGTTTTCATTTTGTTAGAAGGAAAAATAATATTTTCCTGAACATAAAGCTTATATTCCATTTCTGTATATAAGATTATTCTACAAGGAATCATTCTCTTAGAAATGCTCTGATAAGAAGGATGTGGAGGTGCACACCTTTAATCCCAGCACTTGGGGGCAGAGGTAGGAGGATCACCATGAGTTCAAGGCCATCCTGAGGCTACATAGTGAATTCCAGGTCAGCCTGGGCTGGAGTGAGATCCTACCTCAAAAAAAAAAAAAAAAAAAAAAAGAAAAGAAAAGAAAGACAAAGAAAGACAATAAAACCAGAAATGCTCTGGTAATTTGAGCTACAAGTGCATTTAAATTTTTATTTATTTATTTTTTTGCTGTTATTTTTATTTATTTTAGAGCAACAGACAGAAAGAGGCAAAGATAGAGAGAATGGGCGCACCAGGGCCTCCAGCCACTGCAAACGAACTCCAGACGCATGTGCCCCCTTGTGCATCTGGCTAACATGGGTCCTTGGAAATCGAGTCTCAAACTGGGGTCCTTAGGCTTCACAGGCAAGCGCTTAACCGCTAAGCCATTTCTCCAGCCCTACAAGTGCATTTAGATAAAACATTTTGTACTTTACCTTAGAAGCCTCCTGTCTGCACTTTCCATTTAGTCTGTTGCTGTGTGTGTGTGTGTGTGTGTGTGTGTGTGTGTGTGTGCATGTATACATGTGTGAGCATATGCGTGTGTGTGCGTCCCACTAAGACAATATTTTAAGGAAATTCAGCATGATTTACATCTGAAGAACTAGGAGTGTGTGGAGACTGCTGATACTTTCAAAATTGATTTTTTCAAGTCATTTTAATGTTATTTTAAAACTGGTATGTCCAAATCCTAAGGCAATTAAGTACCTAGAGTATCATTATTTAAGGAACATATATTATTTTGTATTACAATGTAATATAAAAATAGTGTTCTGGTGAATTTTATATATATAAAATTTTGCTTCTTATTTTAACCTTCATTGATATATTTTAATGAAAAAATAAGAATAATTTTATACAAAATATTAGATTGTCATATTTTCTTTTTATTATTCATGTATGGGTTTAACATAATGTTGCTGTATTTATCCTTATAGGTTTGTTTCTAAAAGTATGTAAAACACCAAAGTAAATTATTCAAAGAAATGTGCAAAGTATTTCTGAATTTGACTTGATTGTGTCTATAGTTGTATTTCAGTTCCTCATTGAATATGTGTTCTAATATTGGCTAGTTATGGAAAGTCCCATAGTGAAGAATATGCCTAATGAATTACTTTAAGCTATGTAAATATGCATTTATATTCTTAAATTTTTATGTATTCTATATATTACTTACTATTTTAGACAGTATTTTTGTGTTCACTGGCACAATGTTATAGTTGTTTATACTGTGTGCATTTTATGGGTCATATAAACTTTTCCATTGCATGTAGTTTATTATAATTAGAGTCATAAAATGAATGACAATATATACTACCAACATTATAAAATTTTATTGTGGTTTATTTCATTACAGTTTAATATTCACAGCAATAGTGATCAGCAAGTACAGATCTGCATAGATTTCCTGTCCTAGCTAAGGAGCCTTCCCCATTATTAGCATCCTCCTAATATGTGGTGTCCATGTGCCAACTGAGGAAACTGCAGTGGTGCCTCATTATCTGCAATCCATAGTTTGCATTAATATTTATTTCTAATCTTGTATATTTTATTTTTACAAATAGCATTAAATAACAATATAGATCTATAATCCATCATATCCCCACCCCTCTGTTAGTCTCTCCTTTATTTTGATGTCATTGTGTTTTCCTCCTATTATAAGGGTCTTGTGAAGGTAGTTTTGGGCACTGTGAATCAAGGATATTAAGCTCAATTTCTGTCTGGATGATTGCATAGTAAGCAGTCTTATCCTTCCTTTGGCTCTTACATTCTTTCTGCCACCTCTTCCACAATGGATCCTGAGCCTTGGAAAGCATGATACAAATATTTCAATGCTGAACACTCCTCCATCACTGCTTCTCAGCACTATGGTATCTTTTGGGTCATCCCAGTGGTCACTGCCATCTGAAAAGAGAAACTTCTCTAACCAATAGTGAGAGTAGCATTAATATATGCACATGAACACTAAGTAAAGTACTTATGAGGCAGTTTTGTGAACAACATAATAAATGCAGTTATCAAGACAAAAGCAGGCATTACACTCCTAAGGTTTATGACATCCCCACCATAGGCTTTTGAATAGGTTTTCAGTACTATGCATGTATTCCTTCCCATAGAACAGGCCTCTAATCCAATTAGAAAGCACTTGGTTTTCTGCATAACAAACATGCCACTATTGCACTGTTTGGTCATTTGGCCTGGCTGGCCAAATTTGAGGCTTGCAGTGCATACTATTTTCACTGCTGATGACTTCTGTTTCCAATAAGGCTGCATGTAGTGCAGCTTTTTTGTCAGCTGTCCTATAGGTAGGAAGTTTTCAGCTTAGCCCCAGCTTGATTTCTCAGTGCCTTGTCCCCAGACATGTGGAGTCTTCAGCAATAGAGCCTTTCTATCAATTTTTGGTGGGAAACCAAGAGTCTTGGCAATAGCCTGTAATATTTTGGGGGCATCAGGGACCTCCTTGTCCAACAACTCACTGGAAGATATTCCATCCCTGGCACTGAAATTTTTCTAGTAACAGTCTATGGCTCCTGGGTGTGCCATTATCCAAAAAAGTAGGTATTCATATGGATTATTTACAATATACCGAATTTTGATTAACCATCCTCCACCCTTCATTTACCCAATCTCTTCCTAACCTTGCTTAGGCTACTACACCCCCAATAATCTGTTTGCATACTTACATATATACAATACCATCCCCTTAATCCCTCCCCTCTCCTCCCTCCTTTATAGCCCTTTTCTACCTTATTGTCCTCTGCTAGTGATTTTTTTTTACTCCAACTCACCTTTGTAGATAAGATCTACATATGAGAGAGAACATGTCATGTTTGTCTTTCTGGGCCTGAGTTACCTCACTCAGAATAATCATTTCCAGTTCCATCCATTTCCCTGTAACTTTCATAATTTCATTTTTCTTTACTACAGAATAGAACTCCATTGTATAAATGTACCACATCTTCCTTATCCGTTCATCAGTTGAAGGGAATCTAGGCTGGTTCCATTCCCTAGCCACTGTGAATACAGCAACAGTAAACATGGTTGTACAAGTAGCTCTAAAGTAGTGAGAAGAGTCCTTAGGATCTGTTAGAGTCCTTAGGTGTGCCATAGCAGTGCAGTACCACATGGTAGATCTATTTTTAGCTGTCTCAGAAACCTCCGCACTGTTTTCCACAATGGCTGTACCAGAATGCATTCCCAACATCCCTGCCAACATTTACTGTTATTCCAATAATCACTGTGATTTGGAGACAACAAGAAAATTTTTCAATAGACATAAAATTCTTTTGCTAAATATGAAAGCAACAATTGATTTTGAGATGTAAACTTACTTATTTCCATTTACTTATAAAGCATAATTGCAACCAGTTGATATAATAAAATGTTCTTTACTGTAAATAGTGTTTTTTTTCCTCTGGTCACATTTCTAAACTTATATTTTCTATTTATAAGAAAATATGTCAGCTTATTACTTATTTTAGCAAAATATTATATGCAATAGAACAGCACAGACATATAAATGCATAACTAAATTATAGTGAATACATATTAAATGGCATATGTAGATAAGTATTTGAACAAAATACTATGGAGTTCTAAAATGTTCTTTATATTATGAAAGATTTGTGAAGAATATCCATTTGAAAGCTCCTCTCTATTGTAGGATAGTTTTTTTTTTTTCAATTTTTTTCTGTTTTCCAATTACTCTATGTCAGTGGTTTTGGAATGGTAATATGTCCCCTAGAGGATACTTGTCAGTATCTAGTGATATTTCTCTTTGTCAAACATTGAGGGAAGATCTATATTTGTATTTCCTGAGTAGAGGAACAGGATGCTGAAAAATTCCACAAGGCACAGAACCACCCTTGTTTTCAATACAAGAAAGGATTATTTGGATTAAAATACTAATAATGGCAAGGTTCATGTTTTTCCTCAAATATGACTATTTATGTGTATACACATACTAGTATATATGAAATGCTGTAGAAAACTGGAAAAGTGTGAAAGCATGTAGTGTAAGCAAAGGAAATGACAATCTAAACTGCTCTAACAGACAGTAGATTTTGTTAGGCAGACTGCTTTACATATATAATTATTTGTTAGCATAAAACTAATGATCATTATTAGGATAATTAATATTAGGCAAATGTTTCATATTCAATGTGTCAGGTACTGAAGGCCTGCTTACTGCATGGGTGTGAGGATTCGCAAGGAATGACAAGAACCCGGTGATACATGCACATCATCACTCAGGCTGCGCTGCAGTTGCCTAGACTAAATTTCTCCAACTGGAGTCATTTCTTATAGTTCTTTTCTAAATCCTTTGTCTGCTTGTGTTGGATCCAAACTGAAGTTGGAGAACAACCGCTATGAACACAAAGCTTTTAGAAACAGAAGAGATTGTTCTTGAATGCATATTTATATAAAAAATATTGTCATTTCTCGGGCCAGGGAAATGCCTTAGCAGTTAAGGCATTTGCCTGTGAAGCCTACAGACCCCAGTTTGATTCCCCAGGAGTCATGTAAGCCAGATGCACAAGGGGTGTATGGGTTTGGAGTTTGTTTGCAGTGGCTGGAGGCCCTGGCTTGCCATTCTCTTCTCTATCTGCCTCTCTCTCTCTCTCCCTCTCTCAAATAAATAAGTAAAATATTTAAAAAGAGAATGATATTAAAAAATATTGTCATTTCTCATACTGGCAAATGCCCCAAGATTTAATAAAGTGAAATCATTTTTAAAACAAAGTGTATGTGCAAAAATAATCTGTACTATTAACTACTTCACTTTCACTTTTAATAGCCAGACTTGAATGCAACCATTGACATCGTCCAAAGCCTCAGCCTTATGTAGTATGCAGAGTTTTATACAACTATCTAAATAGCCTAAATTGATCATGCTGTTCTGATAGAAGTTAATTATATGTGATTTGTATTAATTTGTACCATCATACTTTTTGATATACTTTCACTATTTGCATGTCTATGGATGTTTCTTTTTAAAATAATTTTATTGACAACCTCCCTATTTATGCATTCTCTGTACCCTGATTACCATCCTCTCTCCTCACCTTTTCTTGCCCCACTTCTTGTATCACCTCCAACTTTCCCTTCCCAACAACTCTTTCTTCTATTTTGATATTATTTTATTTTTGCCCTCCTCCATCATCCATGGTAACATGTTAGTGGGACCATATGATGTAGGGCTTTTGCAGGTCATGACAGCAGCTATGAGGTCATGGATGCATTTGGAATCACTGAAAGGTTCTGTCAGCCATAGCGAGAGCAGGTGTAATGGTAGTAACCCAAGGACATTAACAGAGATGGACCTGACTTGTCTTGCTTGGCTTTTTACCTCTTTTTGCATTAGGCAATGTGCTTGTGTTTTACATTTTTGTGACTAATCTCTAATGCATCACTCTTACTATTTGTTGTCTCTGCCTGGGTAGTTTCAGGCTCATGGTATCTTGTTCAAAAGATATGAAAGGAAACTTGGACAGGAAGTATTATCAGAGAGTAAAAGGAAAATACAATGAGCAGGGAGAGAGTAGAATCATGCTTCAAGGGAGTAGTGGAGTCCTTGAGCTAGGCTGCCAAAGAGCTGTGAGTTAGTAAACTGGGGCTTCTTTCAAGAGGCATAGAAGAGCAAAGAAGTGGTTCTAAGGGACAGAATTTGTGCAGTTTTCTATTTTGGTTCATAGGAGATTTTTCTCTACTGCACATGTCTGTTCCCATAGTGCCTCTGATTTCAATCTAATGTATGCTCAAGTATGCATAGTCATAAGATGGTACAGAGGATTTTCCATCAAGTTTCACTTGAAAGGACAAAGTTTGCCTTATTGCAATTGTACCAGACCAGATCCATATCCTGTATCCTGATTCCACATATATCTTGATTATGTTTGCATAGACGTGAACTACAAAGGGACAGGGTTACTAAATGTTGTCAGTGGGACAGGAATTGATTCTAAGGTTTTAAACAGCATGTCTGAATTGCTCAATGAAGATAAGGGTACCAGGTTACTAATGGGTTTTTAAGATCATTGTTAAGAAAAGGGTGTGTTTACTGACTGTAGCACCTAGCTTCCCATTGCTGGGACAGACACCAGATTAAAAGAGATTGCTCTTGAATGCACACCTATCTAAAAATCCATTGTGGAAAATTTCCAAAGATTTAATGAAGTGACATCATTTTTAAAACAAAGAAATACGAACAATAATAGCATATAGTGTTAATTACATCATTTTCACCTGTTAAAAGCAGCTGATAGAGGAAAGGGTTTATTTCAGCTTACATTGTTAAGTGGAAGTTTACATTGTATTATTTGTGTGATAGAAGGGGAGAAGCATGGGAGAGCAGAGGGCTGGCATATTGTTCTACCACAGGTGCTAGCAGGAAGTAGAAAGCAAGGGGGCTAACGCTGGCGAGGGCACACTGGGCTGTGTACCCCACACTCAGCAACACACCTCACCAAACAATGCTCCACCTCCCAAATTGCTCACAGTTGGGGAGGCAGTATAATGCATAATCACAAGCACATGAGGTTATGAGAACACTTTCTATTCAAACTACTACATTTCCAAAACCACTGTCTTGGGTTGTTAAGCTATCCATGCTTGCCGGCCACACTCTCAATAGGTGTGTATCATTTTCAAACTTTAGTCTCAAGATCTGAGTTTCAGATCATCATCTAAGGTGGAGCTGATCATAATTGGTAAAAAACTGACCTGAAGCTCAAGTTCACTTCTCGGCAAATTCATTTCTCAGGTGATCAAAATACATAGCTTGAGATGACTGATAATCATTATTCCCAAACAGGGACGCTCAGTTTTAAAGATAAAGGACATTAAATGAGCTTGATGTTATGATCTTCAGCTCAAATTTTGTGATTCTCAGTGGAGTAATTTAATTTGAAGGCTTAGTTTTCCAAGAAATAAGTCATGCTTTGCTTGCATTTAAACAGATTTTAAAAGAGATTAAACAATCAATGTTGATTTAATTATCCACAAACAGTATCTTTCCTTAACCTTACCCTAGATAATTTAAAATAGTACCTACTAGTGTGGATTAACATAATTTACTGATAATATAACCCTATTTGGACATGCAAGAAGACTGATAAAGTTATCGTCTGGAATTTTTCTGTGAATTTTTATTTTTTTCTTTCATTTAAATTTAGTGTGTAGGAGCACACAGAAGGTGAGGGCAAACAATTGTAATAAGAACAAACTTTAGACATTTAGTGTTTTCCCATATGGATAATTATTCCCTAATACACTGGAGAACATTAGCAAACAGTTTGGGAAAATAATTCAAAGAATTTACACTTTGCCCATTCAAATTATCCAAATTCTGTAGCTTTTCCTTTAGCTGGCCTGAGTATATAGCTACAGGTTAATCCCAATTCACCCTGATGTGTTCTGCTAGATTATGCCAGGCTACAATAGTTAAAACTACGAAATCTTTCTTTATTTACCATGAACTCAGATAATGTGGATGAAGTGGTTTTATAGGGCTTTTAGAGTGGGAAAATATACAATATATTTGGCTATGCTTTTCAAATATATTTTATATGGATTCTTCCATTTTTATGTTGTCTGGTTATACTTTCAAAATATATAGTAAATATATTGCATTGGTTCCTTAGCATTTTAAATATTTAAACATTAACCAGGATTTAATTAGGTGTGTATTTTTATCTAGCTCCCAATTGCATTTTGATGAACTCCTAAGATATTCAATTAACAAGTGAATGATTTGCATAAAGTATATTTATACTCCATGGGCATTTGGAAAATCACTTGATATTTCCCTGCTATATTAATGAATCAATTTACTATTGTACTAGTGGGAAATGAAGTTGTATAATTGGAATTTAGTTAGATACTTTATAGCTTATTAGCTAAGAGGTAATTATCTGTATGTTGTACTGCACATTGAATTACAATTGAATGTATGCATTATAATATTTAGAGAAGTAGTAACAAAAATAGTTAAATTGTTACAGTAACCGGTTGACTTGTAATGAAAATGAACACATGTTTTGAAAGAATTTTGATAACTATTTTTTCTCTTGTTCCTTTTTTTATTTGTTTTTATAATTTGCTGCTTGCCATTGCAGGAAGTAGAGGTTTGTATAAAGCTTCTCCCTTTAATATTTTATTTTAGATTTTATACAAATCCTTATATTGTCATTAATTATATACACTCAATTCAGATTATTTCCCCCCCCCTTAGGATGATTATTTTCGCACTTGGAGTCCAGGAAAACCCTTTGATCAAGGTAAGACTAATTATTATTAAATAAAACATTAAAAATTCATTATCCACATATTTAAAAATTAGTCATTATCTGGTTATACCTTAAAATATTACATAGGAGAATGTACATATAATTAAATATAATTTTAAAAGTATATAAATATATATATTTAATACAACTATAAAAATAAAGTAATTAGTCAGGCATGGTGGAGCACACCTTTAACTCCAACAATCTGCTGGCAGAGGTACAAAGATCACTGTTAGTTCAAGGGCAGCCTGAGACTACAATAGTGAATTCCTGATCAGACTGAGCTAGAGTGAGTGAGATGCTATATGATTATTTCAGGATGACAATTGTTTTAGCTACATGGCTTAGATTTTTGATTTGAGATTTTGAACTTTATTTGCCATATCTAGTTTTATTCATTTCTATAATTTGTTCATGTTTCTTCACTGGACAATGGGTTCATTTGTGCAAATATTTAAAACACATGGATTTTCTCTACCCTTTCTAATTGATAAAACCTTTCAATTAAACAAGAGCACCCTTGTAATCAGATTCAAATGGGGTCTAAACAATATTCAAAAAGAAGAGCTTGATAGCAAGGAAGACTCTCCCATGCCAGAACACCAGGCTTGCCACTCTGGATAGCACATCCCGGGAAAGGGAAGCAGGAAGAACAACCCCCTCCATGTAAACTGAGAACACGAATACTCAATTCAGGGCAATTATGATTA
This sequence comes from Jaculus jaculus, assembly GCF_020740685.1. Taxonomy (NCBI): domain Eukaryota; kingdom Metazoa; phylum Chordata; class Mammalia; order Rodentia; family Dipodidae; genus Jaculus; species Jaculus jaculus. The sequence continues at coordinate 185,037,463 of NC_059102.1, read as the reverse complement.
CCTAAGTAACTAAAGCGTCTTGTTCAACAAATTCTCTGTCGTTAGATCTCAAGAATCTTCCTTACAAAATTTGAGATTAAAAGAAAAAAAAAAAAAAAACCTTGCCGAGGGTATACCATCCTAGCTACTGATAGCCCTCTATGAACCTCATATATTTATTAATCAGATTTCTGTCACTATAATGAAAAATGTAAGCCAATAAATTTGCAAAGGCGAAAAAATTATATCTTTGCATACCCTGGCTTTCCTTTTTGCTATGTGTATTTGGAAAGGTCAGCATATCATGATAGGTTCTCATAGAACAAAACCATTTCGTTACAATTACACCAAGAAGAAAGAGAGAAAGAGACTGGGGTCTCAATATACTGAGCTGCCCTCAGTGATCTACACACAAGTTCCACATAACTCCACTACTGGAAGGTCCTACCTCTCCACAACAGTCCCACACTATGGAGAAAGGGAGAGAATGAAATCTAGCCAGTGCATACAAACTCCAGATGCAACCACCACTTTATGCATTTGGCTTTACGTGGCATCTCGGAAATCAAAACTGAACTTTCGGGCTTTGGAGGCAAGTGTCTTAATCACTGAGCCACCCCTGCAGCTCAATTTCTAATGATAGTTGAATACATCCCACAAATTTCAACCTCTGTGAAAATCAACCTACATGGATTTTATCTAGACTGTTCCCATGTCAATATGGATTTGGTATCTGAAACTCATTCATATCCAACCTACCTACCCTTTAACATTATTGATCTTATTCTATTATCTGTGTATTCAAATTTGTTAAATCTGCATTTTAGGATTTGAAAAAATAAATTTTCAATTAAATTTCCAGTGAGTCAAACTAATACACTAAAAATAAAGCAGTGAAAAAAATAAGACACATTTATGAATATTTTGGAAATTTATTTTTACTTTACTTTTTTATACTTGTATTTGATGTATTGTGATCTTATTCATAACCCAAGAATTTTTCTTATCCTTCTTCTCTCCCACTTAAACCTTTCTTCCCAATTAATCATTATCTTAATTCTGTGCTCTTTTTGGCCCTCTCAATTAAATTAGGGTTACTTGCATGAGCATGGGGGAATATAATTTACTGTGAAATGGGCAAGATCATTAGCTGCCCATAGTTACTTGGGAAGGTGAAGGGTCTTGTGAGCCCTTCCTCATCAATGCTGAAATATTGACAGGTTCAATACTCTGAGGAGAAAACAACTACTATGAACTTATAAGTAGAAAATTAATTTTATTATAGAAGGATAACCTAAAACACCCACTAACATTTGCATACCTATGCTTCTTATTACAATAAAGAAGTTTTGATGTTTCCTGTGTCTGACAGAGTATTGGATTTCAAAACATGTCTCATTAAAAACAGTAACTGCTATTGGACAGAAACCTAACACTAGGTATACTCTAAGAATTATTTACTTTATTTTTATTATTTATATTTTTATATATTTATTATTTACTTTTTAATTGTTTTTTGAAGTTTTCCTACTGATTTTATCAGAAAGGGGGAAGCTTATGACAATTGCTAATATTATCAAAAGTGCCCAATATTGGGGCTGGAGGGATGGCTTACTGGTTAAGGCACTTGCCTGCAAAGC